>NW_024582055.1:2618878-2772119 GCF_017639235.1 Corvus kubaryi
GAAGGAAGGAAGGAAGGAAGGAAGGAAGGAAGGAAGGAAGGAAGGAATTCAGAAGGAAGGAAGGAAGGAAGGGAGGAAGGGAGGAAGGGAGGAAGGAAGGAAGGGAGGAAGGAAGGAAGGATTTCTCTCCCAAATACCTAAAGTACACACCCCGAAAAATTCACACTGAGTATGGATATACATTTGCAAAAGAAATACTTGATAAAAGAGTATTTCTCCACTTGTAGCAAGGGATAGTAAAATTTTAAAAACCTATAGCTCTGCATTTTCACCAGTTATTATGGTAGGGAAGATACTATGTTGCTAGCTGTTTTTTCTTCTTGAGCACCAGTGTTCTTTAATACTAGAAGCATAACCATCTGTAAGTTTTAAAGGAGGAGGAATACAGGGCACAGTCACAGGGGAAACTTATCTACCATGTCAAGCAGGTCTTTACGTCAGTTCAGGGATCAGGGACGCAAACAGTGGAGATTACTTATAGCAAAAAATGACATCTCCAGAGGAACCCCTCCTTGCTTCAGAAGACTTAATTTCAATCTACAGCCAGAGCCCGTCTAGGTGATTAAGATAAATGATGCACCAATCTTCAAATATTTTGTGAAAAGTTAGCTTTCATATTAAGGCTTACATCATGGTTAAACATAGAGATTTTATTGAACCAAGAATTCCAATAACACAGGTATAATATTGAAGCTGACATATACATTAGGTTTGCGTTATTGATGCTGTGGCTCCTATTTCTTTGCACCTTGAATGTAATGTGAATATCAAATATAAATTCAGCTGGCATCAAGTTTTTCAAATTGAGCACAAGTTAAAAATCTAAATCTTAATTTATTTTTCTAGGTTTTCTATCTTTGTGAATAAGGCAGGCTGCTCTTCAGAAATACAGGAAGGTGGCTGTACTAACAATCTTTTTAGAGGCAAGAAAATAAACCTCATTTTGCTCATGTTTCCCCAAACATGGATGGAAGCTCCTGTAATTCATAATAATCAAAATGTGATTAAAATACATCATGTTCCCTTTAAATTCTATTTCTGCTTCAAAGAGAGGCAGTAATACAGTTAAAACCAATTTTTTTCAAAGTTGTGTGAACTTGGAAGAGATGGAGAAATTCAGCGTATGGTGCCTATGGATGGAAACAGAACTCCTACCACAGCCTAATAAACAGAAATGCAGGATATCAATTGTATCCTGTAATTGCTAACTGCTAAAATAATTTATCATAGAGAAATTTTTCACATGGATGTATATATATATATATATATGTAGGTAGATAGGTAGGCATGCATAACTTCAGACATATAACTATATGAACTCCTGTACAAATTTTCCCTTTTCAGATCTGCTACCTGGAGTGGCTAACAATAAAACAAATCAAATCAAAACAAAACAAAACAATAAAATAAAATAAACCAAAATAATGAAATGAAATGAAATAAAATAAAATAAATGCATAAATTAAAGTAAAACTGTCCTTGTGTATGCCTGACATTGTAAGACCCTAAATTTGCTAGGTATATTATTGATACTGAAGAAATTTGATTTCCTGGTGTCCTTGGTAATAAAGTAATAATAGTAACCTTATGAGGTTTCACATAATACTTCTTCTGGTCCTAACTCTGTATGGTCTCACCTATGGGTTATTAGAAAAAGCCCAGAAGCAAAAACCAACCTATTTGTTTAACCTCCAAGCAACTCCATTTTTATGAATAAGAGTGCATGTGTAATATCAGAAGCATCTTCACAAACACTGAGGACATGTTTGTCTAAAAATAATCTTCTCCCCTTAAAAGCCTAAAGGCCACAGCTGTGTTTGATACCTATCTACCTAAAACATCAAGCTGTGCACGTTGCATACAAGTGAGAAGCCCCTTAGTTCTCCGTGGCAAGCAAGCTTCACAATTTCAGAGTTCTTTGTCAAAGGCCACTCCATACACTACCAGTTTAATAAGGAATAGAGTCCAAGGGTCCTGGACACCTAGAATGGCTCATTCTATCCAGATAAAATAAAGATTCATTAAAATTACACTGAGTATTGGAAATTGATATTAAACTCTTCAACAGAGCAAAAATCTGTCTGCAATTACACTTTTCCTAAGATGCTTGTTTCCCCTTCTGTTTTAATTGTTGTTAAAAAACCAACAATTTAAAAAAAAATTTAAAAAAACCCAACAAGTTTAATATTTTATCAATGTAATTTACTTGTTACTTTGTAGGTTAGATTGTCCACAGGCAATGACTGTTCACATTCAGTTAGGTTTTACAAAAATCTACCTAACATTCACATGTCGTATTTGAAACAAGCACAGGTTTCAAGCCCATACCTACAAATATCTTCATTTTTCCTACATGGTTCACCCTTGAGATAAGGGGCTCATTCATAAAGTGGAGTTTTCTATTCTGAAGAAGTGGAATCTGTTTGATTTTTGTACTACAAAAATTAAAATTCCTTTCTCATTGCAATCTGTAATCTGACATGTTTACAAATACTCTGTCACACTCTTCCGGGCACATTCCTGGCCTTCTGTTGATCATCATATTTACTTCCATTTACACAGCTTCACTCATGCCCATTCATGCTGATTCAGGCTTTGTGTGTGGCTGATCACACTGAATGAAAGCCATTCATTGCCTCTTAGACTTCTTTTTTATTCATAACCATTGGTGTGTCTTTATTCATATTCTCTGCTTCACACATCCATCATGAATTACCTCAAGGTATTTCCATCCTTAACAATATCAGACCTGATTTAGGAAAAAAAAGAATCCGTGAAACTAATATCTTTAAGAAAAAAGTCTACTTTCTGGATTTTCTTCCTTCTTGAGAAGAAAAACTGAATGTTTTAGCGAACTGAGAAAGGTGTGGAAAAATACAGCGGGATGTTTGTTACGCTGCTCACCAAGGGCTCTTGTAATGAATAGTTCACCCTCTGAGTACATATTGAACGAGCTGGTCCACTCACAGCATGCTGCATTACTGAGCATGGGTAAGAATGGTGTAGGCTGACACCCAGACCTGTAATCGAGGTTATTCACTGTCATCTGAACTATCCAGCCTCTGGATAGAAACAGTGACACTTGTGGGGTTCCTGTGGCATTCAGAGAAATGTTTCTGAAGTGATACATGAAGAGGGGAAGCTCACAATGTAGTCTTAAGGCAGCGCTATTCTTATCGTTCATCTGTTATGTCGGAGATCAGAGATACTAAAAGTTAAATCAGCCATCTCTAAATGAGGCTTATGGATATCCAGCATGAGGACCTCTCTCTATCCTTGGATCTGTGAATTTGAATTATGTCCAAACCATTGTAACTTCCTTAATTTGAATCCTAAGCTCAACCAATTCAGCAATGTGTGAATGTCTATCACCTATAGATGCTGTTAATAAACTAGACTTAGATCCACTCACTCTTTCATCATTCAGTAATACAGGCTTTAAAGGGCAACATGAACCCTTCTTCTGTTTGCCTATCAAAGACCTATTAGTACAGATCTTAGTGTACAACACCCTGAACTGAAAATTGCAACACCTGTACTTTATAATTCAGATGTGGAAAGACATTGCTGTCCCTTTTTCCATTCCATTATCCTGATGGGTCATGATAATCCAGCTGCTGCAGAGTAACTGATGCAGCACTCCCAGAGTTTGGGTCCCAGGTGAAGAAACTGGTGTTTTACTATATCCAAGAACATCCATGACTCAGTATTCCTGCTGAAATTATAGACAGTGCATGCATACAAATACACCAATCCCCTTACTCCTTCCCACCGAATGCAAGGGTTATTTGTGAACATGTGGGACTTCTGGTAAATCTTTAGACAGCTTTATTCCAATATAACTTGCTCTAGAATTTAGCATGAATTGGATTTTCTATTGAGATAGGTATTTTTCAGCTCTCAGCTGACAGAAAGGGGATGAGGGCGTTGAGTTTTGTGTCATAAAAAATGAATGCAATGGTGTAGATGACCTGGTTCATAGAATGTTCTGTATTCTCTTAGTGTGCTCAACATCATGGTTTTCTAGCAAATATTCATTAAGATTTATTAGCATATCCTCATCTCAACTCCTCTGAAGTAAGAAACTTTGATACCTACGTCACACAAGTTCCTCTAAATATTTTTCAAACCTCATAGTTGCAGTTTCTCTTAACCCCAAAACACTCTTTCTCTCTCCTGCTCCATGTTCCAGTCTTCTTTGATGCCTTTTTGTTCTACCTTCCACCTTTATTTTGTCTGCAGTTTATCTATTACTCCTCTCTTGTTAAACTGATAGTTGGGAATACACTATGCTATTGAAAAGGAATAAATCTATAAATATTTAGAATTTAATTTCTTCATTTATCAGATTTTAAATACTGTATCAGTATTGTTTAAACTCTATTTATTTATATATTGATTACACATTTCACTATCAGGTAATCCACTGTGAACATTTTAGCAAAAAATATTTGAGTGCTGAAGGTTATGTTTCATTAACATTCAACACATTAATTCACAGAATATCTCACTATGGAATCCAAATGATGTTCCTACTTATAAATAGGTACAAACAGGCTGCAATTAATAGACAGATATAAATATACACATATGTATTTATGACATTAACAAAAGAATTAATATATGTTATACATATATATATATATACATGAAAAATCTTTTTTTACCTTTATTTATATTCAATATATTTGTAAGATAGTTTTACATATGGTATATGACTACTATACAGCTATAAATTCATTGCATAAATAAATTCTATGTATATACAAATGCATGTTATGTATGCCATATACACCCCTTATGTATGTAGCTACATATGTATATAGATACACAAAATGTATCTACCTGCATGCATTCATGCATTCTAAAATGAGCATCACTCTTCTATCATTGCTAGTTAGGATTTATAGTGATAATGTTGACAGACCCTTAACAAATAAAACATGACAAGCATTGAAGTTTTGGGCAATTATACTACACCTCAGGTGGTGTTAGCTGGCACTAAGCCAGTGACTATATTCACACAAGAACTCAAATAATCTTCCTGTGATGTTTTATTTTGGAGTGCCTTGTTGCTCTTTTGAAATGCTGCATGATACATGAAGATAAGAAAGAGAAATAGTTCTTTCCAAAATTACTGGGGGTATGGTCATGGGAATGACATTAATGTCAAAGAGCCCAAAAGGCTCAAATGTCTTCTGAACTGCAAGTTTTTTAATTACCTACAGCAGTATTAATACATGTCACTGTAATTTATACATTTTTCACTGTGAACTCTGCAACAGAATAGATTGCCTTAAAAATAAATGATCTTTGTCTCTTTACAGGCCAAAGTAAATTCAGACAAGATTTGGAAGAGCTCTTTTATCAGATCAAAACATCTGTGAAGTTAGCAGCAATTAGGCACAATTTCTATAAATGTCCCTGTTATTCCTGTTTACAGATGACTGATCACTGCACTTTCTCAGGTAAACAGCTGTATTCTAAAATCCTGCTGTAATCATGTGTATAAAACACACTGATGAAACTGTGGATTAGGACTAGGCCAAGAAAGGTATCAACCAAAATAATTAGTAAGTTGCTTATTAATTAATTAATACCTAATGAATTCCTTATAGTTGTTTCCTTTAAAGCCAATTAAATGCTTGAACAGACTTACTGTGTTTAATAAACTAGTAGCAATTATTAATTTATAGCATAGGCATTTTTTAATAATTACCAACCAGCTGTTCTTATCACTATTTTTTTTATTAAACCTTTCAACAATAATTCTGTATTTAAAATGCATTTTGAAAACTTGTTTGTATTGATGTGTGTTGCTTATTTTGAACAATTTTATTCACTGTTAGTGATTTGTCAACACACATGGAATTCAATTTTAGCTGCTGGTAATAACTTATGTCAGACTTGAAATTCTATTGTCCTGCAATGTAATTATTTTGTTATCTGTAAAATACTAACATTTGGTTAAATATAGGACACAAACCTCAATGTCCTTGTTTCTGAGGGGACAGCAACTGCGCTTACCCACCTTTTCCAAGCCATTTGATGTGTATGAAAGAATACTAATCTGATCCACTTACACTTTCAAATGCAAAATTAATGATAAAATGAAAACAATGAGACTTAATTAATTTCTACTTCTTTGGATCATTTAATTAGTATGGTAATCAGAAAAAAATCAATATAGATTCATATAGTAGATAATAAATTTATTTGTCTTAGAACTAACATTTTTAAAAGTTAATGTAAGAAAGAAATGTGCAAAGTATGAAAGTGCATACAAAATAATGAAAATGCATACAAAATAATGGCATGTATTAGGGCAGATACATGACCATAACATCAAGTACTAGAGAATGAACATTTACTCTTTCCAAAATAAAACATCCTAGCTTTGCTAGAACTAAAAATTAATGTGTAAGATGGCCTAGTTTCTGTTCTTCCTGAAGGTAAAAGAGGATACTCTCAAATTAATAAATAGGAGTAAAACAGGTCAGCTCAGTTTCCTGTCTTATTAAAATCAAATGACTTTGGATAATGTGCTTTCCTCCTTGCTAGACGATCAGTGCTGTGTGGTCTGTGATCTGTCCTCTGCAAGCAGGATCACTAACAGGAACTCATCAGGCCATGGCCAATCTGTTTGCAGTGAGGTTCAGGGCTGGGAACTAACCTGAGCTGACACAGGAACAGCTGCGGGTCCCAACAAGGGGATGGCATGCACAGACCGTCTCCAGCACGGACAAAAACACAGGCTTTGTGTATTTCTAGTCAGATGGCATATTATTCCTCTTGTACACACATGCAGGATAACAAATAGCAGCACACACTTGCTGACATACAGGATAGAGGGATGACTGGCAGAAGTTAGAGTTAAATAATTATTCAAGTTATCATTATTTTGCTTCATTTTCCCTGGCTGAACTATGTGATGCAAAAAACCTAACTGACTTAATGCACTGTCTCCAGGATTTTTTGGATACTGCAGATGCCAGTTTGTCCTTCGTTATACAACTGAGGATTTCAAGGATGTGTCTTATGTTACAGGAACCATCCTTGTGAGGCTTTCAAATCTAACATTCCTAAAAAATACTGAATTTTTTATACAAGTTAGTAAATCTGTGGTTGAAGGAGATATGCTGTTTAGTTTAATTGTCAGGTTTTAAATACATGTTGAGTACAACAGAAACAGAATGGCCATGGCCTGAAAAAGAGTTCATTTACAAACTGAGTTATTCCCTCATATGTCTTTCCTTCCAGTTTTTCAAGTTAAACTCTCATTTTCTTCCAACAATATTCTTGTCCTCTAACTATAAATTACTGTAGCTCTAAAAATTATGTATATAACCTGAACTGGGACATTGTAATGTCAGTGAAAATATCTAGGAACCTTCAGAAGAAAATTTGTCCCATCCAGCTTTACAAAGGTTATCTTTAAGTGATACTTACCGCTTCTGGGCTTGATCACTCTCAATTTTCTTTATCATGTATTCAAATTAGACCAGCGTAGACAAATGACTCAGAGAACAATATCTAACTTTCAGATGTTTGACAACAGATGAACCACTTCTCACTTGGTCCTTTTTCGTTTGCAAAAGAAGGACTGGTCTTTTGGCAAGACCAGTTCAAGCAACGAATGTGCATGGAACTCTTGGGCTCACTGGTCTTTCTGGAGGGCTGCCTCCTCCACCTCAGAGACATGACACCTGACTGGAGAGGGTTCCCTGGGTGTCAATGGAAATAACCTCTTTATTAGGAAGCTTTGGTTGTGCTGGACTAATGACAAAAGGAATCAAAAGAAGCAAGTGTCCTGTTTTTCATTTCTTCTCTCCTTTGAAGAGGACAAGAGGGCAGAGAGGTTATGAAGGGCAGAGGGGTTATGAAGGGCAAACTTCTGCATCTCTCTGATCGTCCCAGAGCACACAAATAGAGGTTTTCTCAATCCATGTGGAACAACTCAAAGAAAGGAGGGTAGAAAGGACAATTTTTCCTTTTCTTGTAGTGTTTTAAAACTGACTGCAAAAATAGGTCTTTGTTTGGAATATATTGTCACTAAATAACAAATGAATAATATCTATTCAGGCAGCTTTCAATCAAATCTATATGGTATCATAGGTGCTAATTGTACATATTGAAATAAAATATTGATGGAGCAAAATAATTAATATTTTTCATGTAATTTGTGTATGTTTTTCACGTATTTTTTCCCAATATCAATCTACAGTGTGTGTCTGACATTTCAGGAAAAGTGGGAGCATTTAAAGCAGGTATTTGTACTGTTGCATGTTT
This sequence comes from Corvus kubaryi, assembly GCF_017639235.1. NCBI lineage: Eukaryota > Metazoa > Chordata > Aves > Passeriformes > Corvidae > Corvus > Corvus kubaryi. The sequence goes on from NW_024582055.1 coordinate 2,627,168, forward strand.
TGTAACAATTCTTCCCATTACTTCTTTTTGGTATTTCATGGGAAATTGGTGCAAATCTGTTAGAAGACACACTGTATCCTGCAGTGAGTAGAGGTCTAACAAATCCTATTCTCAGTTAACTACTTTGGGGAAGCCTTACTTTAAAAGTTAATCAATGGGCAATGAAAACAGCAATGAGCAGTAGGCTGACTACAATAGGACCTCCAAGTTTTTTCCACGCTTTTGCTAATCAAAAGGAGTCAATTATTTTTCAAGTTGTGCAAAATGTCTAATAGGCTGCCTGAAAGTTGTGGAGACTGAGAGAAGTGTAAAATTAATCAAAATCCTGTTTTAAAAAATGGACAAACAATATTATTTTTTCCTCAGTGATGAAGCTCAAAAGCATCTCTATTTTTTAGAGCTGGGAGTTAGGGAAAATATCCTTGCAGTTATTACATACAGAAACACTCAAAATCGTTCTTTTCTTGGCCTCTGTAGCCCATTGACTAAACTGGAATGGAAAATGAAAAGTATTTTGTTGTGTCCCCTCCAGTGTTTCATCTCCTGATTAGCCAGGCTGAAGACCCATCCAGACAGGCTCAGGCATCACAGTTCCTTCCGGACCAGGCAACAAAGAGCAGGTTTAAACACAAATCTTGTCTCAGGTTGGAGTTAAGATACAGCACTCTTGGAGCTGTAAGCTGAGGAGAGCATTTTGATCTTCCAATTTAGAGTCTAATATCCACAGTCACTCAGGGGCAGTTCAGAAACATGGGAATGCCAAAAATCATCAGTGTTTCTTGCCTGGTGTCAATCCAAATTATAGGCTGGCATTTCAGGGGCTCAGTGGAGACTACACATGGTTTTGTCTGGGTTTCTCACACACATGCAGGCACACAAAATGTAAGAAGAATAAAGAAGGCACTCATTTATTATGTGATCTTCCCTAGCATTTTTATTGGCAAAATAAATCGCAAAACATAGAACAATGCCATCTTCTCTTAAAAATGTGGTTTGATATCCAGCACTTCAGCTTTAATCAACAGGAGGGTTGTGTATGTCTTCTGAGCAATAGCAGGAAGGAAAAAAGGTGCAATTTAATGAAATAATTAGCAAACTTCAATTTGTGTAAGAACAGAAGACTTTTTTTCTTCCAAACTACTTGCCTTTTGCTAAAACTACCTGACTCTTTTATCATTTTAAATATCAAAGATTTTTTCCCCTTCATTAAAAATTATCTTCTCCCATGAAAGGATGTCCATAATGATCACATCACAATTCATCATCATAAGAAACAACAGCTGGAAAGCACAGTTGTGCAGTAAAAAGAAAACTGGGTTTAAGACCTCTTGACCATTTAATATCTTTGTTATTTTCTCTAGCATATGTTTAACTTGAACGTTTTATGCTTTACATGGGAGATTTTATAGCAGAGAATTTCTGCAAAGCTCTGCAGAGCACTGAGATGAAATGTGTTTCATATAAGAATGTTGAATATAAGACACAGTGAAAAATAAATCACTCTCTCCTTTATCTTTTCTTCTGCATCTACCCTATTCAATTCAGGTTTTTTTTTCTCTTCTGTATCAGTTTTGTTTCTTTCAGCAGCAGTGTAAATCTGTATGAAGTTGGGCATTCTCACTTTTGTCAAAAAGAGCATGATGTAAGCTGCAAGTTTTGCTTCTTGCTTACACCACAAGAGCCAAGTGCCCTCTTAATTTGCATTGTGCTTTTAGCACGGCTTTGATTTGTCCTCCTTCAGTGCAGTAAGTTTTTCGGCTAATATTTCTTTGGGGCTATTTCAAACTTTTACCGAATGGATTATTACAAGGCAATGATGTGTTCAAAATCCCTGTACGGCATGATGGCTGTGTGATGGGTCTCGAGAGACCTGTGGATGCAGTGATTTGGTAGTGTGATTGTTTTCCCATGTCACTGGACTAGAAAAAGTGCTCAGGTTGCAAATTAAGCCTGTGAAAAGGCTACCTAATGATACCAAACAGGAGAAGCAGATGGAAAAAAATTTAGTTTTCCCCGGGCATTGAAAATGAAAACACCTCTACACCATCAGTCTTGGTGCCCCATGGGATTAGACAGTCCTGTGTCTAATGAAAAGGTGGGGCAGGTGTCTAGACTGTTGCCTTGTTACTTTCCAACTGCCCAGGGGTTTTTCATTTTTCAGGAGAGGAACACCACCTTTCTCAGACCATGAGAAATTAAAACAAACTAACTGAACCTGCAAAATGCAAGACATAGTTTCTGTGGCAACGATTCCCCTTTGACAGCTCTCAGGACCTGCCTTTGCTTCCCCAGAATTATTTACTCTTCCAGCAGCAAAGGTAGCAGAGGTGAAGCGCTGTGCAAGTTGCAGAATGATCACTCATGATACAAAGTGTAGAAAGCCAAGTGTCAGAAAAGTTAATTAATGCAAGAAAAGAAGAAAAATAAAAGATTAAAACACTATTCACCAGACAATATTAATCAGTTATTCCATAAAGGACTGGTAAATGTACAAACACCATATTTCTGTGTTGCTGGTTTGAAGCATTATGTTTATATTTTCTTACATGAGAAAGAATGTTTGGCAGACTCAATTTCCTGCTTTGCCCACTTACTATCTGATTAAAATACACAAAGCCTGTGTTTTTGTCCGTGCTGGAGACGGTCTGTGCATGCCATCCCCTTGTTGGGACCTGCAGCTGTTCCTGTGTCAGCTCAGGTTAGTTCCCAGCCCTGAACCTCACTGCAAACAGATTGGCCATGGCCTGATGAGTTCCTGTTAGTGATCCTGCTTGCAGAAGAGAAATTGCTGTGCTACTGCCTTTTTCTCTTTTGGGTGGGGCTGGGAGCAACACAGGCATTATCAAATTCAGTCTGATAAATTCAGAAATCTGAGCCACAATTATTCAAGCCTAATTTCCTCTTAGTTATTTAGAGCTGCTTCAGGTACCTTTTAGAGATGTTTACTTGTGATAAATTGGGTTTCATTGGTGCCTTCCAACAAGTAGGAGTCTAATTAGTGAATAATACAAGAGCCTAAAACAATAATGATAGTAATTATAAAAAACACTCTACATAAGCATGTGCCTTTAGATCATTACAAAGCCATCCTCATTAAATAACAATGTTGGTTATTAAGGAAATTGCAAAGAAATTATTTGGTGAAACAATATGAAAAACACTGTGGCAATTCCAAAGTACCTCAACTTCACTTTTTTTTTTTTCTGAGTAGCACAGTGGGAGTTATATGGAGAAGGCATGAGTTCCACATTCCCTTCACAAGCACCAACAGACCATAAAGTGACAAATAATGGTATGACCTTGATAACTGGTTGAGCATCATCTTTCCAAAGCCATTTAGCAGAGTATTTCATACCATATCAGTAGGATCTTTGGTTACTAGAGATACATATTTCAAAAGCTATTAGAAACTCTAGCAGAAGAGAAGAAATCCTACTAGCCATGATAGCTATGGGTAAAGGATCAACTTTTTGAGTTTTAATCATGGTTTTGGTAATAGGGGAATACAAAGTCCTGACTGATGCACTAAAACAAGGATGAATTATCAAACAAATGACTGAAAAGCACAATTCTAATTTTGCAGAGTATTTAGGTGCCCATGAAAGTGTTTTTTATAACTACCTAGTGATATCAATCCAAACCTTTCAGTCTCAAGGCTCCTCTGAAAACTGTGTGTTTGGTGTAAGACAGTTGTCTGGGATGCTTCATGCTCAAAGGGATCCCTAAACTCACAGTGAGGAAAGAAATGTGTTGTACGAGCTACTGGAGATTCCTATCCTCGTTGACTCTAAAGAAAAATAAGCAGAATGGCTCAGTCCAGCCCTAGGTTCTGAGACAGGTTAGGTAGGTGAGAATGATGGGGCTCTATTATCACTGGCATTAGTCTGGGATGTGGTTTTAATTTTAAAAGTGGCATCGAGGCTTCTACCAATTGCAGTTAGGAATGCATATCCTCTGCTTGAAATAACAACTCCTCTTCACGGAGCACAAAGGCATTATGAATGTGTATATTTGTTATTTTGTTATTTTCTTTATTTAACATTCTCTTAAGATAATGAAATGTGCTCACTATCCCCTCTTTGGGTCTACTTAATTTGGACAAAGTTAAGGGAAAAAGAAATACATGAAGAGTGCTGCTAAAAATAGAAACCAGCTCTCTGTTAACTCCTCTCACAGGTTGAATGCGGATGTATTATACACATATAAATAGGTACCTCTTTCATTCACAGCCCTTTGAAGTTTATTGCCAGAGGAGAATTTTTTACACGCAGATGTTTCATTCTGATTCCTGATGTTTCATCAAGCCACATTGTCTTTGGAGATACAGTTGCGATTTTTCACAGAAAATTTAATTACTATGACTATTCCAGCCTGGATTGAAACATTAATTATGGGAGAAAATTATATATTGGTTTTTAATACAATTTTTGATGTTTCCAGACCTGGAGAGAGACTGAAAAGGACTTGAAAGCTCTGTGCATAAGTCTGTGGTTGAGCTGGTTCCTGCCCTGAGAGACTGATTTCTATCTTTGACCTATTATCTTTGCAGAATATTCACTTTGCTTTTGTCATTTTATTTATCAGATTGCTTCAGGCAAAATTGGATTACTGACCTCATCAGTTGGAGTTTTGTTTTATTCTCAATAGAAAGCAGTTAGGTTCAACTCATATGAAGGATTGGCAATGAAATTGGCACTGGGAGAATTTTATTTTTCATTTGTTTGGGTGTGGGATTTTGTATTATTTTCCTTTTATTTCTTTGGTAAAAGAGTTTTTACTGAGCTATGGGATCTGAGTGAAAATTGAAAGCTGGGTTAAACAGGGATGAAACAATGCAGCTATTTCCTCAGAAAGAGGAGAGAAAAAATGTGCAGCTATTTCCCTTACTTGACATTAATCTGCTGCTGAAGTTTGTGTCTTTGAAAGAATACTGATTATTTTAAAAATACTGTAGATTCTTCAGTCTGGAGTTGAGACGGTCTACATTTTTTCTGGAAAGCCAGACTTGCACATATGGAATAAAAAAAATAATGGAACTGAGAGAATTGTGGATGAGACAGTTGAAATTATTAGAACAGTGTTTCCTTATTCTCTTCTCATGTCTCCTACTGAGATACTCACATTCAAAAATGTAAAGAAATATAGCTTATTTGCAGATATTGCTATAGTAAACCAAATCCCATGTTCCTGTTTCTGTGAGTGTCCAGATTGGATGGTTCAGAAAAAAGCAAGAGCAACTGTATGATTGTATTTATCCATGCACTCTCTTCTTCATAACAATTAGCCCCAAGTTGCCTTAGATCCTGAGACACCATAAGTAATCTCTGCCATCTGTATTGGCAGATAACCGTTAACAAATAAAAGGAGAGCAGGAGTACTACCTGAAAATCAGGAAGAAAATGAAAAATCTATTAATTTCTTTCTTTTCTTATCCTTCTAATGATGGATGACGACTGAGTGCCTGCAGCATTAAATTATGCTTCATGTGCTCTGATCAAATGGAAATTCCTCTTCTGTGTATCAGCTGAAGCAGAACTGTCTCATCTAGAGCTGATGTTCCTCACCTGACAGGCACATCCTATGGCAGTGGCGACAGAGACACTAATGTGCTAATCTCAGAATTTTTATGCCCTGCCTTTCTTCCAGACGTGCCAGCCAACCAACCTTCTCCTGACAGCACAAGCTGTGAGTGTAGCCTGTACAAATGAGCATAGCATGAAGACAAGTATGGAGATGGAAATGAAACTTGATGTCAAGGAGTCTTTGAATGTGACAGAACTAGCTGTGTCAGCTAGTCACCAGCCAATAAACAGCCTTCAAGTTTTTGTGCTAACACAAATAGCACTGAGATTTCTTACCTGTCTTAGTAAGCACCAACTAATAAAAGACTCTTCTTTACCATTGGCTAAATTACTTTTTGTTGTCTTCAGAATAAGGAGCCATGATCAGTGTATTGCAGCCATGGATGGGAATGAAGAGTTAAGGAGGCTGAGCTGCATTGGAAAGCAATCATTAGAAAATTTATTAACTATGGCTTGGTACTGGTGGGATGTTGGAAGCTGTGAGAGGCAAAAACTGCTTCTAAGGATGCCCCTTTCAATGTCTGTACCTCTCCTCTGAGGAGTTAATACACTGCAGCTTCTTCAGCAGCAGCAAACCTGCCTTTCCAGAGCTCAGCAGAGATGCAGCCATTTCCCATCTCTTGCCTGCTTACCCTAAGCCATGTACTTAGCTCAGATAAATTTAGAACTGGAACCGATTCAAGGTTATAATTAACACATTTCTACAGTTTGCGCTTTTTAAATAAGCCTACCAGATATTTCCAGGTGCTTTTATGCAGAATCCACTGAAAGGTCACAGATTTTTATCCCACATCCCTAGCTGATGAACTTTAGCCACATTGAGGCTGCGTAATAGAAAATTAAAGTTGCATAAAATAATATTGACTGATCAGACCACCACTTTTTTTCATTTGTTTGTTTTCACAAATATTTAATTATCTAATTTTAATGGTATGAACATCGTGGAAAATAAATTTAAAATCTGAACACACAGAACCCATGGAAACCAGCTTCTAAATTCTGACATGCCAAGGAAGGAGGCCAAGAGGGCTTGGAAAGTCATCTAAGAAAACCAATTTACAAATAATTCATGCATTCAATATAAAAAATGTAGTATAGTCTAAAAACTAAAAAAAACCCCAACCATTAAATTCACAGAACAAAATAAAATTTCAAGTATATCTTACAACTTGAACAGACTAAGTTTTGCTAGTATAGAGCATTCATTTATGTAAGAATACAACATCCTTGTGACTATGTTAAATTAGTTCTTCACCTCAGCGAAGTAATTTTCCATCACTTAATCAATCTGTTCTCACAGCAATATCTGTCCTGGGTGGTGATAGACAGAGAAATCTGTTCAAAGACTTTGCTAGGGGAGCCCAAATATCAGAGGAGGGATTTGCTGGCATGCTGACCAGCACAGGCTGCCTTTGGCTGGCTGGGCAGGAATCTCATATGGTGGCATCATATGGCCAGCTCACCAGGAAAGGTGAAAGTCAACGAGTTAATCCCGTGGCATCGCTGCTCAGGATAATGTCACAGCACAGAACCTTGTCAATAAGCCACATGAAACAACTGGAGCCAGCATGAGATTTGAATAACCTTGATGAAAATGTTAATACCTGCCTCTTCAGGAAATGCTTCATTTGCTCAGTTTCATCAGTAAGACACAGGCAAGTTTGGAAAGGTTCTTTTCCTGGATGTGCCCATTTCTCAAACTTCCGCACCAACACCAGCATTGCTGCACCAGCTGCACCAGCACCCAGTGTGTGAAGCTGATTGGCACTAAAAAGGAGAATTATCCAGCTGTGATTCTGTGCAAACACCTGGTATCTTACTGGCCATAAACAAGGGAATGTGAACCTTCAGACTTGGATGCTTTTACAACTGTTCAAAATTGTCCTTGGTCAAGCCTCTTGACTTTTTTTCTTGTATTTTAAATACAAGCTTCCACTATGAGCATTGAGACTCTGACCTCAACTTTGCTTCTTGCTGTTTTTGTTTTTTTTTTTTTTAATGCTCTTTCACTTCCTCAAGTATTGTAAACTGGGACATTCACTGAATACATTTGATTTAGATTTCAAATGCTTAGTGATTTAAAGTCATAAAAACTATTTTGCTAATTAGTTGTCTTTTTTTCTGCTGAGAAATGTCATAGAAATGGGTAGGAACATTTTTGCTAAATATCAGAGGAGATTTTCTGATTCAGGTTAAATGCAAAAGTTTAACTCATAATGTATTTGAACAAGATGCGCAAAAAAGCCACTGAGATTAGCTCAGTTGATTAGAGCGTGGTGTTAATAATGCCAAGGCTGTGGGGTTGATCTCCATATGGGCCCATTCACTTAAGAGTTGGACTCAATGATCCTTTCTGGGTTCCTTTCTGTGATTCTGTGAAAAGCAAAAGTAAGGTCTATTTTTTGCACAAAATTGTGTATTACTAAAGTACCACAAATAAGTACCACTTCTGTGATGACAAATTCATCATTAACACAGGAGGCTTAAAAAGTGCTAGAAGTGGAAACCAGGGGTGCAAGGACAACAGGAGAGCAGTGTTGAGATTTTTCAGTTCCTTACAAGAGGTAGCTGAAGGAAAAGACAGGTCAGAAATAAAAAGCGAAGTGCTGGTTCATTACACTTACACAAAGAAAGAGAAAAAATCCCTGGTACAAATATATTACTAGGTGAGCCCATTGAGTTATTCTTGTAACTGATGCTAATTCAGAATAAATTTCTTTTTGGCCAGCTCTTCAGAGCTACAGACCTCTCTCCATGCAGAAGGCTTTGGTGGTGCTCACTGTCAGCCTTGGGACTCTAACAACCTGGTCAGCCAAGGGATGAAAAGCTCCTAGTCCATTAAAAGGCTGATCTGTGCCACAGGGAAATTACAGGGATATTATTCCTTCTGTTGGCATCAACCAGATTTCTCACTGATGGATTTCCTGAGATAGACTGGTAACAGAAATATAAAAATGGGAGATTTTTGTTAGAAAGAAGTTATACTTTAAAAGTAAAGTGGGGAGATGCAAAAAATGACAGAAAGAAAGGGCTGTAACTAACAGACTATGCTAGTTAAAGTTATGAGGAAAAAACCTAAGTTATTTAGGTGAAAAGGAAGGACTGCAGTTCTAGTTTTATCCACTTAATTAATTTCCAGCAGTCCTTTAAAGTTAGGGAAAGCGGAGAGAAGGTCTTTATCATCAACTTCATCCAGACAGTTTTGATCAGGACACAAACAAAAAATAATCCACAGTAAGGTGGAGTCAATCTTATGGGAAAATTCAATTACAAAGTTAGATTTGGATATCTTTTGAAAATAGCAAGCTTAATTTATGTATATATTTCTGCCAAAACATCTGACTGACATTGCAGGGATTAAGTCTGCTTCTCTTTTGCTTCCCTGGAACACCAGGAAAGGAACAATGATAGTATTGACCTGCTCTTCATACAAGGAAAAGACACATGACATACAAATGTTGAATTCTTTATGTCAATGATATTTAAAAGTACTTAACTAAGCATTGACTAAACCTCAAATAATAAGTACAATCAGTATCCAATTCCTAAAAAAGGAATAATGACAAAAAAAGGTATGGAAATATCAAGGTTAGGGTCATAGTGCTATATTTTATGTCATTTCATTGTAAGTTTTACAATTAGTATCCATTATTTAGGCAACAAAGCAAGGTCTAGAAAAATGTGTCAGTGCAGGATGTCTGTCACAAACTGTGGCATGTTAAAGGCCAGTGTTGAAGTGCACAATGCCCTTAAATCTTATCATTAATTTTTTTCATTTCTTGAGTTTTCACCAGTATCACCTAAATATTCATTTGAACTGACCAAGCAATTCCTTAATTACAGTAGTACATCTAGTTTCAAGGAAAACATATTTCCAGGATTCAAAGGAAAGGGAAATATATTTCCTTCAAAAGAAGACATTTGCCAAGTTTGGTGTGTTAATATTTGGGTTTAAAATATTTGCAAAGGGTTTTATGACCATTAATAACACTGCACTTCATCCACATGCAGATCTCCCTCTGGGAAAAAAAAAGCCATCTGTTCCTTTCAGCAGCATTGTAATAGTGTTTATGTATGGTTCTAAGGAGATCCTTTCATAAGATTAAAATCTTAGATTTGTCACAAAATGGATTTATTTCTGTCACCATTTTCAGACCTGATTATATTTTGGCACAAAGTGAAATGGGTTTGTGTTGTTTTCTGTCGAATTTTACAATTACAATTCTTTCACTGATAATGCCTTGTAAATGTAAATTTACATCAAGTATTGACCTTGTCATAATTCAGTCTTAGAGGAGAACAGCACTGATTAGAATGGCCAATTCCACAAAATAAATTGACTTCTACTCATAAATATCATGGGAGGTGGTATAAGTATTACTTGTTTCTCATGGTAATTTATAGCCAATTTGGGAAGAAGAAAAAAGTTGTTGTCAAACTTCACTGAGATCACATTTACTGATGATTTAAATTTCTGAGATGGCTTACATTTAAATAGAGGGGAAATATAAAAAAAAAAAAAATTACACTGACACAGAAAATCATCATTATATCCTTTTGCAGTGCTGAGCTGCGCAGTTTTTAGAAGCCTTGTCACACAGAATAAGAAATTATTGTCCTAATTTTGCAAAGGGAAATTAGTGGCCAAAGGTGATTGGAGTGACTGGGAGCACAGATGTTTTTTGGCAAATCTGTAATTCCACACATTGGCTTACCAGCCACCTCAAGCTACTGCTTCAGACCTGCTGAGCTGAACTGGCCACAGGAGAGTTTCTGCCAACCAGCCCATGAGGCAGAGCAAACCAGGTTAGAAAAGACCTCCCTCCACCACTATATGAACTTGATTCTCTTTAAGTGAAGCTGCTGCCACAAAAAATATGATAATAGGTATGTATTTTAGGGCCCGAGATTAATTTGGTTTTTCCTCAGTTTGTATCCTTTGTTTATAGCTATTTTGCACATTTCTGGCAAGTTCCAGTAAGTTCCAGCATCCCCAGTCCCCACAGGCAGTAATGTTTCAGCCCACCAAAAGCTACAGATGGAGAAGGATGCCTCTCCATGCTGCAGGCTCACATTTGCTATAGCCAGGATGCACATCCACACTGCTGAAAACATCCTGGTCCCCTCTCTCTTTGTGCATGTGAGGCTCCTGGGGGGGGACACAAGCCACACCAAACCGAGCTGGGACGTTGACAGTCACTACGCGGAAACCTGGCAAATAATGTGTGGGCATAGCTACAGACCAGCTAGGGCTCCACAGAACTGCTAACACTGCACTGGAAACCAGCAGGGTTTGTAATTCCTCTCTGGCAGGGAATTGAATTCTGAAAGTGTTTTCCTTGATAATGGAGATCAAAATATAAATAACAAGTTTTTATGACATTTGTGACAAGATGAGGTGAATGCTGAGAAGTTACATGAAGCCACGGGGTACAAGTTCAAATCAAGATGTGATCCTGAAAGTCCTGGGTGACAAATTATAGGACTGGGAGATAATTTGTGGGAGAGTTTCATATAAATTTTAGATGTTATTCTACCCTTTGTGAGCCTCCTCTTTCTAGATATACTTTGAGACATGATATGGGAGCAATGATTGTGTCTGGACTAAAGCAGCTGTAACTGTATTGTTGTGTTTTGGTTTAGCCTCACTGTTTAATGGTTATCACTTCTCAGACCGTTCCTGTTCATTTCTTCTCTACCTCAAATCTGCTTAAAGAATAACTTCAGAATTCTATTTGCTCCCATTTCTCTTTTCCTTGAGGAAAAAGAAAGCAGAGTGGGAGCCAAACATATTTAGCACAGATGCAACATAGTAGAATTTAAGCAATTTCATCCTTGATTTAAGGTGAAGGGGAGAAAAGGAAATGAAAACAAACAAACAAACAAAGTGCTGAAAGATATGCCTCTTTTGAAAATCTTATTTAGATCTAAAAGGAAAACTATCATTCAGTTTTAACAATTGAATGCCATAATTGAGAACTCAAAAAAATCTAGTTTTTGGAAATCTGTAAACTCTCTCTGAGGACAACCTATGGTGCTTAAAGCACAGTGTGACTGAATAAAGCTAACATAAACAGAATTATTTGTGTACAAAAACCTGTCAGTAAAATACTTCCAAATCAAAGAAGCAATTCCTCTGGAAAAGCATTCCATTCTGTTCTTCAGCATGGCCTGGTTAAATCACTGAATGTTTCAGTGCTGGTACATCTCTGATCCAAACACAGTATTGCAAGGTACACTGTAAATCTATTAATGCAGAGTGCCATCAGCGTAAGATGACAGGCAGAAAACATTTGAAAAATGTTACCCCTGAATTTTACACTGCCACAACCACCTGCCTTATATACAGCTATAAAATACTAAATTAAAAGTACCTGCTTAAGGGGTAGGTGATTTGTAAAACTACTCTATGGCACAGAAAACAGCTATTTTCCCCCACCTCCCCCTTAATTCACAGCTGTAATAGGTCACTTGAAAATTGTGTTATGTCTCTAGGCTAGACACGGGCACACACAAAATCCCAAACTTGCTGACAACAGCTCATGGGCTCCAACTGCATCCTTGTGCATCTTACTCTCATCATTTCATTATACATGTAATATTTCTCATTATACATGTAATATTTCTATCTGAGTTACTAAATACTGACATATAAAGTACTATTAAATCATTTACTAGAAGCTAATCAAACACTTCACTTAAAAAATAATCAATTGCCTAGTAAGCAGAATACATGTGTGCCTGGCAAAAGGTAAGATCAACACATTTGTTACTTTTCTTTTTATTTAAAATTTCTGATATACTTTTCTGCTTTCTAAACATAAAAATACACCATCCAAATACAATTCTTCTTTGATCAGGAAGAAATAGTGTTGGTAAAACTAAAAAATTCCATGTCCAAAGTCCAGTTTAATATAAAAAAGGTCTTAGTTATGCTATGTTTATATACAAACTCTGGGCCTTTTTCCTAATGTTGCATCATCATAATATGCAGCCTTGTAAAAAGGTAAGGAAAAACAGTTTTATTTAGCTGTGTGGCATGCTAAAAAGGGTTCTTCCAGAATTTTGAAAAAAAAAAAAAAAGAAATATCCATAAACAATCATAACATTTCTTTTGTTACTCCCTACTTGTGAGTGGAAAGCATGAGATAGTGCAAAGAGACACAAAAAGCCCCAAACCAAACCAAAAAAAAAAAAAAAAGAAGAAAAAAAAAAAAAGAGAAAAAATCACCCCAAAAAGGAAAAGGCCCCCAGAAAGTCATCAGGTTCCTGACAAAACCTTGAAAGGAAAACTAGCACTCTGCATTTACCTGTTTCTCATGCAACCAGGAAATGTACAACAGCAGTAATAAGTGCTTTGAGAACTTCTGGAATTGCTTTTTCACAGCATTGTAGCGGGTTGAGTTCGAAACCGGGCAGAAACACCAATTAAATGTAGTGGTTTTGATTCAAAATATCCATTATTTACTTATTTTTCTTCTGTGAGATAAGAATTAGGAGAAAAGCAAAGCAGGCACAAACCTTAAACAGTTGCAGTACAATGAAAGAGCTTTATTACTAACAGAATTAAAAGTAAAGAGAAAACAACAAAACAAAATTAAAGTAAATTCCCCCCCCCCCCTCTTTCCAGCACTTCTCTCCTTTTATCCAGCTCACACAAGGGATAACAGAACATGGGATGTTAGTCAGTGTTGCAGTTCTTGAAAAGTCTTTCTCTTATGCTTAAGGAAAAAAGGGTTTTCCTTCAGTTGCACGTGGTTCCCAAACTGCCACTAACAGCAGACCCGCCCGGAAACAAACAGTCTGCTGTGTGTAGAACATCTCTCCCATGAAGAATTTCACAGTTCTTTCATACTACAAAACATGGGCCATCACATGGGGTTATTCATCTTTTTAAGGATAAGTTATTTTGGCCTGCACACAAAGGCTTTTCTTCGCCACAAGTCTCTAATAGCCTCTTACTACTTCTACATAGCCTGGCATAGACACTCTTCACAAACTTCATAGGCACACGAGGATACTCCATCCCCCCACGTTCTTCAAATGGATTAAAGAGACAAACAGTTTGTGGTATTACAGTTTCTTACCACGGCATGCAAGAAGGTTTCTTTTAAGCTGCGCGCCAGAATCGCGGCACCGCCCTCTTTTCTCCCGCCGCCATGCTCAGCTCCGTCCCACGTGACTCACTTCTCTTTCTCTCTGACTCTGACGCCGCCACGTTGAAGGGTGTTCTTGTTCGGGCTTTACGGTGGGGAAAGCCTCGCTCCCTCTGTGCTGCTGGCTGCACGGTGTCCTCTTCAGTTCAGCATGAAGTGTGCTGGCTGCAGACAGGAGGCTCTGCCGGCTCCCGCTGGCTCCGCCGGCTCCGCATGGAGAGGAGAGGGACCCGCCTGTCCCCAGAAGCCGCGCTGGATGGGTTTAGCTGTGAGCAGTCCATGGCTGGTTTTAGCTGCCTGCGGCTCTGGGACAGTCCCCCCGCAGCGACCCAGGGTCCGTGCCGCGGTGCTGAGAAAGGGGGAAAGGGGCAGTGGCCCCGGCCCGGCCCGGCGGGGCCGGGAGGCTCCGAGCCCCCCCACCTTCCAGCAGGCGAGCTCCAACCAAAGGGGAAGTCCCGCCTTTCTGTGTGGTTTAAATATGTAAATAGTGAGAAGCGTAATTGGTCTTAAAGACTGTCCATCAACTCAGGGTCAACCCAACACAAGCATTAATGAAGAATGTAATGCTGCTTTAAAAAACAAAACCAAACTAAACTGAAGTCCATAGTATATAATTTTTCACTTAATACTTTCATGCTTACTATAATATTCCATTGGCACTGGAAATAACACAAAAATTATTGACTCAGTATAAAATAAAGCTTCTCAGTTCAACATCACACCAATATTTGGGCTTCATACACATGCAAAAAATTATTCATATTTTCAAATAATAATAAGCTTTGTCTTAGGGAAGTATTCTCCTTAATGACTCTGGGAAGCCAGTTAGGCTGCATACCAGCTTGTACTTAGCTACGGCTAGACTGCCTATTTTAAAGTAATAGGATTACGTGAAAACTGAGACAAAGTTACTTTCCTATTTCATTTATTCATAGAACTGTGAATAAATAGCTAGTGGTCCCTCTGTTTTTCTTAATGTCACTGAGAAAAGAGGCTTGATCTGTTCTTTCTTTTTTTTTTCCCTTTAGATATCAATTTAACAGCCAGACCCTGAAATGGCATATGGGTTTGTCTATCTACCTACCTAGCCAGCTAACAAACTAGGTTTTTGTAGGTCTAAGCATGCAATTGTGAGTGTCGATTATTTACAGTGTTTTGGGCTTCATACAAATAAAAGATGTTTAGCAACTCATGGAATGGATCTTGCTCCTCTTGTACACAAAATTTGCTAGTCTAAAAATGCCAAAGAAGGTTGCCACTTACACAATTTCTTCTAGCACTTGCCAGTCGTAATTAAAACAATGTTTGGGACAAAATGGTGGTTACTGAAGTGATTTGACTGTCTAATCTTGCATTCCCATAATACTGTTGGATCAGTGTCTCTGTAATCAGACTCATGGAAAATTAAACAGTAAGACTTTCTGCTAAGTGTTTCAGCCTCTTGTGTACAGCTGAGGGTTTTTTTCAGGCTATGCTTTTTTGGCCTTATGGTATCTTTGACTGCTTTCTTTTTTCCATTAATCTTTCAGCAATCCACACAGATGCGCTTCTGTGCCTCTCTTAGTCTCTTGACCCTGAAACACTGATATGTTACAAAGCATATTTATGCTCTGGTTCCAAGAAACCCAGATTTTCCTGAGGTAAGACATCGAGGGCAGTTGAGCTGTGGTATGGCTGAGTCCTTTACAAGTTTCAGATGGTAAATATTTAATTGCTCCCCTTTGTTGTCTTTCTTTCTGCTTTTAACTGTATTTCCAAGATATTGTCATTCTAGCAGCAGGCTGTGACTAATTTGTACCATCTTTTCAGTTTTCTGTTTCCTTCTGAATTTGAGAATACTGGCTGCAGCCTATTAAAAGGTCTCTTTTAGCTCCCATAAATACCCCTTCTGTGTAAAGGTATCAAATTTATTTTGTCTTTTTATGAAAACAATGATAAAGTTTACTAATAAACATGGTTGTTTGTTTAGAAACTTAGTGTTCTTACTATAACATTTTAGCATTACATTAATGGACACTATGTTCTACTTAGTCAAATTAAATAAAACCTCTTCTCTGAAAGATGTGCTATGCAACAATCATTAAGGAAAAATCCCTTGGAGGGTTTAGGAAGTGTGACGTTTTGGTGTGATTTATAGAGGTAAGTCTACAGACAAAATTGAAACCAGACCAAACAGAAACTTAGCACTTGCAGAAGTCAGGAACAAGACCCCATTTTCTTTGCCATGAGTTAAATGCTCCTGCTGAAGGGATGGTAGGTTTTAGGAAAATGTAAGGGAGAAAATCTACAAAATCCGAAGGAAGTTTATGCCTCAAGTATTGTCCCAATATTCAGACAAACCCCGAATGATGTGCTCTGGAAATGCCCTAAGCTGGAGTACCCTTTGTAATGACAAGAAATTCATCTTGTTCATCTTTAGTTCCTATCATCCCCTGTTGCACTGTTTCTGCTCTTTCCCTTCTTTGCTCACATGAGCAATAAGCTATTGTATTGAGTTTGCATGGCCTGGTTTTTGGTAGCAGGGGGCTAAACATGTGGCTTCTCTGAGAAGCTGCTAGAAGCTTCCTCCATGTCTGGCAGAGCCAATCCATGATGACTCTGAAGATGGACATGCTGCTGGCCAAGGCTGGGCCAATTTAGAAATGCTGTTAACACCTCTGTGATAACAGATTTTAAAAAAAAAAGAAAAAAAAATTTTGCACAGATGTAATTGCGGCCAGAGAAGAGTGGGGTGAGAACACGTGAGAGGAACAACTCTGCAGAAACCAAGGGTGGTGGAGAAGGCGCAGGAGGTGCTCCAGGCACCAGAGCTGAGATTCCTCTGCAGCCCCTGGTGAAGACCATGGTGAGGCAGCTGTGCCCCCACAGCCCATGGAAATCCACAGGGATGCAGAGATGAACCTGCAGCCTCTGGAGGAGGCCCACGTGAAAGAAGGTATATGCCTGAGAGGAGGCTGTATGGAGACAGGAGCCGATGCTGGAGCAGGCTGTCCTTGAAGGACTGCACCCTGAGGAAGAGTGACCCACACTGCAGCAGTTTGAGGGGGACTGTTGCCTGTGGGATGAACCCACCAGGGAGAAGCTCATGGAGAAATGTATCCTGACGGAGGGACCTCACCATGGAGCAGGGGAATGACTCCTTCCCCTGAGCAGCAGCAGAAACCACAGGTGATGAACTGACCATTACCCCATTCCCTGTCTCTGTGCAGTGCTGAGGAGGAGGTGTGGATGGGAAGGAGAGAGAGGTGGGGGAAGGTATTTGTGAGGGTTTATTTTACTTGTCATTATCCTTCTCTGATTTTGTTGGCAATAAATTCACTTCATATCTCTAATTAGAGCCTGTGTTGCCCTTAATGGTATTTGATGAGTGATCTCTCCTAGTCCTTATCTCAGCCCATGAACCCTTCATTAAATTTTCTCTCCTCCATCCAGATGCAGAGGGGAGTGAGAGAGTAGCTTTGGTGCATGCCAGGAACCTGACCAGTGTCAAACCACTACAGCTATCTAGTAGCAAGCAAAGCAGCTCCCCTTGGGGAATAAATGAACCTTGTTTTCTGTTCATCTGTGTACTTTGCAAATTCTCTCTGGTACAATTTCAAAATTAATCTATTTTGGTTATGATTTTCCTGATGAAAGAATGCAAGTTTAGAGTTTGACAGACTTGGAATCATTTGTTTCAGATGATGAATGACTGCCATTTGTTGTCTGTTGCTGGTTCTTTTTGCAATGATTGATGCCCAAAAGCTCCCTGAAGAGAATAATTTAGAAGAGAAAAGATTCTGCAAACAAATATTTAAGCTAAAATGACAAACAGAAGGAGTACAGTTAGTAAAAATAACCTAAGAAAGGACTATGAGATGTTTTGTATTCTTTTGTCTGTGCACTATAAGATTTTAAAACTGTTGTTGGTCTCATTCAATAAGGTATTTAAGCAGTACCAGAAATGCTTAAATTAAAACACACACATGACTTACTCAGTGTTATAAAAATTCTCATCTCAAATGATAAAAATTCTGGCCTTTTTTTTTTGTCCCTGCTCCATGCTGTGTTTCAAAGGAGCTACTGTCTGGCCTCATCTTCGATCATCAGGCACAATTATTACAGTACTCTTTCTGCTAAAAATAAATGGTACAGAAGAAAGGTCATAGTCTGGTGACCCAGCAAGGACAAATGAAATGTTTTTAAGAGAGACCAGTAACTATAATTTCTCTTATATGTTGTATATTGGACCTCTTCAGTAAGCAAATCTTGTTATACCAGAAATCTGATCATTACCAACGTCCATTTGAAGCCTCAGAGAAACTTATTAGCAAAGGATTTATGGAAATTTTGAATTGCTTTCAGAAAGGTACATCATGTTTGCATCTGGGACTCAGCATGTAGAACAGCTGTCCTGATAGAGTCCTTGTACTAGCATGATGACATCCAGCCAGCTCTTTAAAACATTAAAGCATCTGGTTCACATTTAATTTTTGGACTCAGATGACTTGTCTTTAAAATGCATTGCATTTTAGTGTAGGGTATTTTGTTCATTATTTATTGTACATAGGTGTTCAAAAAACCAGAAACTTTTTGTGTGCAACAAAACCATCACTGGCAGTACGGGCTGTTTACAGGACAACACATCAACATACATTTTTGGCAAATCAAGTAGATTAAAAAAGAAAAAGCAGTTTACTCTGAATTTAATGAAAAAACTGATTGAGCAGATTAAATACCTGAAAAATACTGAATTTCTTACTGGAAGATTGCCATTACTGTTCTACTAGTGCTCTGACAACTTACATTGTATATCTAAGCTGAATACATCGCTAACTCTGAAACTCCTTTCCCGTCACGGGCATAATGTGATGCTAACAGCAGCTAATGCATGTCATCCTTGGTTTGTTAAAAGCGAATGATCAGCATGAAATACTGTAATTTCCTAATTTTATTTCTGAGGGCATGTATCTGGTATGAAAGAATGAGTAAAAAGCCTGTTGCCTCATCACCTGTTGCCTCATAAATATGAAGACTATTTCCAGTTCCAGCTGCATAGAAAAACATAGTTGAGATAAAGTGATTCCACAAGCAAAATGGTGATGCGATGGAGCTTGAGTTTTGCAAGCACCACCTTTTGCATTATTTACAGATATTGACAATGCATTTGGGGGTTTGGCAAACCAAGCACTTCAGCTTGTAGGAAACAGAACAACCTTATGGTAGAATATTGGCTGAGGGGCAGTTGAAAAACAAAAAATTCCTTAGCAGCAACACTTTGAGATCATCAGGTGATCCTGCTGTGGCAGGGGATTGGTCTTTAAAGTCCCTTCCAATCCATTCTGTGATTCTAAGGTTCTATCTACAGTGAAATAATTTCTTGAAGAATCTTAAGCAAATTATTTTGTTATTTTGCTACAGCATAATAGCAAAAAGATGGTTGTGTAGCAACATTATATTGATTTACTAATACTCCCATGGCAAGAACCCTTAAATTCCATACATGCTATGGATACCAGTTTCCCAACCTCTCCTAACATCATCAATGACCATGATGGTGTGATCTTTTTCTCACATTATTAAAAATCACTAGAAAAATATAAAATTGCAAAACTGTTGCAAAATGATGGATGCACTTGCATTTTCCACGTTTATGAAATGAGGTGTTATATATGTTTGGTCTTCATTGCAGAGAGAACCCAGCTCAACAAAGGGTATGTAGAAGAACTGTTCCCTTTTTTTGTCATGTAGTATATGAATTTCAATCACTGGGATGAGTCCAAATTAATTTACTTTGTTTTTATTCAAAACTAGAATTAAAATTAGTATCTAATATACTAATATATATAAATACATGTAATTTTGTATTTAATATATGATACATTATGATAAGCAGCAATCAATGGGAATTTTTAAGACACAATACAAATCCTAAATTTCAGGAATATGCATTTCCAGGGATACAGATCTCTCCAGCTATACTGTTGTGAGAAATTAAACTGAGTATAATGTTTTAAACAGATAGTTTAAAGTTCTCAAAGGAAACAATGTTTATGTTGGCAGAAGAAGATATAATCTGAAGGTGCAAAGCACAAATAGCCTTCACTCAGCAGTATCATATGACTGACTAGAACAGCAGAAGATAAAGATGAGGTTTTTCAGGTGTCTTCATAAAATATTGAAGCCCAGCATGACTTTTGAGTCATAAACATACTTCTCAAAGGACAAAACTTTTTTTTCTTCTGCTTTTGAGGATGGATAGCCCAGAGAATTTTCTAGTTATTTCATTCTGGCTGTAGGAAGATACAGAAAATTTCTTTCTCCTAACTTTGATGACTTTTTTTTTTTAATTTTCTGAGCCATTTAAAAATTTTACCAGAGCTACTTGAATTAGCTCAGTTTATTAAAAAAAAAAGAAATAAAAATGGATAGATGAAGAGAAATAAAAATGCAGATGCCATGGGACAAAAAATGTGTCCAGCAACTGATTTTACTGTTGGATCTTCCTCTGAGGAATCCTCACAGAGTGATGCTGATGCTCTCCCTGGAACATGCCACTCCTAATTTCATTTCTGCTCTGACAAACTAGTGCTTGAATGACTGCATAACCTTCTTTAGGGAATGGAAGACATCAAGAAGGAAGGAAACACTCCTACTGATTCTTCTCCAGAACAAAACAAATCAGAAAATGATTCACTTTTTAATAGAGTTAACTGTGCTGTGGACACTTTGTGAAGAATTGTTTGAACATCCAGCCAGAGTGCTGGATGTCAAAGTGGTAAAATTCCTGACAGGGGACATTACGATGGTTGTTAATCGCCAAAGGGCTTTGTATAAGCAGCTCTTGGAAAAGATATACACAGGCGGCATCCCTGTTACTGTCATGGCATTGCTGTATAAAATTTATTGACCCTTAGTTGTTAAAAGCCCTGTGATCCAGAGCCTGTTATCTTCCTGCAGTCAGGAATAAAGCAGAGAGACGTGGTTATGCCTTTAGGCTGATCAGCTGCAAGGAAGCTGGCAGGAGCCAGAGCTCAGGAGTGATGTCTCCCCTGTGCCCGTACATCAGTGAGCAGGCTGAGTGCGCTGAGGCTGGATCCTCAGCAAGGAAAGAAAACATCTGATGCACAGGTACCTACAGAAACATATATACACCTTTGATGCAAACCCTGGGATTGGGCATGATCTAGGATTATGTTTCCCTAGACAAAGTGAAGATATTGCTTAATATTGAAAAAAAGAGTTATGCATAGCTACTTTGGAATAAAATAGTTCCATAGTGCTTTGGTAGCTGCAATGGTAAGAACAAAAGGAAATACTACAGAAATGTATAATTCACATAAAATCTGAGATTCCATTGTTAATAATTTCACTGCCATCCCACTGCAACTGCAGAGCAAATAATACATATCTCCTAGAATTTACAATTGTTGGTATCTGTACTGCCCTCAGGAAAATAATTCAGATGCATAAGTTGCCTTCGGTGCTCCCTCTCCTCAACCCAACAGAGGTGCTTAGGCAATTCAGTTTTCAATTCAATTATCAGTTTTCAATTTATTTTTCCCAAAATAAATATTAAGGGAGTTAAATCTAAACTACACAGGTAAACTTGAAAGTTAAAATGTTTAAACCTTAGGAAAATGCAACAACTATTTAACCCAATGTTCTGAGTTTTAAACAACTTCTTTTCTTATTTCAAAACATATCCTTCACTACTGCTGTTGGTACCATTCCTACTGTGCTGATTTATCAGTTGTTTTATGTGCCTTCTGTTTGGAACTGGAATTGTCCTACATTCTAGTTACCCACTTCAAAGACTGCAAGCTCTTCCTGACTTAGCTCCTTTCATGATGCTACTGAGCCTAACTTTCCTGGTTTCTGCTCTGCATGCAGAAAGTAGTCTTGTTGCACATGAAATGAATAGAAAGTATCGTAGAGCTAATACATTCCCTAATTTCTCAATTTTAGCACAGCTTGTTAGTTCAAAGTTTTAAATAAAAAAAGAAGAAACAGGGTTTTTTTTCCTGATACATTTCAGATTTCTCTGGAGTTATTTCAGTGACCGCATAAAATACAGAACCTGAGGTCTATTCACTTGGGTTTTCTTTCTTTTTTCTGTGCTTTCCCCTTTGCAATCCCTTGATCTTTGGCCAGCTCTGAAGAGCCAGCTCTGGAAAGGTGGTGACTTTGCCATACTTTGTAAAGCTTCCCGGTGAAATGCACAACACACCAAGGACTATGGTAAGTTAAAAACCTACATTAAGTCTTTGCTTTCCTGATTGTGCCTTTACATAATGTGTCATGAAAATGCAATGCATTTCCTGAGATAACACCACTTAATGCCATGGTAAACATCCTTGGGTATGCCATTCAGCTTCCCTGTCGAGTTCTGGTACAGCATGAATCTACTTTGATTTTACTTTGTCTGTGTTCTACAATAGATGTCTCAGACACTGCAAGTGATATCAAAAGATATGAGACATCTTGTGTTTGGACAACTCAATCATACCCCTAAAGTTTGTTGTCTAATTTCACAAAACCATAGCATAACAATATTACACTTTAAGATCTTGTTATGGATGAAAGGGAATATGAATTTAAAGTGGATCCAAGTACTTTAGGGTACTTTAGGGTCTTGATAGTGAAACCAAAATGCAATGAGTGCTTGCTATTTGCCTAGTTACAGCACTGCTAAGTCACTGTCTAAATGAATAAAAAAAAACCCCTTATCGATAATATTTTTAAATTATTTAGCTATATATTCACTGTCAAGTATCCATCCTTTTTCTTCAGTGTTAAATTTACCCTTGAAGGTGACCATCTGGATCCCAAAATTCAGAGTACCCATCAAGGAATTTGGAGGGGAATCAACATATTAGTAGCATGCTGAGGTCTTTGCTGGGAGGAATGTGACATTTATGGTGGGATTTCCTTCTCTTCAATATTGCATCTGCTCAGGGCTATTTTTTTCATGTTTTCCTCAAGCAGTTTGCTTACTTGAAGTTTTTTCCCCACTGGATCCCAGCTACAGCTTGATGATCATCACCACTTCACTGTTACAGATACACAACATCATCTCACAGGCCCAGCTATCAGAAACGTTTTTTTCACTTGTTCTGTAGAGACTGTACAGGTTTGCTAGATCTTGACCACATCTGCTATGCATGGAGATAAGCTTGAACAAGGCAGGTAATAATCTTGTGACAGAAAGACAAATGCTGTCACAGCAGAAACAAGCTAAAATGAACTCTAGCCAAGGAGAGTCCCAGCAAGTCCTGATGGCAGCACTGGTGAGTTAGTACTCAGCATGTAGCTTCATTTGTCCTGAGCTGCAGCTGCAGCCAGCAGTTTTGACCAAATTTCATTTTGTCTGATCTCTCCATGGCATTTAAAATCAGATAACTAGGCTTTTGTTGCTGTAAGAGCACTTGCAGATGGAGAAACAGATCAAAAGTGATTAAAGGCAGAGACAAATCAGGAGTGAAATGAAGGAAGAAGTACATTAAAGGGATTTTGACACCTATAAAGCATGAGAAAGACTCAAGTGTTTATCCAGTTTAGTTCCCAAGTCATGTGGATACATATTTATTCACATGCACATAAGAAATACATACATATACTTGTAGGTTTGTTACAAACCTACTGCACGTACTGCTTTGAAGAAAAAAGAGAGTTTATTTTCTGAACTGGAGGACTGTTCACACTTGCTTATGACCCAGTTGTATTTCCCCAAACTAGATCACCAAAGGAACTAAACCCACAAAACCACACAGCAAACAACAGATGTGAATGAACACAGAGAAGGCAGGTGGGGAACACTGCCAACTACCCATCTGGAATTAGTTTGCTGTGGATCTGGAAATTTCACTGAAAGGGTGGTTAAGCACTGGAACAGGCTGCCCAGGGAGGTGGTGGAGTCACCATCCCTGGAAGTGCTCAAGAAGTGACTTGATGTAGCACTTCGTGCTATGGTTCAATTGGGAAGGTGGTGTTTGGTCAAAAGTTGAACTCAATGATCTCAGAAGTCTTTTCCATCCTTAATAATTCTTTGATTCTGTGATTAAAATAATGGTAGTGGATGTGCTCCTGTTCAGTTTTCTGCTGTTCTAGGAATATTCTAGTTTGTGTCTCAGAACTGGCTAAATTGCCCACATTTCTGTTACTAAATACATGTACGCAGCTCCAAAATTATACCCTACAGCAGCTGCAGGTTCATATACCACTACATCACCAGTGTTAGGTAATGTCTTAATGCACCACTGAATTCAAAGGATAACTCTGTGACAAACAGAAACCAATTTAAAACCTCACCTTTACTAGGAGTTTTTACCAGCATAATTACAGGAAAAAAATCTAAATATTTTAAATATGAATTAATTCTTTTTCCCCCAAACATTCCTGCTTCCCACTTGGGTTACAATAATCAGGTATTTATGTATTAAGGCACATGGGGTTTACAAGGGATGGAGGATAATATAACCTATGGGGGACAAGCCTTGGGTACTCTCAGAGAAATTACAGGGAATTTATAGGGAAGTGAATCTCAGTAGGAAAGATCTTTGCCCAAAGAGATCGTCTTTGTTGTGCCAAAGCCAATTGCGCTGATTGATGTGGTTGTTACTACAGGAAATTCTCTCCATTATTTCTTCTTGCATCACTGGTTTTTATCCCTATTTCCAAAATGAATTTATGCCATTGTCTTAGGGGGCACAGCCTGTAAAAAAGATGACAGGACACACACAAGATTATGAAATAACATAATTAAGGTCCTGGACAGCGATGTATAATTTCAAACAAAACCAGATCTCTGGAGTGGAAGTTCAGAAAGATCCCAAACATAAACTCCTGATTTTTATGGACTTGTTTGCTTGAGTGCTCAATGTTGGGCTTTTGTCTTCAAATTTTGTGAATTAATTTGGCTTTCCTCATAATTCTTCCAGCACATGTACTGGAAAATAAATGTTTCACATGAGCTGGTTCACCTGCAAACTAAAATTTCTTCTGCTGGAAGATGGAAGCCATTACTTATGGCAGACTAATATCTGTAACATTATAACTACTGTTTGCTCAATAAAGTTAACAATGCAAGATAGTAAAGCTATTTTAACGTGAATTACAGTTTTAAACTAGATTTAAATACTAAGATTATTTTTCTGTATGTGATTATTTGTGAGGATAAACTAAAACCAAAATCTAAATTGACTTAGACACCCATAAGGGGCCATTCAAAGAGCATGTAACTAAAGAAATAGGACAAAAGTCAGTCAAGAATGACAGTACTTCTTGACAGCCCAAATTTTCATTAAATTCTTTTCCAAGGCCTTTCCAATTATTATTAAAAGCCTATTGCACATACTAAATTATTAAAAAGTGTTATTTTAACAAGAGAGACAGTAATTATATTAATACTTTACACAGAAACTTCTCAACATTAATTGTCAAAAAATGTGCAGACAGTAAAGTACATGTAAAGGGATCTCAAGTTCCAGAAGATTGTGAATTTCTCATAAGTAAAGCTCTTTTTTTTCTGTGCAAATTAAAAATATCCAGCTAATCTCTATGTCACTGTATTTAAGGTAACCATGTGAAGTGTCCTCTGTTAAGTCTAAGGATGTGCCTCTGTGCTGTTCAGACTCTGTTGCACATATTTTGGCAGAGACCTCCTTAATTCAGGTTTTGAATTGCAAACAAAGTTGCAGTCACTGAAACTACAGTTCCCCATAGACGTAAGATATAAGCAAGGTATTTTGTGAGTGTGGGAAGGTGTTATTTTACCTTTCTTTTAAAATAAATTCTGCAAACATTAAAAAATTACTAATAATTAGGCAGATAAAATGGTATCAGAATCACTGCATTTACACAGGCTCCTCTGTAGGACCACTGCTGTAAGTGAACAAGGATAGACCTAAGTTTCCCCATGTTTCTATCTAATACTTTAGTATATATCCAGGATATTAGTGTTTTTGTTATCTCATCTAACTTCCCAGCACAAGTCCATCTATTTTGTATTCCAGCCGAGACACCTGGGGAAAAAATACCAAAACAACAAACCATACACACTCACAAAAAATAACAGGTCTAACATGCATAAATAACACCACTGCGTTACAATAAACACCATCTTTGGATCACCCTTTTCCACCACTGTTGAGCCCCGCTCCTTACTCAGCAAGATTATTTAAAAGGGGCTTAATTTACTATTCTTTCCCTGAGCTGGCACGAAGGAGAACTCAACAAAAGTTCCCAGGAGACTAAAAAACCCCAAACTTTACTGACAAACTGTAGAAGATCAGGAGTTTGGCAAAATTTTGAACAAAAATTTCAATCAAAACAAAGCCTTTCACAAAGCATTGACTTAGCAAAATATGACCCATCCAACCTTAAATTACCCAGATTTAAAGAAGAAATTGTGAGCAGAAAAGGAGAGAGAAAAAGAGAGAGAGGAAAGCAAAATATAGCTACCACCTTGGATCCTAGCATGGTGTCAGCTGCCATAATATCCAAGAACCATAGGGACACCTGCAAGTCTTGTGCAATGGATTTTGTCTTCTCTGGCCTCCTGTGGCCACCCCTCCACTCAGGAGAGCCTTCTGGTCATCCAGCTGCTCTGGGGTTACGTTGGGGCTCCAGGAGTGAGCTGTGGGGCTCTGCTTCCAGTGTGCCAGTGACAGACAGCAGTTCTGGGCTGGACTCGAGACTCCAAGGGGATGGGGTGTGGGGCAGTGCGTGGTCCCGCTGCTGCAGAACTTGCCCTGCCCCCTCACACACACACTTGGTTTTTTTGAGCCAGTAATCCTTTTCTCCAGTCTCTCACATCATATGTAGTACAATCCACCATACCTCTGCTCAGCAACTGAACATTTTCCTATTTGGAATATGAAACACAAACACGCTTATTGCCAAAAAGGCTTGATGTCTCTGTGTGTTCTGTTAAACATAAATCAGAACCTCAGCTATCATACTTTTATGGATGTACCTGAAAAGATGAGTTCTAGAGCCTAGAGTGTTTGTGAGTAACAACATATCTTGTTATTGTGAGTAATAGTCTACATTTATTCTTTTATATTCTACAGGAAAACAAGAAAATTTCTTATATTTGTGATATATAAATTATATACACTTAAAAAAATTCTTAAAACACGTGCAGCTCTAAAATACCTGATAAAAAATTCTTATCAAAAATGTGTGTAGGTAAATATCTGCATAGGGAATCCTGCATCAGACTATATTGGTGAAATTTTGTATGAAATTTATGAGCAGAAACAACTACATTCTGGTAGATTAGCATTTGGTGGCAGATTAAAAAGCAAAGAATTGTCTTACCAAAAGATATTTTTTAATATACATATATGCACACACATGTGAAGACTGCTTACATTTATTTGTACATGGAGAGGTTCCAAACACTGGAGCACTTTAGTAAAACAGGAACAAACTGGCAGTGGGAGCTTTTAATTAACAGAGAAAGCAGCAGTTTAACAAGCATTCCAAAACCTGTACAGCTCCATGTTCTTAAATGTAATTTATGTACACTTTTGAGTATATACCTTATTACATACCCTTTGAGTGCTTAAATGCTTAAAACACTTTGAGCAGGCTGTAGCAGCACTTTGCCAAATATTTTAGCTGTAAGTAGTGTTATGTATTTGGACTTCAACTATTTGATTAAATGAACTAAATAACACTAGAAAAGCAGAAATTGAAATAGGGCCTGTGTGTTTTTCCAGACTGGGGCTGCTGAGTGCCAGCATGGCAGTGTTCATGCTTTTATTTGTCTTCCCTTAATGACAGCAGCAAGAGATACACTGTTAGGAGCTGCTTTTATAGTGTGACTAGCAAAAGAATCATCAGTGCCTGTTCTCTTGTATAGCAATGCTTTCCTTGAAAAGGAAACTTGGGGTACATTCTCCTTAAAAAAAGTTCAGTGGGTTTTCCCTCTTCCCTGGACTGTAAACACAACGTACATTTACTAAGAATCAAGTGTACGCACAGCCTCTGGGTTGCTACTGTCTCACAGCTGGCTTGGAGGGTTGGTGGAGTCATGGAGATGTATCTGCATCTCTGCAACATGTGGTACCACTGCACATCAATACATTACAGTGATCCTCCATTTTTTTTTTAGGAAACATTGTCCTGTGAAAAAACTTCGCCTCTCTTCGCCTCCTAAAATTCTCATTGATTGGGGCATATACCAATACACAGGCAAGATGGAAAAGCAAGTCTTCTGTCATGAATACTGGAGCAAAAGAATTAAAAGCCAGGCATCTGGACATGACTAGGTAAACAAAACACCCTAGTCCAAGAAGTGCAAGCATGCCAGTCACTGAATGCCAGTTGCATCTTTCAACTTACAGAGTATTTCCATCGGGAACACTGTGCTGCCAACTCACTGATGCTACCTAGGAACTGGGCATGTGCCTATTTCTGTTACCAGTGTGCAAGTTACTCTTATGTCCTAAATACATGCTTGTACACTTACAAATCAGAGAATTACAGAATTGGTCTGGACCTTTCCAGACCATCTTGTTCCAACTGCCCTGCCTTGGGCAGGAACACCTTCAACTAGACCAGGTTTCTCAAAGTTCCATTCAACTTGGCCTTGAAAAATTTCAGGGGCTTACACAGCTTCTCTGGGCAACTTGTTCCATTGCCTCACCACTGTCATAGTGAAGAATTTCTTCCTAAAAACTAATATAAACTTGTCCTCTTTCAGTTTAAAACCATTACCCTTTTTCCTATAACTACATGCCCATTTAAAACCCCTCTCTGAATCCCTCTTGTAGTCCCTTTTAGATGATGGAAGGTGCTATAATATGTCCTGGAAGCTTTCTATCCCTGCATACTAACTATATAGAGTTCAGTGAAAGATATCTTATGCTAAAATCTACCACATTATGACACAAAATCTGAGTTTGACTTTACCTTGCTCCTGTAAATTGGCTTTGACTCATCATTTACCTGTTATTTACACCCATTTATTTTTTTAGATGTCTTCAATGTGCAATTAAAATGAGTGCAAGAGGAACTCTAGAGTACCTGTGATTTATTCACTAATAGATGAAAACATTTAATGCAATATTTAGTCCATTATTAAGAAGAATATAAGCCAGAGTTAACACATGGAACTAAAATTCTTGGATCGAAACCTACTAGAAACGCTGTGTGGTTTCAATTTTTGTTCCACACCTGATGTAAAAACACTAGTGAAAGCCACCCTCTATTAATTAGCTCATTATTTCATCCTTTATTATCCAGCAACCATTATTTCATCCCTTAAAAGGGAAAACTGAGCTGCAGACAGGAGCAAGGGTGGGGAACCCCAAGGTCATGAAAATAAACTCAGGTTGCACAAGTGTAAATCTGTGATTCAAACGTTGTTTCCTAGTACAGACTTTCCTATGACAGTTTCTGTAAAGCCAAAGGAAGATTCCCTCCTAGAGCCTCTGTAAGCCACAGAAGGCAGCATCCCTCCTCTGCGTCTCGTTGAACCTTGGCTCCATCAAGCTCGTGTGTGCATCAGAACTAATCATCACTTCACTAGAAATAAAAGAGAGTTGAACAATGGAAGATCAAATTTGGATGAAATTCAGATCAGAAAGCATAATTATACAAGTTTATGGTTCTTTAGAAAACTCATCTGAAAGGTGAAAGTTAGAGAAAGGCTGAAGGCTTCATTTCAGAGACAACAACCTGTGTGCACTGATACTACAGTGATAACGAGAAAAGGCAACAACAAAGGCATGTGATACATGTGAAAGATACAAAATGGCACTCACAGAACAATAGAAATCTAAACCGGGATGAGGGCAAGGGCTGACTTTGACCATGTAACACTGAGACTGAAAATGGAAGAGCACTAAATGGAAACTTTTGTGGTTTTCTGTAAAGAGATTCAAATTGCTAACATGAACACCAGCTTTCACTAAGGGTTGCAATGTGTCCAAAACCAGATCAAATGAAGATGTGATCCCCCAAACATCAATCTGGTTTTGAAGTCATTTCACTTCCCTTCTCTACAGAGTTTTCTTCAAAAGTCTATACTTTAATACAGAGCTACTGCTGTGTTTTCCATATCTCAGTGGCAAAACACAGTACTCCAAGTCCCTTAAAAAGGCATTTTTGTATTTATATAAGTTGGTTTTAATGCAATAAATTTCTTTTCCTTCCCCATTCACAAAGCCAGTGGGAACCAGAGCCACAAAGCTGCCTTTTGTCACTGAAAAGATGCCTCGGGGAACCTCTGCACTGCTGCCACAGCCTCTGTGACAGATTTGAGATCCCAAAACCAGAGCCATAACATTCTGCCTTTGCGGTCAGGACATGAGGAGCAGGTATTTCACAGGCAGTTGATTTAATTCTGAAGACAGGTGCTGAAGATCTGCTTGCTTTAAAGGCTGAGGTTCCCACCAGTGTCATTACCTGTAACTCCATTGTGATTACAGTATTATTTTCCTCCATTGTGGATGCTTTGCTGACAAGCTTTTCTTCAAAACCTTGGTGAAGTGCACCCCAATTACTACTTGGAATATAATTGCTAAGGCAGCATGGTTTGTGACGTAACTATAATGTTGTCAGTGTTTGAAAAATAACACATCTCTCTAAAAAGATTAACCTGAGTTGAACCGAGTGCGTGAAAAATATGAGGCTTTTTTCTCCTAAATACAATGATTTCTTTCTTCCTCAGGATAGAGTTTTGTTAACTAAATGCATGTATAGCTCCCAAACAGCCAGGTTGCATTCCTTTCTTTTTTAAATTTTCGTTATTTTTCATTAAATATTAAAAGCATTGCCTCGTTTATAATTTCTTCAGATATTTGTTCCTTCTGCAAAACCACTGATACATTTTTTAGTATTTTACTATTAAAAAAAACCATAATAGTATAATAATTTCATGATAGAATGCCGTTTTCACATAATAAACCACATTTCATAGCTTAGCAGAATTGTCAGGGTGAACATTGTCAAGTGTGATCCATCCCAGTTAACTCAATATAATACGAAATTTCATTAGGGAAAGGTGCAGCCTAAAGAGAGGACCCCTAAATCATACTCAGAGTCTCCAAGACAAGACTCATTTATGACATTCTGGCTTAGCAGAGGCTCTTTTCAACACTCGTGAAAAGGCTAGAAGTTTTTTGTAGGATTTTGTTGAGTCAAAGGAAGAGATTTAAAGTTTTCAAGATAGGAGACAAAAGCTGGCAGATTTTGTAAAGAGCCTTCTGAGAGGAAGCCAATGTAGCTGGATTTTTTATTTTCTTTTATTTTATTTGAATCTTCTGAAGGAGGAAGTGCTTATCTTGAGGGGTTCATGTACACACTCCTAGAAATCTCTCACAGGTAATTATTCTTTCCTAGCACTGTATATTTGTAGAAATACATTAACTTTCCCTATTCTTTTTGTACTGCAACTTGGACTGGCTTAACAAAAAATCCCTTCCACTGGGTTTTAAAACTTGAAAAACTTTATTTCCACAAACAACTATCACCTGATAATTCCTTAGAAAATTTTATAAATGTAGACTTACAAACTATACTGAGGAACAGAAGGTCTGAAGAGTCCCTAATCCTCAATTTCTAAAAGTTTAAATGATCTTCTATTAATTCATACTACAATACTCTGACTGGGCAAGAATGCAGGGAGCTTGTAGCTACAGTGTTTGTCTTACAAACACCTTTTGAGGTTTCCCACTGACTAAACTACTAGTGCTACACCTGCTGCACAACAGTGGCAGGTTCAGATGACCCAATATTAGTCACAGCCCTATTAAAGAAGAAGTCTGGGTTAATTCCAGAGGGTTATTGCAAACCAAATCATACTTTGCATATACAGGACATATACAATGCAGGCGCCTGGTTTCTGTATGCTTTTCTCTAGGAATACAGACTAGAAATGTACAAGAACTCAAGTTTCAGCAACCATTCTTCCATCAGAACATCCACACATCAACATGCATGGGTATCTTTACGTGCAGAGGTACACACAAACCACATGCTTTTCTTCTTCTCCAGCAACGCTACTGTGGCATCTTTATGTAACATGAATTATCTGTCATCTAGAGCCCTTTAGAAAGGTTAAGAAGTAGGGGGTTTTGCCTTGGAATTCACAAGCGTTGGAGAGTTGCCCCATATAACAAGAAATATTGCAGTCTGCAGACGTTGAGTTAAAACATATATCTCATCACCTTTTTGGTAACCAGTGAAATAAAGAAAACATAAATTACCTCATTAGAAAAATCTTCAGCAATATTTCAGTATGTATGAAACATAGTTACTTAAAGCAGCCATCTGCACAGAAAAGTAACTGTCAGTGATTTATAATAAGAATTTTTTTGTGGTGGTATAAGTGTTTCAGAGGATTTTGTAATACCGGCATTTATTTTGACTGAGTTAAATTTAGGAGCTTCATATACTTTGACAAACACTGAAACACAAGTATCTGTGCATTGGGTATCAATTTATGACCAGATAAAGGTTATTTTCCACTTTTGATGTGAAAATTTGATCTTTCTTCTGTGCCATTGTAACAGATCATTGCAGGTACCCATGCAAGTGGTGCAGTCTATTTATTGTGAGCAACAGTGCTAACTCCTTTCCCTCTCTCTGGTCTGCAGATACAGACTCTTCTTCCAAAATAAGGTATTTGGCTAACTTTATATGGTGAAAGGCTCTTACTGAACAACACTGTAGTACAGTGTGCACAGGTGTTGGCTTAATCAGCCAGCTAAATTCGGTAGGCAGTTCTTGGACTGTCCCATTGATCTGATTAGCTCTCGATCAGCTCATATTGAGAACCCTTCCGCAGTCTATAAACATAAGTGAACTCTTTACTTTGCAATAGCCACAAAGTAAATTTATTTCAGAAAATGTACTTCCTTCTCCAGACACTCTGTCTATTCACCTGTGATATATAAAGAATCAATAACAATCCTATCTCAGCCATGGTCCTAGCACTTCTGTAAATACGGGATTTTCTGCTCTCATGAAACTCCACCTGTGCAGCTCTGGGGTCCCTCAGCACAAGACAGACACGGACTTGTTAAAGAAGGGCCAGTGGAGGCCCACAAGAATGGTCAGAGGGCTGCAGCACCTCTCTTGTGAAGACAGGCTGAGACATTGGGGCTGTTCAGCCTGGGGAAGAACAAAGTTCCAGGGAGACAATTTATCAGCCTTTCAATAGATGAGCGACTTCTTAGCAAAGTCTGAAGTTACAGGGCATAGGAGCAACTGTTTTAAACTGAAAGAGGGTATATTTAGACTGGCTGTAAGGAACATATTTTTCATTATGAGCACGGTGGGATACAGGTGGAACAGGTTGCCTTGAGAACCTGTGGATGCCCTATAATTATTAATATTCAATGGCAGCTGAATGCGGTTTTGAGCAACCTGATGTGGGGAAATATATCCCTGCCCATGGCAGAGGGTGGGAATAGACAATCTTTAAGGTTTCCTTCACACCCTGACCCTTCACTCTAATACTTGTTATAGGAGAAGTGCAATGGCAATGTTTTTCCAAAAGGCAGTAAAACCAAATAATTTTTTTGCCTTTTAGCTGTTGGCTGTGTGCTCTCTTGGCTTTTTCTACAGATACTTATGGATTCCTAAAAACATTATTAGTGCAATTAATGAGAACTGGGACACATGATAACACTTTTATTATTCAGTTTTGATTGCTGTGGGGGTTTCTTTGTTACCATTTAAAAATATTTCTTATTCTTCATTGTTTTTATATAAACAGAATCTTGACTTGCATTTAATAATTTGCTGTACAGTTTCCTGTCAAAAAGATATTTATTAATGCTGATCT
Source organism: Corvus kubaryi (assembly GCF_017639235.1). NCBI lineage: Eukaryota > Metazoa > Chordata > Aves > Passeriformes > Corvidae > Corvus > Corvus kubaryi. The sequence continues at coordinate 2,660,689 of NW_024582055.1, forward strand.
CTGATTGATTGCAGGACCTGAGCACCAAGCCTGTAAACAGAAACAATGTGCTGCTAATCTGGATGGCTTTTAACCTGGATATGTATTTCATCATGTTCTGGTCATTAAATCATCTTTCAAGTAAAAGATGCTTTTTCACTGGTGAGGGACAAGGCTTTAATTAGAACATTAAGACAGTTACTCTACACTTTCCTTGTGCTGGAAAGTACTTTAACAAATTAACTCAGGCTACTTAGTGAAAATAACACTTTTTTCAGACTTCCAATTGTTTTTTAATTTTCAAAATCTGTTTTAATCATTTTTGATGTGCTGTTTCTGTTGCTTCCTCAAAGCCAGCACCATTTTGTTTATTGAAACAGGCCATTTCCTCTTTCTGGCTCTCTGACAAATCAGAGCTGAGTACACATTCCCACCTTAGTTCTTTTCTCTTTGGAAAGCGATAGCACTTAAAAAAAAAATTGAACTGTACATTTAACATCATTAAGTAAACATAAACAAAATAAATCAAGGCAAGTTACAAATGACAGGTATCTTTCAAGCTTGGTTTTTTACCACTGCTGAAAAACAACAAACAGAACCCCATCCAACCTGGCCTTGAACATTTCCAGGGGTGGGAAGGAAGCAGATTAAGTCACTTTGACTGACTTTTTTCCTTCATACCATCAGAAAACCATACCCATGGACCCACTCTCCTTTCTCTTCAGGGGTATTTATGTGCAAGACACAAAAATAAACTATGAAAAAAACCCCGAAAGAAATAAAAGTAGACCATTGCTTTTAGACAAAAAACAGCCAGTGCCTGGTAGCCTGGAAGATAAGGAAATTTTGGGAGATGCAGCTTAGCTGAATCCTCACACTGCTAAGCAATACTTTAGTTCCCCAAACTAACCTCAGTTACTGGGTGATACTGAACAGCTATCAATGATCGGCAGGTAAAGTTTTTGCTTTAAACTGCAGATGAAACCCCCTAAGTTAATAACAGAAGTTTTGGTACGTTCCAAAGAGCTGGTGATTATTGTATTGTTGAGTGGGATACTTATTCTTTATTCCTAGGAGTATAACTGCAGGGCACTGGTACCAGAAAACGTGTTTTTGCAGACAAGAGTAATGTACATCAAATGACATACAGCTTGAGGACAGTCAACTGGAAAGCAACAAAAACTACCTGGGCCTTAAACCCCAAAACACCTAACTGAACGCTGGAGCTGGTGTATAAGGGATCCTGTTATAAGACTGTATAATTTTTTTAGTGTTTACTGAAGGTGTTTTCTGCTCCTTGGAATTAATGTGATTTTAGAATACAATAGTACACTTCATACAGGGAAGGACAAACAATGCTCTGTTAAAATATTTTTGTGCCAAATTTATCATTTTGAAGATCTGGATAAATTTCAGTCTTTAAATAAATCTTTGCCTGAAAAATACATGACATTCTACAAATTTGCCTGCCCAGGTACTAAATCATCAAAACTTGTAAGCACCATCAATTATGCACAGCGACTGTGGTACAAGCATGGATGCCTGAAGTTGTGAATTTATGGCATAAATTCAACCAGCTAAGAAGCTTTGAAAGAGCAATAAACTCCAGTGTGTTTTGCTGGAAGATTGCAGTGGGGGCTTGAATAGCTCTTTACTGGCATCTGGATTTCCAAAAAAGACCAACCATACCAGCTTACAGTCACATTCAGATCTATTTGGGAACAGAGTAATCTGCTAAACATAAGCATTTTCCTGCATCAGAACAGTGATCAAATCACACCAGGTATATATATAATTCAGCTGTCCAATTCTTTCTGCCATGCTTTATGGCAAATTCTGTCCACACAGATCCTGATTCACAAGGTACATGTATACACACAAGTTTAATCACCAAAATGGGCTATGGCAGGAATGTTTTGGCCTTCAGAAATTAGGCTGTATAGACTCTGAAGATTTTGTTATTCAACAAAAATTCTATGTAAAATCATAGAATTATTTAGCTTGGAGAAGACCTTTAAGACAATTGGGCCCAATATCAAAAGTATCCTAGAGAATTAAGCAAAAGAGCTGAGACAATTCCACTAATAAATGATAAACCAATGTCTATGAAACCACTGTACTAAGTACAGCATATGGTTTACACCATCTCACATATACCAGAGTGCTAAAATTTTAACAATATTAAAACTTTAATAGCTTTTGGGTTAGTATTGTATGAAAGGGAGAACTGGCACAGTTCTTAATTTTTAACTCCTTTCCAGGAGTATCTCCAGCATAACAAGACAACAGTACAGAGAACCTGTCTAACCAGACAGGTTTCTGACATTTACACTCGCTTATCCCAAAAGGAACATAACCTTTCCTTGGTACGTTCCCATTAAAGAGAGGAGTGCATAGCCATGCTAAAGATCTCAAGCCTTCCATGTATATGATGTACTAGCTCCCAAATAAAGGAGAAATATCTTGACAGGAAAAATCCAGCTTTTTTTTGCCTTGGTACAAAAAGTTAGATGCCTTGTTAATTTTCTTAAAAATGCGTCCTGATATTTAAAATGAATTTGTATATTTTTACTGTTAATCAATTTTATTTTATATACTTTATGAATCCTTAACTCTACAAGTGATTTTGCAGTGGAGCATTTTAAAGTATTTCCTATAAACATGGATATACCTTTATCCAGAATATTTGACTAGTACTTAAATTCTGCATAAAGCTCAAAGAATCAATTTTTTAAACTATATTTCAAACCACATAATCCCTAATATGACATGGAATGCTGTTAATTCATTTAAGCAAAGCAGAGATATGTAAACAAATATATTTAAATAAACACGTATTATCTATTGTCTTAGAGGGTCATTTTTTATTAGTTCATTAAATAAAGCTATTAAAAATTGTATCATATAACTCCACGTCTTGAATTAGGCAGCATTAGCAATGTTTCTTTATATGGACTTTACATCACAACTTTCTTGCAAAACACTATTCATCATAAATTTGCCCCACTGTGGATCCTGTTTGGGGGAATGTCCTTATTAATTTCCTAATTTATCTTCATGGCATGGATTAAAACCATACTACAAAGGATTGAGGCACTAATACATTTGAAAGTGATAAAAGGATAAGATCATAAATGCCACTTTTGAAGATATTATCTGTGCAGTCAATTCCATCTTTTGATATAGGGAAACTGTTGTCTTTGGTTCAATACACACAGAAAAACTGTGTTCTTTTATTTATGATATTCAAAGCAACTGCTGTGTCTTACATGAGCAGGTTGCACGTTCTAGTTTCGTGCATCCATGCCATCTTAAACAAGAACAAAATCACATTTTATAAACATTCCAGAAATATATTAATATAAAAACAAGAAATTAAACATTCACATAATTCTTAACAGAAATTAAAACGCTGTGGAGAACCCAGAAGCTCAGAATTGGAAGCAGCTCTTTCACACTCTTAAGAACACAAACATAGGCAGTATTATCATAGCCTGAATTTGAAAAAACTATGTTGTATATTCTATTGAACATTTCCAGCCTTTAGCCTTATTTCAATATGGCTACATTAGGTGATGCTTTCACCTAATTAATTTTCCTTTCTATTTGGATATAAGAAATAATAATGGCATTTTAAGAATCATCCCAATTTTAAGGATAGATTTTCACTATGGTCATTTAGTACCTGGTCAATGGAAGGTCCATTATTTATTTTTGAGATGACAAAAATGGCACAATACAGTGCAGTTGTTAAAAAAATACCAGCACAAAGTAGGACATTCTAAGGGGAAAGGAAAGAAAAGACCTAAGAACTATCATATTTGAAAAGAAACTTTAAGCTAACTGTGACTGTTCTATTCTTGTTATTGGTGTATTTAATAAAAGAATACCCTGGGAAGTAGAATAGCAGGTTATACAGCCTATGTAGAGACATTGTCAGGGGAAAAGGCTGAAGAAGACAATAGAAATATTCTATTGAAGTAAAAAAAAATTGTTTACCTCACAGATAAATGAAAATGTTAAAAACTCCAATCTTTTTTTGAACAATGGTATTAAATAGGGATGCTAAACATGAGGTTTCCTGTTTTCAGCTGTATTTGCTCAAAGTAAAAAGAGATGGCATACACTTATATTTATAGCCAAATGTCCTGTGTAACACAAAATGTTATTGTATTCCATATCTGTGCCCAAAATTATTAGTCTTTCTAAGACCCAGCACCTGGAAATGGAATGGAGGGTGGTGCTGGTCCCTTTTGAGGTCGGGATCTCTCTGGCTGAAGCTCTCCTACTCTTTTCCCTTCGTTCTGTTCTGGCAGGCAGAGCTGAGGCAGCACAAGGCAGAAGCTTCCCTTTGTTTTCTTTTGTTTTTGTTCCCTGACATGGTTGCTTCAGGCAGGTCCCCAAGAAGCTGCATTTCGCAATCCTAAATTTGCTTCAAGGCAAATTCTGCAAATACCTCCCTACATGGAACAGCCCAGCTCCATACCATCACCCCTAACAAAGAACATGAATTTTAAAATTCTTAGATTAGGAGAAATGGCTGTGTTAAACAGCAGCTTAATCTCTAACTATGAGAGTCTGTAAATTATTTATAATTATTTTTAGAAAGAGTTTTCATAATGTTCAAGTCAGGGCTCCATTGTACTGCTCAGAGAGGAACAGATCCACAGCTCCCCTGAGAAAACTGGGAATGACACATCTCCTCTCCAGGCATCCAAATAGGTGCCAGAAGTAAGCAAATGATGCATCCAATTCCTCCCCAGCATGCCTGGCATTTGCTATCATGGCTCATGGAGCTCATCTCTCCAATGTCCTTGGAGCAATATGCTAGCATAAGGGAGGGATGAGAGAAGTAGCTGTACCTCCCACTGTAACTTTTTTTCTCAAGCAAGCAAGAATGACTCTCGCTGTCCTGCCAGATCTTTATCTCAGGGAAAGACTGTGCTTCAGCTTATATTCACTGTTCACCATAAGGTCAGCTGACGCTGGTGTCTGGGACTCAGCAACAACCAGCAAAGGCTGACTTTGCAATGACTTCTGCTTTAGCACTGTAGTCAAGCCCATAGTACATGCTCAATAAGCTGAACATTCCCTTCTGTTTTCACTAGACTTGTCCCTAATTTTGCTATTTGTGGAAAAAATACTTTTACTCTACAGCCACACAATGTCTATTAGAGAATCTCACCTGTACAAGTGTGTCCCCAAGAAGAACAGGGTGTGGGGCGAAACACAGTAGAGCTTCTCAACAGGAGAACTCCTGTGAGGAGATTCCTTGCCTCATAGGAATGAAAATAAACCTTAAAGAAACTTCTGGTGTGAAACTACCAGGAGCTCGTTTCAATTAAGAAGTTGAACCTTGGAGATTATAAAAACAGCTAGAAACCCTTCTGCAGATCACCATCAAAGAGGACAAACATAAAATGAGTCATGAAAGCATCCCTTGACCTAAACTATTTTATTGGACACTTAGAAGAAGCTCAGTAGTCTGTGAGGCCTGCAGGTGCAAAAATAATTCAAAATAATTCAACATAATTAATTTTTGTGAACAAAATATTTCATATCAGCTTCAGTTTTTATATTTTCAATCAATGGAATTGTATATAATTTTTTTTTTAATTTCATAAAGGTTTTTTGTTTTGTTTTTAATTGAAAATTCTACTGCTCTTTCTGAAAAGTCAAAGTGGAGCAGTCCAACTTTTTAATGAAATTTCTCTTCAGATTGTCACATTTCCACAAAAGATTTCTCTTTAAAGGAATCAGCATTTTCTAACCAAGAACTACTCCCTCAGAAAGATTCTTTCCAGCTCTACTCAAAACAAGGAAATCTTTTAACTATTTAATGGGGATTGCCATGAAATCAAATCACAGTAGTGTGCCCCATCAAGCAGCCAGCAGTACTGCAGCTGAGCCCATTCACCGTCTGTCTCCCACTCCTCATCTGCAATTTCAGTGCTCCCTCCCTCTGCTGCCCAAAAATAGGGCACTGGAAGAGTCTCAAGATGAACAGCACCAATGTGAGGCAGGCAGATGAGGGGTTGGTAGGGAGAAGCATCTCTGTATTTGTAAAGATTCAACACCACTAAAAAGCTTTCCCTGGAATGGGACTTGTCCTGCTGAGATATTGGCTATCCTAACAACTGAGCTGTCAAATGTGGAGGAACTTTCTACATGGAGCACTTTCAGAAAGCAAATATAAATCAGAAACAACTGCAAACTGTTGCAGTATCTGATAGAAATATCTGAAAAAAATTCTCAGAAGGACTACAGAAACACCCAGAACAGATACCAAATGGCAGGCTGTGATGTCCCAGAAGAGAATATAATCCTGCAGGTTCTATGCAGAGGTAAGTAGAATAAAGAAGTCTATTCTAGTTCAAACTCATTAAATCTTAGGACTACATTTAAATCTTTTGTAAAACAACATAAATGCATCAATTCATCCAGATGCTGGCTTTTAATCTCTGCTCTTCCAAGAAGGTGTTAGGCACAAAATTCGCATGAAAAGGAGCCGAGTATTCACAAACTCATGCTGAGTGAGAGTGTTACATCACTGCCATATGAGAATGCCCTTTGATCTCAGCAACAACACATTCATTTGCAATTCTTATTTTAAATTCTTACTTTACACCCTGCATAGAGTATCTTAATTCAGGTTTCACAACTTTAGGTTATATTTATTCATTCTCTGCCTGCACTACACATTGCAGTGGCATAAAAAACAAAAGGCCTTTAGATGAAATACAGAATTCAGTGTTGTTAAGATCTATACTGCTGTCTTCTTCAACCATTTCTCCAGAAAAACTCCAAAATATTTTAAAACTAAAAGCCGAAAGTCTGTTTTATATCCAAGTATACATTCAAATTAAAAATCACTTATATTACTCATTAGGAGCCTGTGCTAATTCCATCTTATGACATATTATCCCCTTGTAATTAAAACTAATCATATAACAACTCAGCAGTCCAGTCTCAATGTCTGTGTGATTTATTTGTTGACTCACTGGTCTTCATGTTTCTCACAGACTCAAGCACTTTAGTCCCCTTAACACAAAGTCTTAGAGCAGGGAAGCTTTCATCTTTCTTATATAATCATTCAGGCAATAAACAGAAATTTCTCCTAATCCTTTTCATTTATTTCTATCCTTTGCTTTATAATAAAATCTTTCAAATTTTCTGCATCGTTCCTTTACCTGGGGAAGTGGGAATGAGCCAACCCCTCCCTCCCAAACTCTAACACCTACCTGTGACCTGAGATAAGAAACCCTCAGCAGAATCTGAATCCTAGTTCACTGAGGGATCTCTTCCTGCCTAATTAAACTATGGGCAGCAAACTCTAGTCTGTAACTCTGCTCCTCACAGAGCAGCAATTTATCATTTTGCCTTCCAGCTTGTGTTATCAGGACAAGCTTTTGTCATATGGTACATGCCAGTTTTTGTTTTGATAGGTGACTTTTAATTGAACTGTAATGCCATTGCTGACAGAGCTTGGGAGGACTGAAGTTATAAATCATAAAACCATATCTATAGCTCTTATGCTCTTAGAAGTGTCTTAAAGTTAAAGGAACCTGATGTTATTTGGTTTTCCAATAAAAATGAGCTGCCACAAAATACCATGGCATGAAGACACAACAGTATTTATGCAGATTTATAAGTAAAAGTAAAATAAATGTAACAGGTGGTGGAATAAGTCACCTGATGAGCAAGTTATGATGAACCCTATTGGACTAGTTATAACTTCTTTAAAGTATTTGAGTTTATATCCTTGCAGATGTCATAAATTTAGAAATGCTCCAGTGATTTCAAACAACTGACTATAATGACAGGCAATTTGCAGTTAGTAAGAGCTTTTTATGGCTACTGCAATTAGTAAGTGAGACCAAGCAGAAGTCTTGAATAATAGCTCAACTCCTAGATATAAAAAACTGTACAAATTAGGGAATATATATAACATTTCTTGACAAAGGAGTGATGGCAAAAAAAGCCATATTGAACCTGAAAAGCCATGAAAATCTTGCATTTAACAACACAGAAACTTTCCTAGCCCTTATATTACAGTGAAGCAATATAGTATTACACTCAAGGCCCCATCCTACCCATAAGCATGGATATCCATGGCAAAACCATACAAATAGATAGAAGCTGAGTAAGAGGAGGAATAATCCTCTCCTCTATTGCACAAAAGATCCCTATTTTTTTCTTAATTCATCTGTTTTCACTGTTAATAAGCAACTTTGCATATGATCATATTCTTTTTTTTTAAATAAGAGAAAGGGATGTTATTTGTGAGAGTGCAGCCACTTCCTAATTTTTGCGTGGTCATAGCCTGATTTTCAGTTTTGTGGCATCTTTCACCTGGATAATTTCTATAGGTATTGTACAGTTATTACAGTTCTAAAGAAGCACTTAACGTGCACTATGAAGCTGCAGCATCCTTCTGCATCTTAAATTAGATCTCTCCTGCCTAACCCTTTCCATACTGCAAACCTGTTTCTTTATACAGCCACAGAAGTTAAACTCCAGTGCTTCCAGCTGAACATTATAGAAATAATTTCTATTCAGCAGTCACTGTAGAAAAGAGTAATTTCATTATGTTACTTTTAAGTTTAATTGAATGACATGCATAAAAGTGACAAGGCTTTGGCTTTAAAGACCATTTCTACCTTGAAAAATTTCAGTGAAAAATTGATTAAAAATCAGAAATTAGCATCAGCCAGAGTAGCTGCCATCTAATTACTTGTATTTTGCCTGCCTTTTTATTTAGAGAAGGTAGCATCTAAAATTTTTCTGCATTTCAGTTTTGCAGGTTTCAGGTCACAAGTCATCCTGCACACAGCTTATGTTGTAATATGATAGCCAATGGAGTATTGCTATGGTTTTAATCTTCCTGAAACTGCAGTTTTGAAATTAGAGATATTTATCACTCCATTTAACCAGCTACAAAGATATGAAAAACTGTTTAGTCAGTATTTCCAGAATCCAATCCCACGATCACGACATGTTCTCTCCAAGCATTTACAGACAGTTTACCAGCTCTGCTATCTAATGCAGCCCAATGCGATTGACAGAATGACAAATTTTTTCCTGAGGACTTTGAGTCACATCAAATTAGTCACACAGAGATGTTAGTAACATATAACCTGCAAAGATGTCATGTCTTTCTGATTTTATACTTCCCGTGTTGTTATTCAGTCACTGCCGCGCAGATGCAGATACAATGTCTTTTTGATTTTAAACTACTCCTGCTACCACTCGTGCAAGGTTTGATAATTTGTTTTAAGCTAGGGCAAAGAATTCATATGACATCTGAAGTTGAAGATATTAAAACATATCTAGCAAAAACTAGATTTTTGCTAGATACTCAGCAAAAACCTGAGAATAAACTCAGGTTTATTATAGGCAAAATTTTCTTTAGCTTCAATCTACAAGATCAGACCTCAAAGGCAGGATTCTTGCAATATATATTCCAGATGGACTATTATAACCAGATTATATGAGAATCTTATTCAAACCTGGCCTTGCAGAGCTATTTGGAGCTCTCTGTTGAACTGATAATTTTACTTACAGTATGGGTGGCTTTGCTCCAAAACAAATTCATAAACCAACAAAAGAAAGCATAAAAACCACACTATGATCCACTTGCCCCACCAGCCGTTCTGAGATATGCAGTTAGAGCACAGTGTCAGTCTCAGTGGTACTGTAGTTTACTGGGGAATAAGCCTTTCTGTCTCTGCTTGGATTTGACATAAAGGTACCCACCTAAGGACTGAAAAGAACATTTTTTATTAGCTCAGTTTCAGAATAAAAGGAAGGAGTCTTCCTGACATTTCCCATTATTCAACATGAATAACCTCAGTTTCAAGTACACAGGCAGTCACCATTAAACAGAAGGAAATGGTAGAATAGGCTAAGAATTAAAAATGCAGATTCAGATTATTGTTTATTGTGAGAATGAGATCAAAAATGACATAAGTATCTTTAATTGATTCACAGATATGCCTGTCATTCTTAGAGCACTGCTTTCATTATTTCAGAAGATGTCTGTACAACACAGAACAACCAAAGTTCTTATTTATCCTTTTCGAATACAAGTCTTACTTTTGATACAGTATTCAGTTTTAAGAATCCCAAGTACTGCTGTGCAGTGTGTTAAGAACAGAGAGCACTTCAGATCCTCAGTGATGCCATGCACCATGCTAGAGGTCTGGCATCTACCCTTCATAAAATCTCTTACACATCAACCTCTGTGACCTCAGTGATTTTGGGGGATTTTTTTTGGCAAACTCAAACTGCTTTTATAGGACAATAATCACAACTTTCACCATACTCTTTCTCCCTCAATAGTTTGTTCCCATACCTCAATCATGCACTTTGGAACACAGCGCCAGAAAATGACATTACCTTCAGGTTTCAATGACCAAATTTGAGCTCTGAATTCTCATACATATTCCCTTCCTATGTGAAGTACAGCATTCCTTAATACATCACTGCTCCTGCTGTCTGGAGAACCAGCACACCACATGGAAAAAACAAGTTATCTTGCAGGCTTTTCCAGACTGTGGACCCTCCCTTCTATGTACCTATCATTTCTCATGGAAATTTAAGGACTTGCACATCTTTGAGATCTCTGACTAGCTGTTGACTTTGGCTGAAGATAACAGAGCAATGAAAAAATGTAAAAGAGGTTCTAATTGTTTGACACATCAGCTGATAGAGAAGTTGCTTTTATTTTTGAAATATGGGTCTGGTACCAAGTTCTGGGAATAAGGAATATGAAACTTGTTACTGAAATATTAACAACATTCTCTTACTTCTTTTTAATAGTAATGAATTTTAAATTTGACCCGCAAGTTTTTTTCCTCTTGAGGTAAAAGGATCCAGAAGACTTGGTTATTTTTTCTCAATTGCCCATTGACTTGCTCTTACTTCAGTGAGACATCTAAACTTTCCCTTACACCACCTGTTAAGTATTGGATTTTAAAAAAACTTTACTTACAGTATTGATTTATTTTCCATTGAGGTATTCTCAGTCCTCCAAGTAGTGTGCTAAATCTTGATGTCAGTTCTTGGACTCAATGCCTCTAAGCTCTCAAGACAATGATAGCTGAACTTTGAGGCTTTACCAAATCCCTCCAAGTTTAAAGCAGAATATATTGCTGCCAATTCAAATTATTTATCTGCTCTTATAATTCAAACTACAAATTGCTACATGTCAATATAAACAATTACTGTTATTTGTTCACAAAAATGGGTGCCTCCAAAGTTAATTTGTATTTGTACACAGACATGATTTCTATTTGTATGTGGGCTTTTTGATAATGCTCTTGATACCCTGCTTTTAAATTATGTATTAATTGTTTAGACAAGTAGTCTCAGTTTTTCTTTAATGCCAGAGAGGTGAGATCAGAGATGAAAAGAATGAATTTCCCAATAACTAGTATTTATACTGGCTTAAATGAAAGTGCATTTTATCATTTATGCTTCCAAATGGCATTGTGGATCTGCATAATAATGTCTGATAGCCATTATAAAAAGGACACTCTGTCATCTTAAAGAAATGAAGCCAATTGCCAAGACAGCTGTAAACAACTTCAGCAACATTGAAGACAGTTTCTACTGCTGTAGTCTTTTATATACATCAATTTAACAGGTAAATTCCCAAATTAAGTTAAAGTAAGGTTGAAAAACATGTTAGGGTCTTTAATTCATAACAGTTTAACTTCAAAATCCTTTTAACTGTCCACAAAACAAAATGTGTACTCACAACATAAGAGAATGATTGATTGTTTTTTCTCTTCTTTCTTACACTTGATTATTTATGGAAACAGCCTAGTCCAAATATTTTGAATCAGATCTCTTAGTCTTTGTGTAATGTTTAGTTAATCTCACTGTTTTCTCCCCTGTATCAGTGAATATAGCCTGGACTTGCACAGCTGACTCAAATAAGGGTCACTGCTTCCCAAATTTCTAATTACTACTTTCTAATGCTGCCCTTGTCTTCTCTCTATATAACGAAAAAATTCCTAAATTGAAAAAAAATTCCTGGGCAAACTTAGCTAATACCAGCCCCCCATGCTGGAACTACCTTCCTTGGCTAGCACCAAATCCCTCTGCACACATTTAGGGCTGGCCTTTCAACACCGCCATGTGTTTCTTATCTTTTCCTGTGCCTTTATTCATATTTCATTAAGCTCTTATTTTTTAAATACAGAAAAAAACAGAGGGTATTTTCAACATTAGACATCACATGGTGATAATTATTCTCCTGGAATAGCAAGTTATTTGTCATTATTGCTGTCCTATGTCTAAAAGCTTGTCAGTGCCTGCAGGTAGAGACCTGTCCTGTATTTCAGTCACACATTATTTACACAAGTTATTACTGCTAATTTTAAATGTAGTCTTCCCATTTCTTACGTTCATCTTCCCGTACATCTAGCACTCTGTGACTAAGTTAATTGCCCTTGTCAGTCCCTTTGGCTGTGTCAGCCTCTCCTTAAACCCTTGTTGTGACTTTGAATAAATTTTTCCTTATCCCATCTTATTGTCACAACAATAATAACCCTTTTAGTGGCAAGGTTTAGGAGAATGAAAATGCAATAAAGAAGAAAATAAGACTAATAATTTGAGAAATAATGCTATGTTGATCCTCAAGAGCTGCTTTGCCTCTTAGTAACTTAACAGGAATTAAGACAACAGAGGAAATCACTGGGAGCATAATAATATCAATGATAATGAAAGGTTTGTATAATCCCTCAGAAAAAAGAATGTTACCAAAACAAGGCAACTTTTTTTCTCAATGAGTCTTTTTTTCTTTTTCACATTATGGTTGGAAACTGCTTAGAGGGAAACAAACCCCAAATTTTAGTTCAAAACCAGAATTTTCAAACACCTACTCAAGAAAGAGAAGATGCAGGAAAAGGAAATGCATTTCAAAAAGAGGTCTCATTGATATTTGTCTGTGTTTAACTAAACATTAAGAAAAGCGAGAACATTCTACAGAGAAAAAACACCAAAACCAAAGTTTTAAATGAAAAAAGAAAATAATATTTTGCTTTGAATTTTTCTTATAGTACTTTACAATGAGTCAGGGAAAGACCCATATTCTTGCAATTTTGTTAATGTGTAGCTTTAATTTTTGCGATGGATTGTGCATCACAAAGAACAAGAACATTTTTAAATAACAATGAAATTCTGTGTGTATTGTATGTCAAGCCACAAGACAGAAATACGACATGACATACTAATTAGCCTGCCAAGATACTATAACTATTACTATGTGTTTTCAAATTTTGATTTAAAAACCATGAAGAGTTAACAATTCAAATCCTAACCAGATAAAAAATTACCTTTATATCAGCATTATCTCTGGGGATGTGCTTATAATTGAAATGCTTGGGTTTTGAACACTTTGACATTATTACTCAATGAAATGAGCATGAGAAATTGTTCATCAAAAGCAGAGAGAGAAAAAAGAAAAGGGATTAGCATTTTAAACCTGTCCCAAGAGCTTGACTTAGAATGGAGGTAATTTCATAGCCAGCTTTTAGCTAGCCAGAATTTAACTCCATGTAGTTTCCAAAAGGCAACTCTCATACTGCTCACGGAGGAATAATATTATTTTTGTATATTATATTGTGATATATCTATTATTATTAATATTAAATGTTATTTATTCTCTGATTGCTTTAACTTTAAATGGAAAGGCTGCTACTCTGATAAAGCTAAAATGTTTTCTTCTGATATTTTATTTATGCAAGAAAATGATTCTGACAAGGTTTTGCAACTACATTGCCGTGCTAGTACAGTTTCTTCTGCTCTTGCTGTCCTTCCAGATTCTTTTCTCCCCTCTTAGCTTCCTTCTTTATCTTTATTTCCTTTCTCATTGCCTGATTTTCTCTCCCTTATCTCTTTTCCATATTTTTCTAATTACAAATAAATTCCTATAAAACTTAGGAAGCCTTCAGATAGATCATTACTAATATAATTACAATATGGAGAGCACAGTAAAGTTTGAATGTAAATTAGAGTGAGTTTTTACAGTTCATTAGAAAGATTTGGGGATTGAATTTAGTTTAATCAAAGCTCGAGTGCTCCCAATATATACAGCACATACCCAGTGAAAAAAAAAAAAGCCTTAATACAGACTCAGAGACTGAAGATGAATGTCATGCTCTGCATCCATTTACAGGAGTCCATCCAGGGTGCACCACAGACCCTCATACCTAACAGCCAAATGGAGCTGAGTTAAAAATAATTGCATGCAATTCAGTAATTTCCAAATTAATATATATTACTCCATTTTTCTTCCTCCTTTCTGCAATCATTCCTCCCATAGACAAACAGGTACTGGAGGAGATGTTTGTCCCCCATCCTGCTGGTGTTTGCCAGGCTCCCACCTGATGGCAACAAAGAAAAAGGAAAATCCTGCAGTGTTTTCCATTTATCTGACCTCAGACCACTTCAGATGTGTGTAGTTAGCTGGTAGAAGAAAGGGGGCATCCACCCCTGAATCCCTGCTAGCACTGTCTGTTTCCAGGCTTTAATGCACCCTGGGAAGGTGCATTCTCCAGAGGAGAGCCCCTGGAGATCCAGCTCCGTGCTCCTGTATACTGTGAACCCTCCATGTGCACACAGTATATAGAAAACACATCTCCACCAGCTTATTGGAAAAGCAGATATATATATGTATATATATATATTTATATATATATTTATATATATATATATATATTTCCTCAAGATAATCAACCAAAATACTGAGTTCAATTCCTCTCAGAAAACACTGCTGTGGAAATTCCCTACAATCTCCCCCTGGCTGCTGGGTTCCCACCTAGATTTGGTTTGCAGCATCTAAAAATGTTCAAGGTATTAATCCAACAGATAAGACTGTTTAGTGTTAAAAGCTAATGCAATTTTTATGCCATGTTAAGCTACTTGCTCTATAGATTTCACACAGTACTTTTCTCAAATTATCTTCAGGCGTTGGAGAAAAGAGACAGGTAGAGCCAGAGAAGAGGCCACAGAACATGCAGCAGCTCAGCATGCAGGAGCTCACTGATACACATCCAGTGCCTGCTTTGGAATGGGGACTGGGGGAATGGGTTGCTGCTGCAAAGACCTTTTTAAGGAGATTTCTCTTAGAGCATCTTTAAAGCAGGGCAAACGTGAATGCACATACAGGCCTTGCAAAAATATAACAAAGAATTCACAGTTTAGTGGGGAAAGGTACAAGCTGCAGGAGAGATGGTTGGTGTTAAAGAAGGCATTAGGTCCTGGAAGAGTGCAAATGATACTGCCTCAAGTGCATTTGTGCTCCACAAATGGGCTGTGGCTGGTGCTTCCTGTGGCTTCCTGGGCTTCCAGCTGCATTACCCTGGCTTTAATCAGGTTATCATCTGCACAAAGTGGGCTGGGTGTTTTGCTACTTGGAAAGCCCTGTCATGGCTTTGTGTTAAGTTTTTGCTGCCTTAAAAATAGGATTTGATAATGAAAAATTTGACACACCCTTTAATTACGGGGGAGCAAACAAAGCACTTGGAGAAATGTAAATGCAGCCTAATAGTTACTTCTTTATCTCATTTTTAAGGAGTCAGCTGACATAATGGCAGATACGGGCAATGCCTGTGTCTTAAGCAGCAAGATCTGCAATCAGGTTTTTGAAATGTTCCTCATTTGCCTTTCTCGTGGGACTTTACACGTGAAGTCTTGCAAAATGAATCAAGGGAAAAATGGGGTAAGTGTGAGTGCTGGAAAAAGAAACCACAAAGAACACATTGAAAGTACAGGACGGGGCACAGCTTAATTGAATTGTGATTTGTTGGTCTTGTAAGCTCTCTCCAGGAAGGAATGTCATGTTAATCAAAACCTGTCCAACTTCACCTTATTTTCAGCAGGGAAACTTTAAATGAGACAGTTCAGGATTTTGATTTCTGAGGGGTATTGGATCACATTCACCCACAGGGCATTTAAATAAGAAAACCTATTTATATGCAAATTCTTTAGGATTCATGTAAAGTGGATTTTTATAAATTGACCATTCTATTCTAGTTTCCATGTTGCTAAAACATCTTTAGCAATGGCAAAATGAAGGAACAAATATAATCAACGCATCTTGGTTAGGTAGATCCTGGACTTTCTGGACTTTCTTGGGACATTCCTGTGAGTTCCTGAAATATGGAACTGTAAAGTTAAAAAATTGTCTTTCATAGAAGGACCCAGGAAGAGAAAGTCCTCAGAAAAGGCTCTTTTGATTCCTCTGGCCTTAATTAAAGATAAAACTAATACTGGGGAAAGTTCAGAATATGTTACTCCAGAGCCAAAGGAAATGAGGACATGTTTTTGCTATAGAATCAAATCCGTCAATTTTTTTTTTTTTTTTCTTTTTTTTTTCTTTTTTTTCTTCCCGGAAAAGTCAGGCCAAATACTGTCAGAGACCGGGAAAGATTAATATGCCAAGACATTTTGGGATGCCTGAAACGCCTGTGTGCGTCTGTGGTGGGAGGGGCAGGTCAGGCCCTGCCCAGGACAGGCAGTGAAATGCCCCCCCCCCAGCCCAGAGCATGTATCCCAGCCTGGCAGAGCTGTCCAGTTGGTAGCTATATGTGTGTTTTTCTGTACCTTTTCTGTCTTTTTCTTTCTCTTTCTTCTTCTCCTAATTATCTTTCCATGGAACATTTTGTGTAACTTAACATCTTATGAGTTTAAAAGTTTCTGGTTAAAGGATTGAGCTATAAGTTAATGCCATAAGTATTTTATATTGAATTTGGTGTTGTATTTAAACCTTTGCCAAAGTTCCTTGATTTCTTTATTTTGCTAGTAAATTTTTGTGTAATTTTGACATCTTGAGAATATCTGGTTGTTTTTTCTCCTGTGTGCCAACCCAGAGTAAAGGAACCTGTTTACCCCCTAACATTGAAATGTTCTGGCGTGTTACAAATACCTAATGTCCAAATTTTACCTTGTCCAGCTTTGCAATACAATATCCTTTAGACATTTGTAGAAGAAAATGCTTCATTATCAGAGCACCTCTGGCTGTAATGAGGAAACATTTCCTATCACAAGGTATCCCTTTTGATCGTAGTTTCAGTGCAAACATGTAATTTGGAATGGGGTGGATTTCTTTCACTCACCCACTGTGAAATGCATTTGAAAAACTAAATATATATTTGAGCTGTCTCTCAGAGTTTTACTGGCACAGTTTGAGCACCAGCACAGAATGCTGCCATCCAGAGTCATTAACACTCCTCACCTTCAGAAATGAATGCCAGCACCTCAACTCTCCTTGCAGCCATCCAGTTTTAAGGATTGCTACACCAAATAGCTGGAATCCACCCCTAACCTTCTCTTTGGATTTAAGAAAACACTGATTCTACTGAAAGAATGACTACACCTTTTATTTTAATACCCCTGGAGTTTTGAAGGCAGCAGAACATAGATCCCAGTTCTGCCTGCTGGAGCTTTGCAATAATCTAACTGGGCAAGAAGATGAAACTGGTATGCTATGATTAGCAGAATGACGCTGAGCATCTGAGGTGATTAAGGGAGAGAGTTTGGTGATCACAGGTCTCACGCACATCCCTAAACTGTTACAGTCATGATAGTGGATTGCTTTGAAAATGCTGGCAATATTTGTTTATTTTAAAAAGTTACCTGTAATAGAGCAGTTCTGTCTTTTCCTGGAAACAAGTTAGTGTTTCTTTACATCATTTATCCCTCCAAGGCTGAAATCACCTTTGATCAATAATGAAGTATTACAGATTGTGCTGGATTTGGAACAATACACAGAAGTGGCCATTTCATACACCATCTATCTTGTAAGCACACATTATTACAGAAAATTACATCATTTATCTGAGTACTAGTAGCCTTTCTGGTAAAATCTCTGAAAGGAAAATCAGGTATTAATTCAAGCATATTTGTCTCACAAACACTCAAAATTTTCTTCTAGAGTTACCTAATAATTTTAAGAGGTTAGAGGAACAGACAGGTGACTTTGCAAATTTAAGTTCATTGGATGAAAGAGACATTCGTATTGTTAGTCTTTGCTCTGGAGTTCAGTTGACAAAATGAATGATAACGCTTATCTTTGCTAATTCTTAATATTGTGTGATCATGTGACATTTGAATTTACAGCATTTTTAGTATTTAAACTTGGTCATGGTAGGTTCACATCTGACTGCAACATTCTATGCCCTTAGTGCCTCCAATTTCTTCTTACAGTTCACCTCTCACTTTAATCTTTTCGATTGTTCCCTAATGCATTAAAATAAAACAGGTTTTTTTTTCAACAGGCATGCATTATTGCTGGTTGGACTGGCAGGAACTGTACTATTTACATTTCAGTGAAGATTAATAATCTTTGGTATCTTTTCCCTTTTGGTTGCACATATCAGTATCAACCAAATTCTGCTGCATTATTATAGCTAAGTCAAACAAGGTAATGTATAGAAACATATTCAATGCAGTTCCATTAAAATTATGAACTCATTTCACTATTCATAATTTCTGTATATCTGTTTTGTATTCATGGATTCATTCATTTCTTCTAATAATACCCACCCTTTGGAAACAAAACTGCCAAATCATTTATTTGATGAATGTAATCATTTGGTATCTTCTAATTTTCTACAAATGGTACACAGCTTTTATGAATTAGTTCACAATTCCCAATCATTTACTACTCTGAATAAGGACATTTCATCCTATCATTTTCTCCTCATCTTTTCAGTTATTTTTCTACAATCCTAATTAATTTGATCATAAAGCAGCAGGGCAGTTTGTCCCCTGATAAGCTAACACTTATAGCTTTTAGTATAAATGCATATTTTAATGTGAACAGTGTTGCTGGTATTAGTTTTAATGCAGAAGTTCCTTCCAGCACTCCAGGGAAAAGAAAGATGCTACTTTAACAGACAAAATACTGCCCTAATCAATTCTAACCTTATGAAGTAAGTTTACCCTCAAATATTAAAATCAATAAGCAATAGAGGAAGGGCTGAGGCTGAATTGAAACTCAAGATAATTTTTATGATATCTCTCCAACAGATTGAAGATCTGCTAAAATTCTTAAATGATCTGCTCACCATTTTCTTCAGAAGTTCGATCAAATTTCACTCAGTTTTTAAATTTAAATTTATGTTCTTTTATCTACAAGAGTAGTCATTGTACCATAATACAGAAAACAAGCTTGTAAATAACTTGTCATGTATAAAAGTAGAATTTCAAAATGTAAATAAAGTCACTGTATTTTCTCTAAAGTTCCACCAGGCAGTATCTATTAAAATCATTGTAGAAATGAAATTGGAGAAAAAAAGAATCCCTTTTCCAATGTGTGAAATGGGAACATGCTTTGAAATCAAACAGATTTTCGAAGCACATTGTAACAAAAATAGAAAAAAAAAAAAACCAAGCCATTTACAGTTAAAGCCAAACTCAGAATAAATACAGTCTTAAACTCTATAGTTTCCTACCAAACAGTATTACAACTGCATAAAATCAGATAAAAAAACCCCAAAGATCTAGTGCCATCACCTATGTTTTAAAATTCCTTCTTTTTCTTCATTAACTAAAGAAGGTTTTCATTTGGAATTAGTTTCCCAAAGGTGTACTGGGACATGACCCATCAGTTACGGTTTAGAAACATTTCTATCTTATTTCCTAGCTTTCCACTTTAGATTAATTTCTTAAAACCTTCTTCAAAATGCAGAATGAAGAAAATTCTGATGTCAGCTATACCTGTTTGTCTCTGGAGTGATTTATGGAAGCAAACTATTACTCTGGACCTTTCTGGAAGGAACTGGACTGGATGGTATCCAAATCTTCACTTTTAGTAGACAATTAGATTTCAGAATTATCATTAGTGAATTACCTATATGCATCCTTTTAATAATCAACCTTAATAAGGATAAAAGCTTATCTCCTATCCTCAGACGTAATTACAACATACCGCTGATCTTTACTAAGTCTACAAACAGAATACTATTTAATACTTGACCCTTGGGATCAAAACCAAATCAGAGATTAAAAGGAGTCAAAAATTTTTCATCCGCTCACTACAATACAAAATAAAATACAGGGAGCATCCACAATGATTTTGTATTCAGACTTTGCTTTGTATTGTGTTCAAACACTAATCCTTCCATATACTATGAAAGATTAGTGCAACAAAAGGGTAACTAATTGTAAAAGGGTGAAATAAGGTTCAGGTTAATGCCCTTTTGTATTAGACAAAAATAATATGTTTGAGATGGAGAAATTAAATTTTCTGAAAGAGGTCAGCACAAGAATCAAATGAATCCTTCTGATTCATGCAGAGTCATGCCTTAACCACTTGAGATTTGGAAGAAAAAGACTGAAAGCTTTTTTTCTTCCTGTACAGATAATTTCCTTTAATAACTAAGACACTATTTTGTCTTCAGAATATCAACTTTACAGATTAGCTGAGTTTTGAAGGTCCTCCAGAGCACAACACCTATGATTAAACACTTTCTAAAGTTCATCGTACTAGCAAAAGTGGAAATTCCATTATTTTAGCAAGAGCAGGCATGTCAAATTTATCAACACATGATAGGACTGAGGATGAAATAGAGGTAAGGAATCTAAGTTTATAACATATTCATAGGGTGCAGAAGTTATTATAGACCTCATTAATGTGTGGTATAGCAATCGAAGGAAAAGTGCAGCTATTGTGACTCTTGTTAAGTCTAAATTGTGAGCAATTACCTTCAAAAGTTTTAAAAGACAGCAATCTGGAGGCAGCAGAATTATGTAGGCATGATTCCTTTGGCTTGGTTTACCCCTGAGAAAAGCCTCTGTTTGTATTTTTACCTCCTAAGGAGCTCCAGGCATGCGGGAAGAGATAAAAGCCATGTGCAGTGTTACAACCCCTCAACCCGTGTTGAAGCCTCAGGATTTCCCCCACCCAAATACTTAATCTAGAGAAACCTGGGGAGCAGCACATGCAGGGGCATCACAGAGAACCCTAAAATGACTCCTTGAACCAGAAGATAATGCCATAGAGAGAATTACCTTCTTTTTCTAACAAATCTTTCATGGTGCCAAACCATATCCATAGGCTAACCAGGAGCTTAATGCCTGGCTGTTCAAATAGCTGAGAGACTGCTGCTGATTTACTCACTTTTACCACCACCACTGTTCCAGCTGTGCTGATGCACATCTTAGGATTTTAAAAGTAAGTTACCAGGCTGCCTCTGCATGGAAGCATTCTTGCTGCCCTTAGCTGTGGCAGGTGTGTAGAAAATGACCTGGGAAGTGATACCTGTCACTGAGGCATGGAGCTGGTCACAGCAGGAAAACAGAACTGCTGCGTGCCTGGGTGCTGCATAACAGAAACCAAAATGGGGCCTGAGTAGGATCTTCTCATCAGGATCCCTCTAAGCTTCTGAACAATCTCATAGAAGCAGAGGGTTAAGACAGGCAAAGACAGCCATAAAACATTAACTGAGCAGATAAAACTTCTTGAGGGGATCTGGCATATCATTTTCCAATACTGTATTATTGTGTTGTAATTCCAAGATATCTGCTTTTGGATGGAAGAGCAGAACATGTACAGTTCTACATCTACAGTTACATAATTCTTAATCTTTGCTTCTTCAAGCAATTAAAAGCAAATATTTCTCTTGTATTTTTAAATGGATATTTTTGTTCTTCAAAAGGTTCCTAAAATTAGAAATCTCGTTCTTTGATCAGCTATAAAGGACAAGTGTGGCCAAGGTGAGGCTATAAAAATAGAGTAAAATAATTCTACAAGATTTTCAACGTGGTTGAATTACCCAAATGCCTCATAATTTTGGGCTCAATTAAATTCACAATTAGGAAAGCAGCTGAATAATATAATGTTTCAGATTACAAGTAGAATAACACTGTCCTTCTCAGACAAATACAATGTGACAGCTCCTGCCTAAAGTATAATACTTAGGATCTGAAAGTTTTGATCATGAAAACATCTTTTCCAGGGCTTCCAAACAAATAAAATAATAACATAGTAAGAGAATGAGTAAAGGTCTAAATGCTAATATTTCAGAAGTGGAAATATTTCTCGGTTAATTTAAACATTTGTGTCTTTGTATCTTTGACATTTGGAGCCAGAGGAAGGGGTGTTAAGAAGTAATTGCATTCACTGCCTTCCAGATATCTTTTATTTGCTTTCAAGTGGATCTGAATTCAAGAAATGGCTCTGCATGTTTGTGTGAATGGGAAAAATATTTCATTTGACATTTTGTTCTCTGGTAGCATTTTTATGCTTTTACACGTACAAATAAAGTCTTTGAAATACAAACTCTTTCAGTACATATATTACAGAAAAGAGTGCAACAATGCAGCTCTTTTAATTTTCTGTTTATAAGACAAAACATGCCAGCTAAGGTTCTTTGACATATTTGACCTTTTTAAAAGATGCCTTTCTTTTATCCACTGAAAATTTGGTACTTGGAACATCGCTGTGCAAAATGAAGCTAATCTCAAAAATCACTAAATGAAGCACGAGTAGTATGAGACACAATGCAGCAAGCATCACAAATAAGGGCAGTAACCCTTATATAACCATTACACAAATGAAGTTATGAATGGAAACCAGGCTTTTTCCAGACTTGCACCCCCTACTACAATTTTCAAAGGTGCAGACTTTATTATGGCTTTAGTTGCTTGATTTCAAAAACTCAGCTGTATACATTGATTAAAATATTCCACTCAGCTGCAACAGAAAAGCTGATGAGCACGTGGTGTGTGGGGCAGCTCAGGTGCTCAAATGTAGGCGTTTCTGCCATTTCACCAAATGCTGCCCCAGGAGGATAAGCGTGTTCTATCAGGTCTGTCTTTTATCTGCCAGCTCCTGGTAGATGTCTGGTGTGCCAGAGGCTATTTGAAAAACTTAAAACATTTAGGTGCCTAAATAACTCCAAGGGTTTCAGAAATAAATAAAAAAAAAAAATAAAAACAAAAAAACCAACAAAAAAAACCAAAACCAAAACATTGTGAAGATTGGGATTCCTTTAAAAGAAAGTCTATACATTTTGGGTTCCAACCTAGCTTGCCTTTAGTTTTATAGTTGTTCATCATGATTACTAGCTAAGAGAGGAAACTAAGAAAAATAGGAAAGATAAAGGACTGGGTGATTCTTCTCTCACTTAACAGCTATTTGCAGTAGTTCCATAGATCCCAACATAGTTTGTGTACCTTTCACAGACAGGATTAACTCTGGAAAACATGCTATTTTGTCTTCTTCATAAATAAAAATTATAATGAGTGCAATTACTCTGTAAGATTTTGCATCTTAGTTTAATATACACTGAACAAGGTATCTCAAGAAAACCCTTTACAATTATCCAAGCAACAAAGCTGGCACAAGTTCCCAGGTGAGCGTGGTAGCTACCTGACAGCAAAAATCACAAAGGGTCACTTTCTCACTTGAAATATCATGCCAGAGCTGTAGTGACCAAAATGAGGATGGGAGCCACACAACACTCTGCCCCCTGATTTGGTCACGTGCTGGGTGCTGCAATGCACAGTATCTAAAAGGCTGTGGGATTATCTAAATACTCTCCCTTTCTTTGTAGCACCAGCTCTAATAGATAGCATTTTAAATGATACTTTACAGAGTGAGTGCCTTTCTTGCTGGGACTGTAATGGACCAGCATATGCTGCTGCAGACATGATCTTACCTAAACTTATTGTCACTGTATTAAATGAAGTAGGTTCCTCTCTCTGCTAAACAATTACAATCGTTTTCACTCATTTATCATGTTACAAGATGGATTAAAATAGTAATTTCTAAATTTCTCAGATATCAATAACTACAAATGTTCTTAGGTACACACCCCATGATTTCTGTTGATTTTTATGTACCAAAGTACCTTTTCAAACATGCAATAGAAATCTCCAACTTCTCTGTAAAGCAAACTCAAAATACATTACAGAAAATAAAAATACAGAATGACAATTAATTAATAGTTTAAGTTTCAAAAGAAGAAATAGCCAAATAAGTATGAAGATAGCAGCAGGAAAAAATTACTGAGTCTAAGAATCAGTAATTGAATTCTGTTAACAGATATGTCTCATAAATAAAATAAATGCAACCAATATCCCAACATCTTTTGTTATCAAATTTTGTTTGTACTGTATTTAGTATTCTAGATAAAAATTATTCCCTCCTTTAAGTCTCCCTCAGCTTGTTTGACCTATAGAGCATTAACTTGGTTTGGGATCTGACCAGTTTGCTGTTCAGGGCACTGGGAGGATGGCTGCTCTTTCTGCAGATGGTGGCAAAGAGCCCTGACCTCTCCAAGCTGCCAATCTGGAGCCATTCAACCTCTCCAGTCCTCCCCCTCACTGGGCACTGACCCTCACCATGCTTTATGGGCATAGCTCCAAGTTCTCCTGTCATCACATAAAATATGATGTGACAGCAGAAAAAAATTATCCAAAGCTATTAAACAAAAGGTGTCACTGGAAATTCTTGAGGCAGAGGTCAGCGGAGGATGAGAAGAGAACACTTGTCTTCAGTTCCTGTTCTGGATTAGAGGGAGCCAACACTACTGTTTGTGCGCAATCAGCCACATCCTGGACTCAGGTTCCTGAACTGCATTCCTTAGTTGGAAGCATGGGACAACAAAAAGCCCAGGTTCTGCCAAGTACATTGGCAGACATTCAAAACTAAATGTCAGCAATAAAACAGTACAGGATGAATGGGTTCACACTGAGCCTTTGCCGCGTCAGACAGGAGAAAAGCCAAGCCCTGTCCCAGTGTGCATTACTGGTGTTGTCATCAATACTTGCTATAAAAGTATTGATGACTTCAAACTTGTCCCCACAGGGATGAGGGTAGATGCCATAATCCATAGAGCAACTCACGGAGTTGTTCTAGTCGTGATTAAAAAAATTCTGTTGGTTGTCTTCCTTTCCAGTGCAAATACATAACACCCAGCAGTACATGTCTGAATATTGTTTTATTATCCTGCAAAACAGCAGATGTGGATGGAACACCCTGGCACCTTCTCCTCTGAAGCCAGTTTCATTATGTTTGCAAAAGGCAAATACAGATACATCAGTGTACTTTATTATAATTGTCATATTCCTGACACTCTAGTTAGTAAAAGTTGATTTGGTGTTTCCATTAGAAATCTAATTTACAGAGGCTTATGACTCATCCGTCTAAGTTTTTTCAGGATGAAAAGTCCACTTATAATTCCTCCTCTAAAAATTGGCCAGTATTAGTTATCTGTACATTTGAAATCCCAAGAGCACAAAAGAATTGTTTTTTTCATGCTATTTCCTCTTTTTTTTACATTCTCAGGTATTTGTGTCCTTTAAGAATAATAAAGCCATTTAATACATATAAAAAATTTAAGCTAAATTGTGCTTCCTTCCACATGTATCACATTCTCATGTTTTTTCCTATGTGTTTTAGCCAGAAGGTTGAGAATCTACTTGAGAAAAACAGTAAGAATCCTTTAAGAATAAAATAGGTGCCTAAAAAAATTTTATCAGGTATTTCCAAAGCACTAACTAAAAAGATCTATTTTCAGTATATAAATATATTGTACATTATCTCTAATGTTTGATAAATGCCATCACATTTCATTTGCTACTCCATCTGTGAGGTGTCTGTCACGTGCTGATGTAATTCAGCTGTTCTCTTTTGCATTGTCCAGAGGGTCTCATCTTTTATGCCACCTCAAGCTTCCCAACTCCGAAGCTCTGAATGAGTATTAGCAATTCTTAAGCCCATATAAGCAAATTCACTGAAGACATACAGTTTCTTGTATTCACTATAAAATGTCATTTATCTAATGCTGGGCTGTATTTTCCCAGTTATGTTTTTAAGCCCAAAGTTTAACAAATCCTTGCACTAATAGTTTCACAGGGTCATCATAAAAATCTTAGAATTGATTATTTTCCTTTAAATGCCTTTGGGTTTTTATCTGAGCTATAAAAAAAGGAAATGTTAAAAAAAATCATTTCAGCTGTTATGTATATTAGGAATATAGGCCTATTTCTGGCAATAAATAGCCTATATATAAAGATACATATCGTATTTATTTATTTATTTATTGGATATATAAATATATATCCATATATGGATCTATATAGATTTCAAGCATCCAGACCCAGACTGGAAAACAGAATCCCAGACACTGGGTCATACCTGAATCACAACCTTTCAAGCAAACAGACAGGCACCTACACACAGTGTGAATTCTCTGCTGGGAAAACATGAAAGGCAAGCTGTAGGAGAACTTTGAAAACTTAAATTCCACCTGTTGTTTTAGACTTAAAAAGCTACTGGAAATATCTGCTCTTGCTATTCACAAGGTAATGCGCTTAAAAGAGGAAGGCCCTTCTCCCATTCACTGCACTTAGCAGTCATCAGAATAAGGACAGTAATAGTTAACTTTTCCTCTTCTGTAGGAGTATTGTAACAAAAATCTACACACTACTGGAGAAGGGAAAGAGTTGAAGCTTTTCCAATTTTCTAGAAGCTACTTAATAATTCATAATTTTACATGGCTGTGAGATTTTAACACTGAGAACTGAAGTGTTTTACCACAATTCTGTCCTTGAGCTTCAATACCAACATCACTCCTTTGGAGAAAATCAATCAGCCTAGACCAGCCTGTCTTCTGTAATGAAATGATGAAGTCTGTGGATGAGGGGATGGCAGTAGCTCTAGTTCAGCAAAGGTTTCAAAAGAACATCCCAAAACTTCCTTGTAGGGACTCTGTGGTATAGGTGGACAACTTGACAGTAAAAATATATTTTATTGTCAGACAGAGGGTAGTAGGAAATAAAGGTTTTCTATAGCAATCATTACATTATTTTGCAATTCGATCAAAATGAGTCTTTTTGACTTCACCTAGCTGTGGAGTACTGAAAAGATCAATAACGCATGTTCGCTTTTAGCCTTCACCATAAAGGCATAATCCATACTTATTCACAGGGTGTATGATCCATTTTAACTGGATAGAAAGTGGTGTAGCAGTGAAGAAACAATGGTGAAAAAAGCATCCTGCCAATATTTCATATATTTTCTGTAACGCTGGAAAATGATCAGTTCAACATAACGTAAAATAAAATAACAGATCATAAAACATAATATAACATAACATATATCTCTTCAGACAACAAGGTGTTTAAGCAAGCTCCCCATGCCTTCTTATCACAAGGACATTACCAGTTTCACTTACTTGATTCAATATCAGACAGCAGGTAAGTGAGGTAAGACAAAATTAGAAAAAGCTTTTCAATTTAGTACAGCCACTCTGTCACAGATTGCCTTATTATTCAACAGTGAAAGTTTTAACATCTTTAACTTATTAACACGAAATATAAACAACACAGAGCAGAGCCATTCACTCTTGATAAGGCATTGCAGATAGGAAACTGTCTAGTAATTAATTAGCAAAATGCTTGAAGTACAAAGGAAGTAACAAGAAATCAACTTCAAGACAACTGTCTGATTCAAGTCAGCAAAACCAACATCAACGTGTCTGAAAGAACAGTGAGCAAGTTAAGGCTTTTCATCTTGCCTTGTCTGTCTATCCTGTGGGAACAGATTGTCTCTCCTGTGCTAACAGAAACATTGAAATATCACATGACTGTTCCCAATGCCCCAGTTTCCCCAGTTTTTCTGCTGTGTATGATCTGCTGTATAACCAAGGACACCAGGCTGAGGTGGGCTCTCTGTAACTGTGCAACATTGTACAGCATCAGTTACCGGAGCAGATTTCCCTGTTTTTAAAATGTGAGAAGTGTCATGTCTTCTACTGCGTCATATTTTCATAGCTAAAAAAAAATCAAAACAAAACAAAAAACTGAACCCCCCCCAGTGATACATTTGCTTAACTCCTGCAAGCATCCAGTACTCAGGCTGTTTATGAAAGTGTCAATTGAGGAAATGAAATGAAATTACAAAACCATTCTCCAAATCACCTTTTAGTATGTCGTTCCTTTTCGGATGGTGCAATTGACCACAGCAGCAAAATCACATTGCAGAGAGTGCAATGAAAGTTTTTATATTCTTTCTTCCACTTATTAATCTAGGAGATTTATCAAAGGCTTAAAAATCTTAACCTAAAAAAATAGTAGGGAGGCAGTGGTTTTGGCTTTTCCTAGTAAGAGATGAATGGAAATCTGTATTTGGACTTATTAAATCTGCTCTTTCTTAATAAATTGACAAAAGCCTAGCCTTACTGGTTAGCCACACACTAAATAAAGCCCCCAGATTAATTGTGATCCTACCTACATTCAACCTTGGAAAATAAAAATAGGCAAATTATTCAATAGTACAAAGCTGTGCTAAAACTAATTCTAAAAACTCCGATATGGAATTAGAAACAAATCTTTCTGATTGTTATGAAGCTACTTTACTGACCATGGATCAGGTCTTAATAATTTTGGTATGCTTAAACACTATTAGGATTTCATTTATCAAGAGAGAAACCAAGGCAGGGATGGTTTTCTTATCAAATGCAGTCTTGACAAATGCTTTTGATTCCATTGTCTTTGAAATGGAAATGGTATAGAGTTACGAAGTGTCAGTTAACTCAGCCATTTACTTATATATGCATTTGGTGTGTTAAAGAATTCAGATCTATTGCTTTGTTCCTCCTCAGTTTCCACAAGGTAAAAATCAACAGATTTATACATTCTGCAGCATTTAAAGAGAAACCCATTTCAGTGATTTTGATGTCTTCGTAAATACGGTGTTTTCTTCTCTCTTCCATTGTTATGTATTTTTCTGAAGGAATAATATCTGTTTATTTAACAAGATAGAAGAATACATCTTTCCTGTCACACTTAACATGTTAGCACTTGACAGTGAAATGTTAGCTACTGAAATAAGAACGGGAATATCCACGTTTGATGAGGACTATATGGCTATTTTAGTCCTGTGTGCTTAAACACAGCCTCATTGGGAGCACGCATTACAAGTTACAGCCCTTATTTCCCATGCAATGAATTTGTTCAGAGGGACATTATGCACACTATGACATTTGGGAAATAAAGACAGACAGAAAAAACATGTTTTTTCTCCAGCTGCAGCAGAGAACTGAGCCTTTATTCTTCTCAAAAATGTGCATGGGCTACAATGGCATCAAGCAAAGTGCAAAATTACAGTTATTACCTTTTCACCTGGTATCTCTCTCTTCTGTCAACAGACCATGAGTAGTTTAGGATGTTTTTGTTATCTCTCGTTAAAAAGCAATTATTCTTTAATTGGAATCACTGTTTTACCACTATGTTAAAATGAGGTTTCAAAAAAAAAAAATAAAAAAGCAAAATACATGATGAAATCC
This sequence comes from Corvus kubaryi, assembly GCF_017639235.1. Lineage (NCBI taxonomy): Eukaryota > Metazoa > Chordata > Aves > Passeriformes > Corvidae > Corvus > Corvus kubaryi. Next base: position 2,689,977 of record NW_024582055.1, read on the forward strand.
ATAACAAAACCCAAGGCTTTTGTCTACATCTGTAATATATGCTTAAAAACCTGAATACCAATTCATATAGTAAAATATAAGAAATGGGAGGATTCAGATGGAAGATCTTTCCACAGACTCCTGAACTGTAATTCTTAATTTCAGTTACTCAAGAGCTTTCCGCCTGAAACGAATTTGTTGTGTCACAATCACAGGCATAAAAATCTACTGCTCATCATTCAATAATTATTATAAAACCGTTTATTAAGAACAGAGTATCAATTAGCTATCAAAAGGAGTAAGAACTTTCTCAGGTTCAGATTCATGATCTTCCAGTACAAACACATTCTCACTCTGAAAAAAAAACAAACTGTTCTCAAAACTGCTACAAAAATGAAAAACAGAGAAATTATTTTGTTATTCTGAATTTCCATTTAAATGTCAAAATGAGGTAGCCAATGAATCACAACAATAATAAACACCTCACATAATATGACAGAAGTAAAAAAAAAATTACAAATTAAAGAGAAAAACCATTCAATGTAAAAGACTAAACAACTGAATGATCAATTCTTTTAAGCCCACACTTACAAAAGTATGTCTAAAACCTCATTCCTTCTCTCAGCTTAGAAACCAAACCCACCTCTGCAAAATACAAGCATGCTTAAATCTAGTGCAATAGATCTAGGCAAATAATAAAATTTCACTTTTCAGTAATGAATACATTAAGTATATCCAAAGAACTTAAACTGATGACTTCATCAGCTTCCTCCTTGTGGAGAATCACCATTATGCGCTGCTGGCTCTGATTTTCTTTTCTTAGAGTACATTGAACTGTAAAACTCCTACTCCCTACAGAAAAAAAATGGTCACAACCAGAAATTCCACTTCCAAAAGTCATTCTGCTGTGGAAGAATTTAGAAATGCAAGGGATGCAAAATTGCCTTGAGACCATCCCTTCTTATATCTTCTCATTACACCTGCTGTTATTCCATTTGGGTTTTGTGCAACACCACGTTGCTATTACACGATTAACTCGCTTCAAGTTCAGCTGCCAAAGACAGGACAGAGGACTTTTTCCTTTTTTTTTTCCTCAGCTCACCACACTGAGAAACCTAATTGTTCTTCAAGAGTTTTTCCAAGTCTGTGCTCCTTCACCTCTCATGTCCATTCACGTTTTAAGTCAATTAAAAGACTCTTTTCCAATCCTCTCAAATCCTTGCTTTGAGACCACACTAAATCTCACCTTGTCTGACCCCTAGACAAATTGTCTTGCCCTTAATGCCAGAGATTTTTTAATTGAAATAGCAATTAATTAGCAAATGTCATATAGCAATCCATCAATTAGTGATAGGAATTATTACATTCACCCTCAAAAGCCTTTCCAGCACCTTAGTGATTCTTGGGTATAACAGAGTATTCCAAAGTGTGATGTTGTACTAATGATACTGGGTTTCCTTCAGACAAACATCTAGGAGTCATTTGACATCTGGATTACTTCCAGATATTACAGCCACATGGACAGGAAGGACTGTAAGCAGATATTTTTCTGATATTGAAGACACACATGGTCCTCTCTCAGCACTACCACTTACATTTATGCTGAGCCATTTTTTTTCCAGCATTGATCTGCACTGAATATCTCTTTTGAGTTACTTCAGTATTGCAGGCTTCCCTTGCTAAATTAAAATCTTGTTAAGATGCTTCCTTACGCTTTACATCCCGTCTCTCAGATGCCACATCAGGCAGCCCCTGATAAATTTGTCTCAAAAAGATTTTCTGTTTTCAAAAATGGGTAATACATTTGAACACTGGACTTCAAATATTTTCCAAAGTTCAGGGCACAGAGGAACATGAAAAAGTGTGAGGGCTCCCAGTGAGGGACTGTCATGAATGAACAGGGAAGGTCAGAACAATTGAGTCATCTCTCTCAACCAGATGCGTCTACACTGGGCATTCCCATTCTATTTTATCTGGATATTGTGACCCAAAAATCTTCTATCAACCTGATCAAACACTACATTTTTTGAGAGAGGAAACTGCACCACAGAACTGAATTGATTAAGGTCTTCCTTTAAAAAGTATCAAAATATATGAAGGACCATTAAAAACATTGCTTTTACTGAACAGCTTACAGCCATTCAGAAGGCTGTACCAACAGTGCACAATCCCATTAGTGTTAAGTTTTCCACATGAGGTACCTTCTAAACTTATTCTGGCTTAGGAGATCTATTAAGATTGCAGCCTACGGCTTCAGATTTGTGCATTCCCTGGAGCTACATAAACCAAACCATATTAAAGGGAATCCAATTTCTGTCCGAGAAGGCCATGTGCAGCCATTACTAAATACTGACATTTTTTGGTCATTCACACACAGACTGCATTAACCTGATAATGTCACTATTTTGACACTAAAATTTACGTTTTATAAATATGTGTTTGTGCTTATTGTGTGCTCATAGTAATTCTGAAACCAGTTTCTGTGCTGTAAGATATTAGGGAACATTGATATAAATTATTCTATTTTAGCTCTTTTATCATTCACAATCCTCTCCACAGCAGTTAAAAAGTATACAGAAATATAAATAATGAACAGCCACTCATTCTAGAGAAAAAATTTTGTTTCTCAGGAACTCTAAGCTTAAGCTAGGTTTCGCTGCTGGTTAAAATCAGAACTGTTTTGCATTTGGTGTTCTGTGAAATGAACATACAGCTGAAGGAAAGGCTGATTTTTTCCACTTTTTGTATTTTCACAAGAAATACCCTTTGCTTAAAGGTTGAAAATAAATAGTTTCAGGTCTTTAGTAATGATTTATGTATTATTAGTAAGGGATAATGAGATGAATCCCACTCATGCAAGAATATATTACACAAAAATGGATCTGCTATCCTCATTCTGGGGACCATATTTCTAAGAGTTACAAACTCGAGATGATTTAGCAAAGACACATCAAACTTCTCTGTAAGGAAATAGTAAATAACTTGCCCTTCCTCCTGTCTCAGCCAAACTTATGCTTTAAGATATATGTATAGGTGACAATAACTACAAATTCTTCTTGACTGTGGATCAAAGTATTCAGACACAGGGTAGTCTGGACTGACAGCTCTACTCTTCTTGTTGGCCTGAGTCTATTTCTGGGCTATTTCACATCATCTCCCAAGTTCTTCTGACAACATTAACAGTTTATCCACGTGAAGTATTTTCCTTTAAAAGCCAGCTTTTTTTCCTCCCAGTTTTACATGAAACCCAAATAATGCATTAAATGAGAGACTTAGGGTCCACTCTTCCTCCCTCTTATGCCTCAGAAAGTTCATACCAATTTCATTCCTGTGATGTAGTCAAAGGTGACAAAAAGAAAGATTTTAACAAGGGTGTACTAGTTGTCAGTGTAGCTTTCTCTTAGGGGATCTACACCTTAACTTTTTCAAAGCAGAACAGCTTAAAATTCATTCCACTACTTTGAACTGCCTGTAAAATTCAGAACGAAAGAACACTGAAACAGACCAAACACCGGAACTGAGGCAGTGACTTACTGAAGCTTTCAATGATAGTGTAAGATTACTGTAAACAAGAAACAATACAGAAATTCAATGAAACAATATAGCTGAAACTAGGATTATTTGGTGTCTAAAATGAATTTAATTGTGAATTCTTAATTTCAAGACCAGCCTAGGAAAACAGTTCTTCTATTCTTGAACAGGACCACATTTAGCTTCACCTACATTAAGTGAGGTCTAAAAGCCTGTGAAACACAGAAGTAGTAAACCCATTGTGGGTTGTCTGTGTTGTTAGTTTGAATATAGTATAGCATTTGTACATTTCCCTATTTATTCCAGCTTTATCTGCAAACCTTTTTTTTTTTTTTTTTGCTAAACATCAGCCACATCTGCCTGTTCTGTCACACCTTTGTCTCTATTTCTTCAGCTGAATGAAGAGTCTGTAATTCAGGATAGAACTGGTGACGAAAAAAGCTTCCAGGCAAACCTCCAAAAAAAGCACAGGAGTACAGCAGGGCTAATATAAATCCCTTAAAACATAACTTCCAGGCCTGTCTGAGCACAGGCACTCTGCTATCAAGTTCAAGATTGTTCCATTGTTTGAGTGCTCAGTGTTACCCTGTCATCACATCACTCTCTGCAGTTGTGTTCCTGTAATGTGACAGAAGTTCCACATTGCATTGTTTGTGTCTGTTGGATTTGGTTGACCAAGTATCCAACATCAGGGTTCACATCTGCTAGTCCTGATGCTGTTCCTTGTGAGCATGTTTTGCCCGTATCCCATAGCCAGCTGCCTTTGGAACAAGATAAACACCTAAGAGTAAGAGCTTCAGTAGGGCTACCAAGTCCTTTTTGTGTATCAAATAAGATACATTTTGGAGAGATGTACAAAGCAAAGGAAAGCAGCTTTTCTTCCATCCTTCTGTTCTTGACAGTCTCAGGCCTCAGCCATTTTTCTGTCAGCCTCCTGCTTTATGCCCACCCTCAGGGCAGTTCTTAGTTTCCCTGGCAGCTGCGTTTTCCTGCCGTGAGTGAAACCTCATATCCCAAATGTTAATGGTCGATCACACAGCCACAGTTGGGAGGGAGCTGCCACTTGGGTCCCCCACTTTCTGTCATGGAGTGAAGCACGCTGCACAATGTGCACGATGCATTGACATTGCAGGCATACAAATCCATAATTTCCCAGAAAATTTCTGTATTCTTAGCTAAAAGTTGATAGATTGCTACATTTATTAATAAATGTTGCATTTTTTGTGTGAATTGACACATGCAGTTTACCAGGGTGACCAGCAAAACCCAGCTGAAATGCAAAGAGCTGATTTATTTCATTACCTCACTAATAACCCCAGGCAGCAGAAACATACAGGGATGCAGGCTCCATCAGGCTCAGTTCATCCCAGTGGCCAGAGACACACGGGGACTCAAGCTCCATCAGGCTCAGTTCATCCCAGCAGGCACAGACACGTGTGGACAGAGGATCCAACAGGCTTTGTGCCCCTGCAGTTTATAACAAGGCTGTGCTTTTATGATCTCTCTCTCCCAGGAGGAGGTTTCAAGCATGCCACACAGGATTTCTAATTCTCGAAAGAGGCAAAGTATGAACAACACTAGACGTAAAAAATGGAGTTTTCCCACACCTACATTCTTATCATTCTGAGCTGCAAGGTCACTGTGAGCAAGAGCTGTTCCCTCCTTGCCACATCTTCTGGTTTTAACCCTTTCCTCCCAACATTTTTATCAAATTACTTTTTATTTGAAGGATAAAATAATCCTTAGATATTTTCAATTTGCATCAGTTAATTGCTAAATGATGATCACGCATCGTGACATTTTTCTCTGATATTTCAATCACTAATAGTACTAGATTGTTATTATCTTAAAACTCCATGTCTGAAACCTGTATCTGCTAACCATTTGCTGAGTGAAGATTCATCATTTGCAGTCTTGGTAGTATCTTTATCTTCCTTTCTTCCTGCATTTATTTGCATTTAAATCAAGATATCGTGTTAATGATACACTAAATGTTTTCTCATGCTATCAAGACTACAAAAAACTCAAGTCATGTTAAACATCTGACCTTTAAAGCTGAGACAATAAGATTGTGCTACAGTATATTATGGAAATATTGTTATAAAGTATTAGATAAACTGGAAATGTCAGAGTAAGGAAACAATTTCTTTTATTTGAAATGTCACTTATTTATGCAGTTTTTCTTACTTAAAATCAGATTTTTTTTCCAATTAAATCTGTGAATAAATGTTAGCCATAGATACTTTTAGTTACAGCAGTTTCATTCAGAACACCAGGTAACAGTGTTAAGATACACTGGAATAATATTAGGATCCCATTTCTGAAATAATACTAGGGTCCAATTCTTGTAAGATGCCTCTGCCTGAATTAAGGGGTGCAAACAAGACTATATACCAAAGCAACTGTACAGATTTTATTTAACAGTAAATGTGAGGTAGAGAGATAGAGGAGTAGGGAGAGACAGAGAGACAGATTTAGTAGAGAGGTGTCCACCAACATATGGGTTCCTGCAGCATCCCACCGGCCCTCCTGGAGGTACCACTTTTATACAGTCCAAGGCACAGGTATCCACAGGGCATATGTGCTGTTCCCACAGTCTGGGAGGGCATGTGTGTAAGCAGCTGCTTCCTTTATCACAGTTTTCCATTATGGGAATTTTTGTCTGGATGTTACCCAGATTTGCCTCACCAGGCCTGGCATCTTCCTGGTGTTGCATCTGTGCTTTTCCCACAGTCTGCACTGTAATCTTGCCCGGTGTGCTAATTCCAAACCTTTCACCTTCATGTGAAATTAACACCTTCCTGTTTGCCATCTGTGCCCATTGTGGTTGCGTATCTTGTAGGAACTTCCTTCTTTGTCAGTGTTTGAGACAATTTACTGTGCTTCTCTAAGTCATCACACACAGTTTAAGTAAATGTGCCCATACATCCACAGTTAACTCCCCAACTCCCTTCCTCTTTAGGCAATCACCTGCATTTCAGCTCTGCTCCTCTCCAGCCACTCCCCCAATAACTCATTGCAAGCAGATTTTTTGCCAAACTATCTCACAGATGTATGAAGAGGGAGCTGGATCTAAAGGATTTTTCTTCCCATCCATATCTCCACATGGCAGCAGAGTACCAATACTCTAACTTTTTCATATTATCTGAACACACCATGACAGGTACCTCTGTAGAGCTGGGAAGTGTTTCCTCCTCCTTTGTCCCTGCTCACATTAGCATATGAACACGAAAACCAGCCAGTGGCACTGGTGGGACTGCAAACCAAAGAGGATTAATCATAGGTAACTTTTGTTACTGCCTTTCCTGACTCCTGCCTTGAGGCTCAATTCATGAGCTCACAGGAGAGAAGAGCTCCTTGACCTAAGCAGTACCTGGGAGGAAGCTTTTTGCAGATTGATCTCAAATTTTCAGTTTGACTTCATAAATCATTGACTTCAAATGAAAATTAGATTGACTAGTGTAGTTTTTTATCCCACAGCAGTGCACAAGAAGTACACTGATATGCAGAATAAAATGGACACCAAGGTCCTCTGGCCACATTTAGTTAGGCAGTGTGTTAGAGTAAGTTCAGGTTCTGGCTTGCAACTGAATAACACGGAGTAAACACTCCCTGTTTGACAAGCCTGTACAATGAGAAGACTTTAGTGTAAAAGCTGCTCAAACAGAACAAAAAGAATTACTTACTGTAATCAAGAATCTGTATTATTTTCTAGTCTCCCCTTGCCACTTCTGTCTTAGATTTCACAGAAGGTTTACAGTCAAGACTGATATTAGACAGAATATGATTATTTCCATATTATCGGACAAAGAATTTTTAGTGATGGTGGTTGTATTGGGTTTGCATGGCCTCATTTAGGAAACAGGGGTTGCTACAGAGATGACTTCTGTGAGAAGCTCCCTCAGTGTGCGGCAGAGCCAATCCCTGGTGGCTCCAAAGACAAATGTGCTGCTGGCCAAGTCTGGGCCAATTAGAAATGGTAGTAGCACCTCTGTGATAACAGATTGAAGAAAAGAGGAAATACAAAAAAAGTTTTTGCAGTTATAATTGCAGCCAGAGAAGAGCAGGGTGAGAACATGTGAGAGAAACAACTCTGCAGACACCAAGGTCAGTGGAGAAGGAGGCACAGGAGGTGCTCCAGGTGCAAGAGATGAGATTCCCCTGCAGCCCGTGGTGCAGACTATGGTGAAGCAGCTGTGCCCCTGCAGCCTATGGGGATCCATGGAGATACAGAGATCCACGGGCATGCAGAGATCCACCTGCAGCCTCTGGAAGAGCCCCATGCTGGAGTGGGTGGATGCCTGGAGGAGGCTGTGATCCAGTGGGAGACCCAGTGGAGAGAGGGGGTCCCTGCTCCCATGCTGGAGCAGCCTGTCCTGGGAAGACTGCACCCCGTGGAAGAGTGACCCATGTCGCAGCAGTTTTGGCAGGACTGTGTGCTCATGGGAGGGACTCACATCGGAGAAGTTCATGGAGAGCTGTCTCCTGTGGAAGGGACCCCACAGTGCAGCAGGGGAATGACTCCTCTCCCCAAGGAGCAGGAGAAGCCACAGATGATGAACTGACCATAACCCCCATACCCTGTCTCCCTGACCCACTGGGGGAGGAGGAGGTAGAGCTGAGAAGGAGGGAGGGGTGGGGGAAAGGTGTTTTTTTAAGAGTTTATTTTACTTGTCATTTTCCTGCTCTGATTTTGTTGGCAATAAATTCACTTTGTATCTCTAATTAGAGCCTGTGTTGCCCTTGATGCTATTTGAAGAGTGATCTTTCCCAGTCCTTACCTCAACCCATGAACCCTTTGTTAAATTTTCTCTCTCCTGTCCAGCTGCAGAGGGGAGTGAGAGAGGGGCTTTGATGGGTGCCAGAATCTGGTCAGTGTCAACCCACTACAGTGGTTGTTATAGAAACTTGGGAAACCTTAGCTATACCTGATCAAAGCCATTTCCCAGGACAGCACAGCAGTATGACCACTAATATGATCACTAATGAATTAAAAATTAGTATGACAGGATTTCTAAGATACCATTCCTATTCTATCATGGTGTGCATGAAGGGATTAAGATTTATAGCAAAATTACAAGCAATAAACTATTAAATCATGCAATAAAGAGGTCTAGATAATTTGGAATTTTAGAGGATTTAAAAACATTTTAGTGCTAGAATTTGCACTGTCAATCAGGCAGGATAGCTGTCATTGTTACTACTTCCATTTTTTTGGGTTTGATACACTCTGAACTATCTCTTGGAGACAGCTAACAGTTAAAATTTTAACTCTTAGACAAAAAGGCTTAACTTAGAAAAAGACTTGGATATCCATTCATCTGATGATTAACTTCTTGGGGGAAATACCAACTTAACTTTCATGATTACTTCAGTTAGGCAAGTATTCACATGGCTCTGCTGCCATATATGAATCCTAAATGGAAGTTAAAGTCTCAAGAGGGAGAGAGATAATGAATTCTTTTTGCTAGAAAAAAAAGTTCTCATATTCTCCACAGAAGAGATAGAGTTCAGGTTTTTTTCCCACAGTCCGTAACTTCCTTTCGAGAAGGCTGTAATGATTTAAAGGGCGCCATGTGTGAGCTAATCAGTTTTACATATTTCCTTCTGCAGGTAAAAAAACCCAAACCAAAACAAAGAAATCAGGGGGAAAAAGCCCATAGGATAAGTACAGCCAGGTTACCATTACAATCTCAAGAAAATAAGGCATAGGATATCAAAACCAATAAAACAAACAAAAATTGAAGGAGAACTTGAAAATTGCAACAGTCTTCTAAATCTCCCCATCAATCCACTGACTATTTGATCTTAAATAATTTCTTTAGAGTCAAAAACCCCCACAACTCAGAAACACTCTGAATCAGTTTTTTGAGGAGGGGAGCAAAGTTTTATTAGTATAAAAGCCTTTATCATAGGTATTATTAGGCTTATTTGTGCCTTGAATAAGTTTCATAACTATTATAACAACAGAAACTCATTGGATATTAATCTTTGCAAACAAGCATCACGAAGAAGAAGACACTCTTCATTTTGACCAAAACAATCTTGATGGTGGCTTACCTAAACTTGTTTTAACTTCTTTGATGTTAAAAGATTCCAGACACATACAAATATAATTGATGCATAAATTGAATCCTATAAAGCAAACCATTATCTGAGCTGTTTCATATAACTCGTGACACACTTCAATTGTCCCGTATGCTAAAATTGATTGAAATCCTGACTGTACTTGCCTTCAGAGAGACAGAGAAATCCTAACTCTTTCAATGCAGAAAAACAAATGCTGGGTGATTCTTTCCAAGCACAAGTTTCATTTTAACAGTGAATTTCTAATCAATGTAATATGATATAATCTCACTTCTGAGTCTGAAACAGAAAAACATGCAATATCTAGCAACCTCTTTTAAGGGCAAGTACAATTCATAATGAAAATTCATTTCATATTTCTATTTCCTGTCTCCTACAAATACTTGTAACACAAGGACAGATGTTTTAATATACTGTGTTATCAAATTGGAAAAACAAGCACAATGCGTGGAACAAAACGCACCAGGATAAAGGACACGATGCATAATGCTACATTCCTATTAGCATAACAAAAATGTGTAAATTATGTTAGTGCTGAGAAAATTGGGAATAATCCTTAAACGGCATCCAGAAGATATCTGAGAGTGTTATGAAACCTAATCTTCACATTCTGTTAGCAAGAACAAGAAATCATTAACTCATAAACAGTTGCTCTGAATTAAATCTCATTAAAGATTATTGTAAGAAGGAAAATAAGGTGTAACTTTCAAAATTGCCTGCTTTAAAAATACATGTTGTAACTTAGTTCTGATTTTTAAGTATGAAATTAGAGCTCTGGAAACTCTACAGTATTAATATTTGTCATTACAAAAAATCAAATTAAAAAAATAACATGTTTTCAAATAACACGATGGGTAGGAGGGAACAAATATATTTTATTACACAAATAAGGCTGGACTTCTTAATATTATAACTGATAAAAATTGTAAAGGTTCAGCAACTGTTTTGGAAGGCAAGTATAGCAAACCCTCACAAGATGGACATAAAGTTACCCTCATTACATTTATGTAAGACTAGAACTTCATACACTATATTAAAATTCAATTTTGTAGTGAAGCATCACCTTACTTACAAATCACAATTTGATGAGATTTTCTTTTCCCCCCATCAGATCCCATTAGTATGTAGTATATGCATGGGTTTCCAAGGTACCACTGAAATTGGTTGAGGTAAAACTGGAGATGATCCAAAGTAAACCCGAAATTAATATAGAGGGCCAGACTCTGGCCTTGAGAATGATATTTTTTATATTTTTCTTAATGGAAAAGCTCATTTAATTTCTTCTATCTAGAAACTTAAGCACCTTATTTTCATTCCTCTTCTTAGAGAACAGAGCACCTCACAGAAACAATTTCTCCCACCCAAAAATAAAGGTGTAGAGGGTTAAAGCACTGTCTAGGAAAGAATCTGTCTCTTGAGGTACTATCTAAATAAAGTATATCCGCTGTTGCTTAGACTAGACTCATAATTTCAAGGCAACTACAATTTGTAAAGTCTAAATTCACTGACTCATAATGAGTATATTATCTAATCAATAAAATTTAAAATATAGAAAAGTTCCTTGAAGACCATCCACTAAATTAATCCCTCATAAGAAATGTTGATCTCTCAAGTCCTATCTGTGTAGTCTTATCTCCAGTTAGTAGGGATGGACTTTCAGAGGTCTCCCTGAAGACTGAAGGCAAATTTCTTCACATCAGTGATAACATTGAATATTTCAAAAGAAATGCTGAGAATAGATGCTTATTCTCCAACTTTTCTTTCACATTTTATTCAAAGCTGAAATTTAGTTTAAGGTAGTTTTCAGTTCACACTTGCAATGTTCATGTTGCAGTGGGAAAGTTTAAAAGTAATCCTTATGCCTTGAAAAATGCAGAGGAATAGGTAAGACTAGCTCCAGATGTCCTCTTACATTTGCAAATAAAGTATCCTTCATGGTTTTCCAATCATATGATAAAAACAGACATAGAAAAATCAAATGCTTACATCACAAATGAATAAAAATCTGGACGAAGCCTAGTTTTTCAGTATTTGAAATAGAAGACAAAAGCACCATGTTGCTTGGGGTAGATGAGATACAAATAAACAAAGGAACCAAGAGAAAAATATTGTGAGAAACAATCTGATACATAATTGAGGTCTGTGCCTTTTTTTTTCAGAGAAAGTATTCATAGGAAATTAAATATATTGTATAGAAAATAGTTTTTAACCCATAAAAACTGTATTTCACTTGCCTCTGAATTACAATTGCCTAGAAATAAAGGTTCAAGAAAATGGTTAATGCTTTAATTTAAAAACTCTTCACTATGAAATTAACAAATACAATTTAATTACAATTTCTTGCATGATTAATAGGCTAGATTTTCATTCTTAATGCCACCATGCAGTCTGTTAAATATGGACTTTGTGCTAAATTAATTTCCTGAGAGATCCAGCTGCTATTGCATGCAGAATGTGTTATCTAACACCTCATATTATTATTTCTAATTTGCATATCTATTTGATTAATGGTTTACCTTGCTTAATCTTACGCACTAGTAAGACACAAGCTGATCACCTCTATTCCTCAAATAGAACTGCTTGGACTGAGGGAGCTTGAGGATGTGATTCAGAATACAGAAACATGCTGATGTAAAATTTAGTGTATTATAAAATCTCAGCTACTACTGAAAGCTATCCTGCTTTTAATTTCAATTGGGAAATAAAACCCATAGTCAGACAATCAAGCACAGGCACACATATCTGTTAGGTGTATTGTAAAGTGACAAAGTATTTTTGGGATTTAATGATTAGCTTTTTTTTTTTTTATCCGGATATTGATGTTTAATGGTGTTATCATCATGTGTGATACATTGTCTTGCAGTCTTGTCTTCAAGACTGGACTTTTACACATGCAAAAATTACTAGGTGGTGAAGGCATCAGTCTACATAAATCTGACTCCAGGGAAAGGAACTTTTTTTGCCATGAAATCAGCCATGAAAAGGAGCAAATCCCTAAGATATTGGGGGTTCCACAGAAGCCAGTGAGGGCAGACACACCGATGGGACTGCTGTTACTGGTGTCATCAGCAGCATGAACCCAAGCCAAGGCAGTGAGCACATCATTCTGCACACTTTAGCTCTGCAGTTCAGTCTGAGTTCATGAGGCAGAGCAGAACTGACATGGGTGCTGTTCAGAGGTGTGAGATTGGGAGTGCACACAGGTCCTGTTTCCAACCACAACTAACAACAGTGGCATAGAACTACCAGCATTCAGATGGATTCTCTCTGGACGCCTCTTAGCATGAGGAAGAACTGGTAACCATGTGTAATAGCCCTGAGCCATGTCTCTCACCATGCAACCACCCCCATGCATGCCTTAGGTACTTCAGACAATTCTAAGTTTATTTACAATCCAGCATCACTCATGACTGTACTTAACTACCTCAATTTGCTGTCACAGAGTTCACAAAGTGTATTCCCCAAGACCACACACGTTGTGCTCCATCTTCTCAAAGGATTCTCATTGTTTGGCAATGAGAGATGCAGAGTGACAGCCAATCAGGAAATTTATTTGGATTTTCCACACAGATAGACAGGAGGGCTACACCTTTACTTCTGGAGAAGTCTCTGTCATAGAAGCCACTGAAACCTCATATAAGAGCTGGATATTGCTATAGAGGGAAAAAAGATGTACCTACAAAAGAGAGAGGAAAGCTGCACTTTCAATGGAGCTGATCTGTTCAGTATTTCCTCTTGCCTTTACTAATTCAGCAAATGCCTAAAAATTACCTATGAAGGAAAGACTGCCTAAAAAATCTTTTCAGATATTAATTTTTATTCTTCTAGATGTTTTAGGTGAGAGAATCTTTGTCTTTTTTAGGTTCATTTTAAAGTATACACATTTTCATTTATATTTTAAAAGCATGCATATGTATATGGCCTTTCTCATTTTATTGTAGTGCATTTTAATTAAAATTATTGTTGGACAGAAACTTTTTCAGCTCTATGAAAAATTTTGAAATCCACGTTCTTATTGACAAGATTTCAAATATTTATCTTTTTTTCTAAAATGTCCTTCAATAGCTCATCATTAAATGATTACCTTAGTGATTTAAGACTCTGAAAAAGCATTCTCTATCAAAATGTCAAATAATATGAACAGAGACTAGTAACAAACAGTGCTAATCCATCTTTACACACTTCAATATGCTGGATACAATCTAAACAATACTCATTTAATTTCACCTTTCATTTACTCAAGCCTTTTTCCCATAAACTTATGGGAAAGCTGCCAATTTTATTACTGTCATACACTTGCAAGTAGCTGCTCCAGATCATCTAGGTTTAGACAACTTCTGATTGTCTTGCAAACATCTAAAAATAAGCTCAGTATTAAACCATATGAGCCAGAATCTCATTTAACTGGATGAATGAAGCAACTTGTTTTGTTATTTCTTTAAAAGGATGGTCATGTTTTCAAGATCTGAACAAAATGACTGGTAGTCAGACTAGTTTCATTCTAAATTACTCTGCAGAATAGTTTACCTCAACTATGGCTTAGTAAAACCAGAGTAACTTACAGACATTTCCACTTCCAGCTTCACTGCTCTTTTTCTGGTCACCATTTTCTGAGAGCCTGGACCAGGATAAGTCCATGCCAGCATAGCTTATGATGGAAAGAAAAAGGCAGGCAATAGAAGAAAAAAGTTCCATACATTTGCAGTGAAAACTGCAGTTGCATGCTTCATTGTACAGATAATATATATTATATATATATTTATATGCATATCTATATACATATACACCCATTTTTACTTTTATGTTTTGCTTGAAGCACTTGTGAATTATAGTCATTTACAAAGAGAATTAGAAGGTCATGAACACGTAGAATGGTATGTGCTGTAGAGTGGAATTTCTGGAATTACTACTCACAATCTTCAATAGGAATTTCCTTTCTGTTGAAAGGCAGAAAAAAGTTAAATAAATATTTCCATGGTTTTAGAAGTATTTACTGCTTCAGACAGTTCAATAGAAAAGGGCTGTACTATTACTTTTTTCTCCACTGGGGAAACCACATACACAGATTTTTTCCTTGCTACTATTTTTCGTACAAAAAGCAATAATATGTCCTTTAAAATTTGGTAGCTATTAAGATAGGGAATCTAATTCTAAAAGTAACGATAAGATTTCTTGAGCCTCAGATACACACGGCACTGTAATTATACACTTAATTTCAGTTCATTGTCTTCTGCACCGAAATTTTTTGATTGGTTCTTCACTGTGACGTGATCAAGCAGAGCTGATTTTTCTTTCCATGATTTTTATTTTTTTTTAATTAAAAAAACTATTTTGGATTACAATTCTTCATGATAATTCACAGCCTAAAGTCCATGCCAAGAAATGCTTACAAAGGCCAATAGTAAAGTCTTGACAATGCAAAATCTTGTGCACTTTTGACATTGGAAGTGTGTCTAGTGGATAAGAGGTGTCAGAATAGAAGAACTAGAAAGTCTTGGAAGTAAAGGTCTAAAACTCCTCAAGATCCTGCCATTGTGGGCCTGATTCCAGACTCCAGTGTGCTTTTTACATTAGAAAGAACATTTATTGTCTTAAAATGGACCCATGTGTTTCTCTGACAGCAAGCCATGATCGCCTTCTTGTCGAAGCAAGAATTCCTCACTTCCACGCTCTATCTGGTGACCTGAGGTGGTATGGAATAACAACCTAGACACACCCCACGGCTTCAGGCTCCTCCCTCTCATGGCTACAGAAAAAAATTTACTCTTTCCTGGATGAAAACCGTGACATTCACATTAACACTTACTGTAAATGCAAGATCTGAAAATGATAGAGACTGGATTAATAAGAAAAATGGGTTTGCTAGAAAAACAATGTTTCCTCAGGACCTGTGTATTTCAAAGATCTTTCATGTGTATGAAGTAAAGTATCTGTGCTCAAGACTGAATTTCTACTCTTCTTAAAAACAATTTCTATCCAAAGAAGTGAACGAAAGACCTGAAGTCTCTAGCTCCTCAGAGTCCCAAGGTATCATCTGTGCATGTGAACAATTATTGAAAAGAACCAACAGTGAAATCTGTCAAGAACCATGCTCCAACAAAGGATTGCACCCATGAGGATATCGCCCTTGAAGTTTAAGGAGTCTGACCAGACACAGCCAGCAATGCAAAGGCTGGGTCCATTTTAGGTTGACTGATCAATCACAGTCCTGTGCAGGAAAGAACCAGCTTAAGAGCAGTTTCTAAAGAAAAGAAGCTCTGTTAAACCTTTGAGGTGAAAATGACCTTCCTGCCTTTATTCGCCCCTTCTCAGTGTTTGCTTTTCCTGCAATCACTGGAACCTTGCAGCATGTGATTTACTCTGCTGCTTAACAGATGGGCTCTGCTGGCAACTTTCATGGTCTGTGTGCCATTCTTGTCTCTTGCGCCAAAAAAAAAAGGCAATTCTCTTCTCACCTTGTATAGTGCTTTTATTTGTCTTCCAAATTTCTCTATTGTTGCTATTACATAAATAAAATACAACCTAAAAGTTGTATTAAAAGTATTTTGATGGTCTAAAATAACAATTAGTTTTCAAACATAAGTATCAAAGGGAAAAAATACTTTTTTTCATCCTTTGTCTTGGATCACCAAAATTTGGAGTAGAGAAGGAGAGAAAAATCTTCATCCTTACACCCCAAATAGTGGCGAAGAGGGTGCCTAAAGTAGACAGTGCAGCTTTAAGACACTGAAACAGCTGAGCTGGGAGAATTAATTAAGATGGTTCAGATTTTGCCCTGCATATGAAACTGGCTGCCAGGTTCAACTGACTGTTTATTACAGTTGCTCTTCATTAGGTAATAAAGCACATGTTGCAATTAAATAACATATCCAATGCACTACAAAGTGGAAAAAAAGGACTTTAGTTCTTCTTCATTCCAGTCTAAAACCAGACTCTAGTCTTAGATTTGTAAACAAATTAAAGAAAATCACATCCATCATTAGAAGTACTCTTATTATATCCTGATAGGCTTATCACATCCGGTTAAACACAAGCTGTTATCATGTCTATGTTTCAGTAGAATTTATACAATTGGTGAAAATGTATATTTAGTTTTAGATATGTATATTGCAATATTCTCCAGCATTTTTCTTTTGGCTACCTAGTTCCCATACTTAGCTAAATTCCTGATGAGCTTCTCTCATCTCCCAAGATAAAATTACAGGGAGATCAAGAGCGGATCAAATCCATCTGTTTTACATGTCTTAAGGTCAAACATCTGCCTGAATAGGATGCAAAATATGTTGGAAGATTGTGGATTGTATCTCATGACTTGGGGTTTCTTGTTTTGTTTTTTTTCCCCCCTTCTTCAGGTGCCTGAGATACATTTAATTTGAAATTACTAAAATGAATTTTAAAGGATGCATCTTACAGACATTGAGCAAGCTGCTTCATTTTGACTCAAATCTCTTAGGATTCAGTAAGTGCAAAAATCCATTGGAAGTACAAGGCTGCTTCTCTAAATGAAAGGGCACAGAAGTGTACAAAACTTCTCATTTTCAAAAAATAGAAGACAGTAATAAATAGAGTGTCCTGTGGTCATGGAAGGTTATTTTAAAGAAGCAAAAGTCTTTTTTTTTTTCTTTTTTTTTTTTAAATTCAGCTTTCAGTTATGAATAACCTGGTATGGCACACACAAGAAGATAACAGATGGATGAGTTACAGCTAGATCTTAATAATAGCAGACATCATCTGTGCCACAGCCTTTGGGAAAAATAAAAGTGCTTGTTGTCATTGTCTCTGGATCTTCTGTTACAATTAAATGTTTCTTTAGCATATGTGAAACAGGAACCATGAGTATTACTGGATGTTTGGGCTGTTTTGCTTGTTTTTCACAATAAGATGGTAATAAAATGGTAATAAAATGGTAAAGCTTCCTACACATTTAACTCAACTTTAATATACATTTTGTTTTGTTCTGGACATTACACACATAAAAGCTCTAAAAGAAAACAAGGTGAACTGTATAAAAGTGGGAAAAAACCCCACATCCACTGTGAGCAGTCTTGTAACAGTGGTGAGCAGAGCAGCTCCTAAGTTTGCTTCCTTCTTTGGCCACTCTTTCCTGGCTCTCTGCGAGGGACGACTGTACCGTCACTCAGAATAACGAAACACTCGATCTCTTCCTCAGCCCGAGTCAGATCAGCTTAACTTCACAGGGGAGGCAAGAATTATTAAGCACTTCAGACAGCTATGAAATGTCCTTTGTTTCATGGTCAAAATGGCATGATATTTTCAGCTAGACTTTACACAAAAATTAACGAGGAGATCAGACTTTAAAAAAGATTTCTGTTCATTTCCGCTTTCCTGAAATATGTAAACTTTTCAAAACAGATCAGGTTTTAAAATACTATAAACAGCCTTACTGCTAAAATATAGAAAATCATAGTAAGCATAGTAAGAATTCTGATTGTTAGACTGTCTTTAGCAGTAGTTTTACTCTTTGTTGAAACAGATCTTACCTAAAAGAAAGTAACTGTAGAAAAATGGCTCAAATGAGGTAAGAAAAAGAGTAAGATTAAGGAGCAACTTGACAGAATGTGTGTATAGTGAAGCAATTAGAATTTAGAAAGAATGTATTCACCCTAATATATGAAAGTGTGAAAACATACTCAAGTCTTTGTCTAGAAAAAAAAATTGAAAAATTATTTTTTAGGTAGTAAAGTGTAAGTTAGGCTTTTGAATTCTAACATGATGTTTCTTTCTACGTATTTCTATTCCTTTTTGGCTAGACAGTTCAAGGGTGTTTTTCTCCTGCTGATGAACTAACTAGGAAAATTACCATAATGTTATATACAGTTTTTACAACCTACATATTTGCTTTCATTCTGTGCTTCACACACCATGCTTGTGAAACAGCAGAATGATATGAGATGACCAAGTAGTTTGGAGGACTATTAGAGGACAGGAGAGGAGAAGGAATAGAGAGAATCTCCTTGTAGAATCTTACACCTATTTCTGGTTTGTGCTGATGCCAATCACTGCAGCATCTCAGTGTGCACTGCTGCTTCTTTTACTATAAATTCTCTTTCCTGAAGCTGATATAGAAATTCTAACTAACTGGGAGTTTTCCCTCATAGTGAGCATAAATATAAACATATGCAAAACAAGCAGCTGAAACACATAATGAAGCCTTTTTAGATTCCAGTGAAAAATAGGCCTTATCCTTCACTACTGCTATTTTTCATAATTCAGCTTCTCAGTTTTATTTCGCTGCTTTCCTAAAGAGACTATTGATTCAATTGATTCTATTGGCCATTTCATGTCAGCCTGTATTTAGATGATACGAGATGGGTATGTCAGAGTTAATTTCATTTTCCGCACACTTACTTCGTGGCTTAGCAGTAGCAAGGGAAAAGAACAGACATCAGTACGATAAAAGATTCGTTCTGATTTTGAGCTTCATTTTCTTCCCTTGAAGAATGAGATTTTTTCATTGCAATATATTATTTCTACCTTTGTGAGCTTTATTCTTAGTCTTACTTCTGTCTATTAAAGGCATGTAATGTTTTTTATCATATTTCTGATGTGATTTCACTAATACAATTGTTATTTCTGAAAAATATAAAAATTATTGAATCAAGCAATGAAATTAGATGTTTATATTTTTCTTTTTAGGTTATGCATTTACCTAATACACATTTAAGTTCTGTGTAATTCAATATGGGAATCACATAGAACTCCACCAAATAAGAAGACTCACTTTTCTTTTAATTATACCGATGCTTGTTTATACAAGCAATTATTTTCCTCCTCTTTCCTCTGCTATTCCTCATCCTCCTCAAACATGAATAAGGCCATGAAATGAGCACAGGAAGTAAGAATATTAGGCAGAACTGAGATTGCAGATTGGTCATAGGATTGCATATGACTAAAGAAAAGTGAAATTTCTTCTTTTATCATTTTTCTAAAAAGAAAAATCCTCTATAAAACCTGGCAAAAATACTGATATTGAATTTTCTACATTGTTAAAAAGATTAATCAAGAATTTTCAAAAGCAGCACTATGTCCTGATTTGTCCTAGAGAAATGTAAATTTGAGTGAATCAGGCAGAGAGCTGTACAAAGAATTGGTGGTCATCTGGTGAATGCTCTATGACAAATACTGACTAATCAGATTCATTTAAAAAACTGCCATGATTTTATTCAAAGGCAGAAATGCTTAGAAATCCAAAGAGAAGTAAAAAAAAATCAGTGGTCCAAAGTACAGTGAAGCACTGTCAGTAGCAAGATGAAGAAAAGCAGCAGATGCTGTAAGAGACTGTGACAAACTGCCTCTGGTCCAGGTTAGGTCATACAGAAATCGTTCAAGATCTACTAAAATACTTCTTATTTTAGTTCCCTGCCCTTTATGAAGCCAAGCCACTTTTACTTTCACAGTAAGATGAAATAGTGTGGACAGCATGAAGACACTTAGATCTCTCATATAAGCCACCAAATGGAGAGAGTGTAGCTCTTTTGTGATAAAAAATATTATCACCTTCAAGAAAGAAGCTCTTATGCTCTGATATTGTTGGAACTGTTAAGGGAGAGCTGTCTAAATTATTTTAATTTTACCAGGATAATGTAGGCATACAAAATAATTTCAAAGCTTTTTAAAAATAAATTTACTTAGTATACTAGTTTAATACACATAAATCTAACCTGATTTTAATTAACATCTTTCAATTTCAGGTAGAAAATGTTGACATTTTTAATATATTTCATGTTCAGTTTACTTCAATACTGTATTTGGTAAGCATCTAATTTATTCCTTTGGAGTAGCTTTGTGAAGCTAAACAATCACACTTTGTCCCAAGTGCGGTTAGAACATCCATAATTAAGTAAAAAGGAAGGGATAAAATAAAATTGGTTCAAAATATCCATTATTCACTTATTTTCCTTCTATGAGATAAGAATTAGGAGAAAGCAAAGCAGGCACAAAATTTAGAAGAATATAAAGAAGTTTATTAGCAGACCTAAAAGAAAAAAATCAGACCACACCTTCAGAACACATCTCTTCCCGCCACTTTTCTCCCTTCTCCCACTGACAATGTAAAAAAGACAACCCTTGAGATTTTCAGTCAGTTTACCACCTCTATAATAATCTCTTTTTCAGTTCACTTAGGGAGAGGAGTCTCTCTTGCTCATGCTATGGAGACATCTCCACAAGAAACAGTTCTCTCATGGCTCCAATGTCACAGCAAGACAGCCACCCGGGTTGGTTCTCTGCTCGCATGTCAAAGTCCCTTCCCCCGACTTACAGCTTTCCCCACAACTGCTTTTGAGGGTCCAGTCTTGAGCTACTGGGGTACCATTTTAAGGTTGAGCTGTTCAGAAACAAAGGTTCTCTTCACCTATCTCTGGGAGCATCTTCATCTCTAGGAACAGAGGTCTTCTTCCCTGGGAGTAAGGGTCTTCATCACTTTAATCTCTCTCTGTTCAAGCTTCTCATCAAATCACAGCTACTTCAACATTTGCTTATTTCAGCACAGGTACCTTTGCTTACAATTGCAGTTTGAACGCTCCACTCCCCATGCTTTCATGAAATTACAATGGGTACTCTGATGTATCATAGTCCATCACCACCATAGCTTTACAACAGAATTTCAGCTTCTGTGTTTGAAGCACCTCCTCTTTCTCCTCTTTTGGGGTTTCAGCTCTTCCTTCTTCACTGACTTTGGTGTCTTTATGGTGTTTTCTTCACGTGCCTTTACCTTTCCTTTTCCTCTGACTTGGGAGAGTATTGGTGTCGTCAGGCTTCATCTGTTCTGGAGAATCTTACAGCAGTAAGAGAGTTAATCTCATCTGGGCCTTGCAGCTTCAATTCGCCTTTTGCTGTTGGTCATGTAATTTCTGCTGGGTGGTGGCTGGAGCTCGTTTTGGTGTAGCATTTTATTTCAGCAGCCACACTGGGAGGGGTTGGCCGAGCTGTGGGGCCGCCTGCATGGAGCAGGGCCATGAGTGGAACAGGGCCGCGTGGCTCTGGGGTGGCTGTCTCCTGGCTGGCCTGGCCCACACTGAGGGGGCTGCACTGGGTGTCCAGCGAGCAGAAGAGGCTGAGATCTCAGCCAAGCCATGCCACGGCCGACCCAGCCAGGTTGCATTGAGCAGGGCCTGGCCTGGCCCCGCTGGGCTGCACCGCAGGCCCCCCCAGTTACCTGTCCAAAAGCTGGAAGCAAGAGAGCTTTCCCAGGCTTCCGTTCTGAAATGTGATGTGAATCACAGAGGCATGTCAAGCTTCTTAAGTGGCTTAAAAAAGTTGCCAATATTCAAACTAGCCAGTTGATTGGTTCTATTGGGTCTAGAGGAAGCTGTAAGCACCTCTTTGCAAAGAATCACTTCCGTGGCTGATGGAGCCCTCTTTAACTAAAAACCCAAACTTTGCTAAACCATGACAACTTTGAATAAACAACAAGTCTGATGTGTAAAATCAAACTCAGGCATACATGGAAAAATTATCCATGTCTTTTCATCATGTAAAAACATGGTTTGTATAGTAAAGTTTTTAAAGCAAGGAAGTTTAAAATTACAAACAGTTGCTATAGATAAACAGTGGTCAAAATAATTCCCTGATCTCCATGGCTTTAAACCAACTGTTTGGCTTGATCATGGTTCAGTCATACAAGAAAAAAGATCCTAAGACAATAAACAGCCCCATTAGCATTACGGAAAGGAAATTGAGAACAGAAGTATGAGCAGCTGACTTGGATCTTGGGAAATTGTAAATATGATCAACTAGGTAATTATAGCTGTAGCCAATACGACATGAATTATGAACAATAGAGTCTGACTGAACATAGGGACAATGAAAAGGACTCAGAGCTAAAAGACCCCATCAGACATGGTCCTGTATTTTTAAAATGTGAACTAACTCTGTTAGGAAAGAACAGGTTATAAGCAGTTTGAAATATCACTCTCAAAAGTTCATTTTTATAAATTAAAAAAATAAATATAAATAACTGTAGTGCTGCAATGTTTTATTGTATTTTTGTATGTTCTTTGTACCCCAATGGTTCATCCCTATCTCCCCCACTTCCATTCCCAGTTGGTTTGCCCCAGATTCAAGCCGCTCCCCCAGTGCTCCCAATATGGTTATCCCCTCCCTTTGTCCTGGCTCCTTGCCTGCCAATCGCCCAAACCCCTTCCGGACTTCTGGATTGTTCTGTGTCTGTCACCCAAGCCCTCCCTAGTTACCCTTATATGGTCCCCGTCAATCCCCCGAGACCCTGTACCCTCGGATACCTCCCCTCTTGGAAATCCCCTAAACCTGGACGCCCCATTGGGGCATGTGACCACTCTCCCTCCACCCACCAAGACCATTGGACCAGGTGTAGGTCCTCCCCTCCAGCGTCCCTCCCTCCTAATCCTCCGATTAGTCCCTGGTCGATTTACTCCCCCTGTTCAACCCCCCTTTATAAGGTATGGTCACCCTGCAACTAGTGCTTGTTCATCACGGATTCCCTTCAGTAAGTCTTGGGTTGTATCCAGTGGCAAGCCCCTCGCTACTTTTTCTCTCTCCCTTCGTTGGGGGCTGCTGGCTGCTACAGTGTCTGGAGCCTTCACTCCCCTGGGTAGAGCAGAGGCTTCAGAGGAGCAGCTTTTAAGCTCTGTGCCTCCGGCTGTTCCCCACTCCTGCTGCACACCGCTGGAGCTAGCCTGGGCAGTGGACAGCAGCGGTCACTGCGACAAATAACATTACTAAGAACACTTGAACAAAGGCTATGGAGAATAAAAAACCCATCATTTTCTATTTGCCCTGAGTGTCTTCACCATGTAATGTAGTATATTGGACACAAGTCTAATATAAATTCATTTCAAGATAACCACAGGCACTTTTTAGCTATCTTGTTTGCGACATCCCATCTGGTTATGGGAGACTCATCCATGTTTTACCTCAAATCACCTGCTAATTTGGGCCCAGAAAGAATATAAATTGTATAATTATGCCCTTTACATCTCACACAGTGAATAGCATCCACAGCCTAATGGAGAACAATGGCAATAGTTTCCAAGCTTGAAATGTTGTTTTCCTTACTTGAAAATAGCAATTTAAGTATAAGCAGTAGAAAGGTGAATAAGGTCAATGACCAGTGATAGAAGTTTTGTTACAACAGATATTTTTATTAAGAAACTTTAAAAGTCAAACAAGGTAATTCCTAAATCTCTAGTGCTGCTGATGTAATATTAGTTAATCATGTTAATCACCTTTATTCTGTTTCAAGTATCTGTCGTGGGGCCTCAGAGTACTGGATGGGTGCTCCTTGGTGTGGAGTTCTTAAACCTAAATAAATTAATAAATAAATAAAATCAGCAACCTGTCCTCTAGAAAAGCTATAATTAAATTTTCATTACTTTTCCTTTGGATGCACATACCTAGAGCACCCTTGTAGATTCCTGCCTTAATCCAAGTTGGTGTGACTAATTAAAATCCCTTATCATCCATTTTAAGGCATAAAACACTACATAAAATGTCTTTTAAGATATTTCTATCAAACAGTACTGCCTGTGATTTCAACCACTTGACAAAATTTACTTAGATAGAAGAAATAGGATTGCATCATATTCTTTATACCTTTGTAGTCTGAAATTGATGTAGCATTTTCTTAGAATGTAATGTTAATGCTAAGAATTCCACCCCTGCTGATTGGACAAGTTTTATAACATACCTGACCCATGACATGGGTATAGATAACTTACAGACACTGAACAGAATTAACAATGACTAAACTCTGCCTTCCCAGTGTAAAAACACTCAAAAATATTAAATAATTCAGAAATACCTCTTCAACAAACAATAAGGTAGACTTCACATCTGTTCAGCCAAAGCCAAGGAGAAAACCATTATGATTCTGTCAGTTTGGGGTTTCGTACTTGATTGCAATTGTGGACTTGTTAGGAACCCAAATATGCATCCATCACTTCAGAGAGTCTGTTTCCTGCAAGTTTGGAAAGCATAGCGTGGACAAGCTGATTCCCATTACCACATGAATCTCAAGTCTCATCAAAGCTACTGAAGCAAAAGAGATGCTTAACTGAACTGAGGTTTTGATGAAGTAACATACTGCTTACAGGCATTTTACCAGATCAAAGGATTTAAATTTGTCCAATTAAGATCACATTCTTCACAAAATCACACCTTTGTGCAAAGTTAATTTTCAAAATCATGATTCTTTCTTGATACAATTATTGCTTGGAAGGAAAAAATATATAAATTAAGTGCACACCTTCATACTATACATTCAATTACATCTGTATTTGGTATTTAGATTGCACACACTAGTATAAATAATGTTTAACCCAGTTACAACTAGATTAAAAATATGTTCACGAGAAGGCAAAATAAAACCTGAAACCCCTTATTTTGTAGCATAAATAATAAGAATCTTTCTGGAACTTACGGATTTAATTGCCAAGAAACATTAAATAAGAGCAGGTGTCTTATTAACTAGATCACAATTACTTGTTTTATTAGAAATTTGTATGGACAGTTACTATTCTGTTCTTATGATATAAAATAACTGCACATAGATTTGATGAATCTGAGAGCTATGTGCTTTGATTACTATAATCTTAAAATTTGCTAATTAATTCCTTGCTAACAAAGAATCATGACTTTTTCTTTGTGTTTTTATTTACCTAGCAATGTACTGTATAATCTTCTCATTTTTCATAGAAATCAATGTTTTTAAATATGTTCTGTACTTTTGTCTTCTCCTATGAGAAAATTTTTAATTATTCCTATTCTTGGATCCCTCTAGTCACAATTCTGTGAAATATATATGGTGCAGAGGTGATGCAAAAGGCATCAGAGATGTGTGGGGTAGTGGCAAATCTTCAGTTAGCATGAAGTTTTACAGGTCTGTGAAACGCGTGTGGGGTATGGGAATAAGAGTGGTGAATGTTGTGTTCCTGTAAGACTGCTTGAAATTCTGGGTAGATTTCAGAACACCATGTAAAATGTCAGACTTCAGACTGTGTAAACTATCATAGGTCCGACGAAGTCAAATGGAGGTTAAAGCATCATGATTTCAATCTTGGCATTTTGTAGTCTGGCATGCTGCTGTAGTCTCATACAATTCCTCATCTATAATTTAACACTTTAAAGTGCCTTTTCCCCTGTATTTTGACTGACAAAGAACAACTTTGTTGATTTATGCTTTTTTGTACATTGGAATTTTCCCCCTTTCTTCTGTGTAGATAAAAACATGTTTGTTTCTTATGCAGCAACACCACCCTGTTACCTCCATTTTCTTTATGTAACACTACTTTTTTTCTTCTTTCATTTTAGACTGCAAGCAAACATGTCCACCCTCATGTCCACTCTGGCTCAGCATCTTCTTGTTAATGAAGTGTGACAAGTTATAGTAATAATTTCCTCTGATATCAGATTGTACTCTGGACCTTAATGACAGTTCCTTATCAACAGTTCCAATTACCAATGCATCCCTAATTCATTCTTCTGTGCTTGCCCACATTTCACAACACTTAGCCAGCTGCCACAACATCCTAAGAAAAACCTTTATTGATTATTCCCTTTTCAGATACGTGATCTTCTCATGTCTCTGTTTTCACAGCAGAACATGATCAATGTGATCACCTGCTGTCCCCCTACTAGTCTGTCTTTTACTGTCCCTGTTACCTTTGCAAACTACAACTGCAAAACAGAATAAAACTTTCAGAAACTATTATATGTCAGCTACAGCTGAGGTTTTGCTGCTAAGGAAGTTTTCCTTTTCTTTTAGGTACTAAGGCAGTCATTAGTGCAAGAAGTTTAATAGCTTTCAGATTTTTGGTTTTTTATTCTTTTGCCACTCTTCATTATCATAATCCATCGCTTATATCTGATGTTTAAATTGAGCCTGCAAACCTACTCAAGCTGTAGTTCCAAATAGATGTGTTAGCCTCAGGGGCTGAGTCAATATAAAGCCAGAAAAGTATTCCTTAGAGGAGATATCCATTCTGGTAAGAAAGGTTTTAGATGTGAATATCTCCTAGGAAAAGCTAGAGGGATAATCAATTCTTACTAAAAGAAAAAATCCTTGGAGTCCACAGTGCCTGAAAGAAATCCCATCAGTTGACACAACTGAACTGTAGATGAAAATTTTAATTAATGGCAAAACATTATATGTCTGTCAGAGCTACAGGAGGACAAATGCCCATGCCACAGATGAGAAGCCTCTCAGCTGACACTTAACTTCTTTAACAAGACATTCAGAATGCTTAACAAGCAGGACACCACTGCAGCAGAGACGCAACAGTATCTACCACTGTAAATAGGAACATTCCTTTCTGTTATCTCCTAAAACAAGTGCCCTGTGTGTTCAATCCAAGATGCATAAACACAATCTGGGTAACTAAGAATGCTATTTTCCCTAATCTACATTTAAAGAACATTTCTTCAAATTTTCCCCTGTGCAGCACTTCTACATACAACTGAAACTATGTTTTATCCTGCATATTACTCAACATAAACAGCTATCAAGCTTTCAGAAAAGAGCCAGTGCTCCTGATACCTCTCTTCCAGTAAGAACTAATAATTATAAAATTTTAATTTTGGTGCTGAGGGGTACACTGTTTTGTTCTGTGTCCAGCCACACAGGTCTCTGGCCCATCAGTAGCAATAATGGCAAACATAGCCTGTATGGCATGAACTACTCAGGCACTTCAGATAAAATCATGGCCAGAATGAGAATTTGATGGTCAGAATGTGAGGCCTTCAAAATTTCTTTCTCATTTTCTTCACTCAAATACTTCACTCAAACTTTATTCAGGCTAGGCCTCAAGGAGAATTAGGCACTTAAGTACTGTATAAGACTTCTGAAACAGAATACCTGTTTGCTATCCAACACCATAAATGCCTTTGGGTTTTCACAATGAAATTACTATGGTTGTGTTTGTAACACCAAGTTCTTGAGTGACCTGAGCAAAAGGCAGCAAAATTATGGCTTTCCTCTGCCTCCTTGTGTTAGCCTGCTCCAGTATACAAACTCTGACAAAGGTACTGGTTTGAGAGCTACAGAAAATGCTCCGTGCTTCAGTGGATGCAGATCACATCTCCCACTTGAAGGTCATAGTTCTCCTAGGAAGCTTAAGTCTTTCCCGCTTCTGTTTTGGGCAGTATAAAAAGACCAGTGGGTCGCTGAATACAAGTCAAGGATGCCTAACCACATCTCAGTTCTGGTTTTCTATTTTCATGTGCAGTGTGTTTCTGGTTGTTAGGGTCGATTTGATGGAATAAAAATATGCAGAAATTTGTAGCAGTGGGCCACTTTAACAGAAACTTTGCTTGTACTTTGTGCTAAAGCCTATATTCCAAGTTCATGTATTCCATACATTAATAGTTAATATGAAGAGATATAATCTTAACAAGATTTGTCTATTTGAAGAAATATTTCAATGCCAACTTCATATTTACTAAACTAAAAGCTGTTCTTAGTTTTTTTCTTTATATTTTATTAATAAGACCCCCTTTTGCTTTCTCAGTTTAAATAAAGAACTGTGATTAACTGTAAAACTGATTGCTTAAAGTAATTAATCATTTTCCTTATGAAATTTCCTGGGTAAATTAAGGATCGTATAATTGAAGGGTTTTCTCTTGTGTAAATGGAATACACTGAGAGCCTTGACTGAGAAATAGATGTATTGCCCAAACACCTAGAGGTTTTTCTTTTTTATTCTTTTGCTGGAATGAATACCTCTGTGGCAGGAGTGCAAGAGAACATTGTTTTTAATGAATAGAAACATATTGATACCTTCTTAATAATACTAATTTTCTTAAAAAGAAAATGTTTAGCTATATTTTTTTTTAATTCTAGTAACAGCATTACTCTAGTTTACATCCAGCAAAAGTGAAGTATAAAGTGCTATTTGCTTACAAGTATCTCAGCAAACCAAAGCTGTTTTTGCAGTGGCTTGCTCAGAGTTATACCAATCTGGTCTTTTAACCAAAAGAACTCCCATTTTTTTCTAGGACAAAGCCAATATGCATCAAATAACCATGTGGAATGGAAAAGGAAGGCCATCAGAAAACCCAAGACATACAAAGAGGTAGAATGTATGTGTGCATGTATGTGTTTTTAACCATGCTGAAAAAATAAATATTGAGACTGATAAAATAAATGGGAGAACAAAACTTGTCTGTTCCTTGAGGCCATTAGGAAACAGCATTCCTTCTGAGATTCTTAATGATAAACAGGAGTGGGCAACATTAAATACTGAAAAGTATGGAAATGTATAAGAAGATTTTGAAAATAATAGGAAGAAATCAGAAGTTGTTAAGTAGTGAGAGCTTGACAGGGGTCGAGTTGTAATAATGAATTGTTCACACTGATATTTGAGACTAATTCAATCCTACCATAAGTGAAAAAAGTCTCATTCTTTTATATTTACTTACTGGAGGATGGACTGCTGCTCAGAGAATTTCCTCAGAGTGCATGCTCTGTTTAGTTCTTATTTACAGCATCATCAGAAAAGCAATAGCATGCTAATGAAACATTGTGCCTAACAGTTCATCAGAAAAACCTGCAATTAGCACAGTATTACTGATTTAGATTTTGAAGACAAATACTCAATTCCTGCCAAGCTACACTACAGATATCATAGGTTAAAAGGACTCTAGAAATTCACAGCAAGCTCTGAGATATCTCTACAAACAGGGCATTTCCAAGAAGGCAAAAATATCTGCATCCTTGGTCTATGTGAGATTCTCCTGCTCTGACTTAAGCCCTAGTTATCCAGCATCCAAGAGGGAAAAGAAAATACAATTATTAATTTCTGTGCAGTGTACCATAATCAGGCATTAGGAATAGTGTGGCCAGCAGGACCAGGGAAGTCATTCTTTCCATGTACTTGGCACTGGTGAGGCTGCACCTTGGGTGCTGTGTCCAGTTCTGGGCCTCCCAGTTTAGGAAGAATGTTGGGATGCTGGAGGGTGTCCAGAGAAGGGCAGCAAGGCTGGTGAGGGGTCTGGAACAGAAATCCTGTGAGGAGAGGTTGAGGGAGCTGGGGGTGTTTAGCCTGGAAAAAAGGCTCAGGGGAGACCTTATCACTCTCTATAAATCCCGGAAAAGAGGGTGTAGCCAGGTGGAGGTCGGTGTCTCCTCCCAGGCAAACAGCAAGAGGACAAGAGGACACAGCCTTAAGCTGCACCAGGGGAAGTTTAGGCTGGCCATTAGCAAGAATTTCTTCACAGAAACAGTGATGGGGCATTGAAATGTGTTGCCCAGGGAGGTGGTGAAGTTGCCACCCCTGGAAGTGTTTAAGACTGGATGTGGCACTCAGTGCCATGGTTTAGCTGAACAAGGTGGTGTTAGGCCATACGTTGGACTTGATGATCTCTGAGGTCTTTTCCAACCTAGCTGATTTTCTCATTCTGTGATTCTGTAGTCTATTCCTTTATCCATCCAGATAGTTTGTATACCAATTGCATACATAATGTAGCCTTTTCTATGGGAAGCATTATGAATAAAAAATAGTTTCACCAGAATTAAGGTGATTTCCAAGGCTAAGTAATAACAGAGCTGGATAAAGCAGCCAAATTAAAACAAGAACTAATTAAAACCCTTGTCATAACACCATTTGCATTTTATGAAATTATTAAACAATTTAGAAAGTTAATTTTTATTATTCACAGTCTATGGCACTTCCTTGGCCAGGGCTAAATGCAGAAATACCAGAATACTGAGCTACTATAAAGCCCCTTTTCTTATGATGCTGAATATGAGTAAGGATTAGACAGGTGTTACACAGTCACACTCGAGCAATTAATGTCACAAAGACTTCAGCAAGGCTAGGATTTCTCTGACAGTCCACGTATGGTCAAGATTTTTAGGCTGTGGAGCACCAAATCCAGCACAGAAAATAAAGCCAGGATTAAACAAATTAACATAACTGACTGCAGCATATCACAGACACCTTCCTGGTAGATCCTGTTCCTGCTCTTAGAGGAGCTAAATAAATTAGGCAAAATGTAATGTTTACGAACTTGTGCAGTTCTTTCAATTTGAGAAAGACTGAGAAATTCTTCCTATGCTAACAAAAGTGGCAAAAATAGCTATGACTGCTCCAGCTTGCTTTCTTCAGAGAAAGGAGAAAGCAAGCATACAAAACCCCACAGCAATTCATTTGCATTTTCTGTTCTTCCTGTCAGCAGCTTTATATCTTTAGGAGAAATATTGAACGGTTTATTAGAGATCTAATTTCTATTAATGGGAATGTGAATTTCATTCCTATGAGCATACCAGGTTTGGGCATATTTGTTTCATTCCCAAACTGTAAAACAGGTATATCCTACCTCAGTTTTACAGGAATTTTAAGTATCGGCAAATTTTTCAGCTGGAGACACAGAAGTATATGGGTATTTATAGATAGTTTACTTGAAAATGCATAAATGTAAAGGAGAAAAACCCCAAACTGTTACTGAAATAGTATGATGGAAAAACCTTTACTACTCTATGTTTTTCTCCTGATCATTCCTATGATGAAAGACCAAAAAATGTTCACTGTTAAAGAAAAAGCGGTTGAAAGTTTATACACAAGAGGAAAGGCCAGTCAAGATACTGAAATATAGGCCCAGCATTTTAACAGCCATTCTTTTGTTCTGTTTGCATAATATAGATTTCCACAAGTTAAATGGAAAACTAGCTACAGCAGATTACGCTGTAAATTTACATTATGCTGAAATACTTTTTGATTCTTAGAGACTTAAGTCTTTGTTCATACTATAAGCATCAAAACAACTTTATTAAGTGCACAGCATTATACAAGGCTGCATGCCAAAACTTGTAAAATGTCAATGCCATGTTTTTCTTGGAATCTTATAATTAATTCATTATCAGAATAGCTTTGGGGCCTTATTCTGATCCATTTTCTAAACAGTGTTACCAGGAAATTATGTTCTGTGCTTCTGTTTATTTAAAGAATATCACTGCTGAATTTATGACAAGCAAACTAGTTAAAGGAAAGCCTTTGGGGGCTGTAGTAAATTAAAAATGAAAACACACTCAGAGGAATATGGAATTTACAACCAGAAAAATGTCATAAAAAAGTGTACATTTGGAGGTTTATATAAATCAGATACAGCTTCTGTAAATACTTAGAGCATAATAAATACATGATTGCTGAACTCAAAGACTCGTAATTGATGTTACCATATCCTGCCTGACTGCTCCGTCCTGCTATAATAGAAGGCTCCTAAGTGGTAAGGGAGAGGATTTTGTTTGTTACTGCAATGAAGCAGAAGGAAAAGTCAGAAAGAGGTTTACCTTCAGTTACTGAAAAACAACCTGGCCCAAACACACTGAAGGTGGTAATAATAGTCTTTCCAAATATCTCAAGGGCTTTGAATTCAGAGATACATTATATTTTAGTGTAGATTTACTCATAATTTCTTGATGGCACATTTCAGTGATGTTGCCTTATTTTATATTTGGGAAAGATATGTTTTCAAAGTGAACTCAACATTAAGAGGAAAATGTACATGAATAGAAAGAACTCAGCGGGATTACAGCAAATATGAGTCCTTGTCTTTCAATAACATTAGAAAGGTGATCTTAGCAATCCTCCTTAATTTAACAAATTATAAATTCTGAATATTAGCTTTGACTTCCAATAGTAAAATTTCTATTTGAAAAAAAGCAAGATTATAAGCAAAAGAACATGAGCAACTAGGGGGAAAACGCACTTTTCACTGTGATGTATTCTTGTAGAAAAACCGATTGTATTCATGAACTACAAGCTGCCCTGCTCCTAGCATTTAAATTAGGACTAGCAGCTTCCTTACACTTCCACAGTACTCTTGAAAAACTTGAGCTGTAGTTCTATTCAGGACTTCAATGAAGATAACATAGTAGAGTGGTCAGCTGGAGGACAGTCTGCTTCAAAGGCATCGTGGATTAAAGGAACATAATTGCTACGAGGAGAAAGAGACAACAGAGCAGCAGTAGCTCAGCAGTTACACACAATTTTAATGTTTGGATGTCTCTCTCATGCATTGTACCGATGTATCTGAAGTGTACTTCCTACAATTTTCCCCTCCTCTTTTCCATGTCTTGTGACTTCAAGTGCACAGTGTGCTTCCCATTCTCTGCTTGCTTTGCTGAACTTAAGAAGCAACAAAAGAAAACCCTGTTGAGACTGAGGGAATTGAAAGGATGTCAGTAGTCACTTGAATCTTCTCACGTTCTTCGGGTGCAAAAAAAAAAAAGGAGTGATCTGTGAAGCTCATTCAGATGACAGCCAGCAAGCAGTAGACTCTAAATTTGCTACCCTCTCATATGCATTAAAACCTATGAAGGAAAAGATTAAAAGAAGCATGGGACTGGAAGCAGCACTTTTTGAGAGCAGAAATGGGCTGTATACTGCAATAGAGCAGTTGCAAGAGAAGGAAGGTGAGATTTGCAGAGTTAACATAATGTCTCCAAACTTTTCACCAGAAAGTTCCTGTTCCTATGCACCACTTTGTGATTCCCAGCTGGCCAAAAAACATCAACTTGATTTTGCTAAATCACTTTCATTATATTTCAGATCAAACGTTTCATTCTTCTCAATGTCATTTTGTTCAGCTAATTCTTAGTTACAGGCAGCAGGAAAAGTACAAATTTAACATAGCTATTGAAATATTGACAAAGTTCTGCTGCTCCTAAATTCACAAAAAAATCCATTTAACAGGATGATTCAGGACATTTGTAACAAATTAACAGATCAAATTAGTATTTAAAAAAAGAAAACCTTTTTTATTAGGAAAATTGCAGCCAGTTCTAAGTGGAGAACTTTAAAATAGATTTTCTTAAGGTTTTTTCCAATCCAAGTCATTATATGAGCCTATGAAAATACTATTCTTGGTAAAACCCATGGGCAAAATTGTGCCTTGTTTCTCACAGCTTCTGCTTGGAGTCTCTTGGGCTTCAGGTTGTTCCTTTCTCTGAGATGCATTTGGTCCGCACATGGAGGGCGCTGATAAATGCAGAGCATTTTTCTGGTTAAGGAAAAATTTTTTTGACAGCTGCTGACTTCAGGGCAACAGTGATGTCTGATTTATGACGTCTATCATCTTGTTTTATTTGGACAATTCTCACTGCTGAGGGATTTTTTTTTTTTTTTCCTTCTTCTTTTACTCTACCTTCACGTTTGACCTTACAGCCACATTGTGGAATCTTGGATGATGTTCTGGCAGGCCATCAAAAATTAGCCATTTCTCACCAAACTGACAAAACACCCTAACAAAAGCCCAAGTAGTATCTTTCGAACACTTTTATTTCCACTATACAAACTACTGGATCAGGAAATTATTTAGATCAACAAATCTTTCATGGCTAAGTCCTGCAATGTTAAGCTAGCTTGATGCTACACAACCTATGCTTGTGGAATGCTCCAAACTCTTTGGACCTTGGACTAAGTTTTCATGGAAAAGACCAAATTTGCAACTGTATATTTTGGTTTATTCAGAAGATTCCAATAGTTTCTCTTATGCCACACATTAGATAAGTGCTTGAAATAATGCACAGGTCAGGCACCTGCTACTGGTGAGATGAGGAAAGTGTTGGACTAGGCTAAGGGGTCACATTAGATTATCAGAATGGTGCTTTCATAACTGGGGATACGCAGAGTACTTGAACTTGAATTAATTCCTGAGTGAGAAAATGTTACTGAAGATTATTTTCTTCCAGCTAACCCACAGTTAAGGTGAAAGATAATTTGGAGACTGATGCCCAGAGAATTCTGTGTTGACTTTCTTTTGAATTCCCTGGGAATAGAACATAATCTGTAAGCAAATTAAGCAAATATGAGCCATAGTGAGTATTCCATACATAAGTGGAAAATTTAAGCAGTTTTTCTCCAAGTAAATAAAGCATTCTAAATCTTATAAAAGATTTGCTACTTTAATTTTGTATTCTTTCTTATGGGCATTCTGTGACCCTGCAATTTTATTTACTAAGTGGATGAACTAGACGACTATAACCAGACTGAATGAATACTTAATTTGTTAAACAGGAGACAGTACAATCTGACCACTCTGCTGCAGTTTATGCATCTTAAAATGTATAAATTTTTGGTTGCAAAATTACAGATTTCCAGGAAGGAACAGGACCAAGGAAAAGAGGGAAGACCATGAGCAAATTTTTTTGCCAGAAAACTTTTTGGAAAGAATAGTGTACCTACCTATCTCTCTATCAGTATGTACATATAAGTGAAATAACAGCAGTCAGTTACTCTGTGAATTTTTCAGATTCTGAATTGGTTGGAAAATGTTAAAATTACAGGGATAGTGTAACATCCAGCTAGTCTGTCCATACTATTTGACAGCACAGGAAACTTTCAACATTGTGAACCGTGGTTCGAAGCACATCCTCAGAGCTGGTCATGTAATAAAAAATCCTAACTTAGCAACTGCATTTGAATTATTTGTGAATTGTATGCAGTTTAACCTTGCATGAGGAATTTTAGGTTTTCTGCTCCTGCAAGGGTTGATTTCAGCAGGGACACCTTAGCAATGGTCTTTCCAGAACACCAAAAGCCTGTGTTATCATATATACATTTCTTTCCATGAAGCTTGTCTTTCCTTCAACCACTTCTGGTTCTTCCTGATACTTGACTCAGGAATACACATTCTTTTTCAACACTAAACTACCTATGCTTTTCTATACAAAAAGCTTTTTGAGTTCTTGCTATAGACTGCAACATCTTCTACTATAACCTTAAGTAGATTATGCCTGAAAGACTATTTCAGTCCTGAAGCAATTGGTTGAAGATACAAAACAAAATCTGGTTTGTGATTTAAGTGGAAAATTAATACCCTTAGCTTTGTTTCAGAAGAAAATATTTTCTAGATTTATTTTATTTCCATAGTGATGTTAAGAACACAATGCCATTCTATCTATTTTCAGCTATTGGATCTAATGAAAAATAATAAAAAAAAAAAACCAGCAATGAGATAGAAGAGGAAAACAACAAGAAAACACATCTTAGAGGTATTCCTTCCCCAAACTTTTATTAGTCTATTTCTCTCTGATGGCTCTGAAGGCACAGGTCTCTCAGTCATTGCAGTAAGCCTGCCCAAGATGCTAAGGTGGGATAACAAGGTGGGGTTTATTGTGCGGCTACATCTATTCCATGCTGTAGGGAAATGAGTGCACAGTTAACTTTAAGCAAGACAGAAAAGTCATCTAAGTCTTGTCATGTAAAAAGAGGGTATTTTAGAAAAGAATAGCCTTGTAAAGAATTGCTATCAATTTTGGATATGACCCTGTGACCCTAACATTTTCCAGATATACAAGCAAAACAGTATGCTGTGAGGAGACATCTCTGTGCAGTACTGATGAGACAACTGCTGTGTCCATTTCCTCTGCCTGCACTTTAGAAAGAGCAAAAGAAAACTAAAGAGCTTTCAGAAGCATGCTTCAACAATGAGCTGAACTCTGAAAATCATGTTTGTCCTCAAGTTAAAAGGACACCTCTTCTGTAAATCCCTATTTAGGAAGATCTTTCAGTCTAGCAAAGTACAACATGAGCTAACAGTAAGATATGGAATCTAAGAAAATGCAATATAAAACTGGTATAAGAGTTCTAGTTTAGATAATTCTAACTTGAATTCAGAGAATTCTAAGATAAGTTCAAAATTCCATTGTATGGAATACTTCATCAGAAAACCTGAAGTTTAACAGTCAGGGTATTTTGTTCAGCCTGTTTGTTCCTTTAGATCTTGTTTTGTAAAACAAAGCTATTTTAACACCTGTCAAAATTACTTTTAGGCATCCAGCAGTGCACCACATAAAAAAAATCATAAGACCAAAAAATATTGTGGGGTGTTTATGCTCAATAACAAGTTCTGATATGGGAATCAACAACAGTATATTTTTTGAATACAAAGTTCCCCATTCAGTCCATTCAGTTAAGTACTTGCAAATAAGCACAGAACTGAGAGTCACAAGTTGGGAAAATGAGCCAGGAAATTCTTAAGCCTGTTTATAAAGCAGGACAAAAAGGGCAAGATTTAAAACCATCTTTTGTTGTAAAATCCTCAATCCTTAAATTTAAGGCTTTTCTAGGAATTTCTTATTTTCCAAGTTTAAAACTTTGCTTGGTTTTTGGAATTTGTTATAAGGAACAGGAATATATATGAACAATGTATTAGAAGTAGGTTCTGAATATGAGCTACTTGCACTTTTGATCTCTTTCTAGCAGAAATGGAAATTTATATTATTCTCTTTAAATCTATTTCATAACTGAATCTCTTAAACAGAGAATATTTTACCACAGGCTTTTGAGGTTTGTTTTGCCTCAGTTGCACATTGGGTTTGTCACCAACAGGATACTCTTCCAATGGAAAAAAAGTCATGTATTAAGATTTGCCTCCCTAAAATGATAAGAGCATATTGATAGACTTAAAAATTACTGCAATTACAGCAAAATAGCAGAGCAGAGTGAGGGAAAATAAATTGTATATTATGTATTATTAAAAACTAAAAATATTAATCTTGAAAGTTATTGTTTAAATTTAGTAATGCCTTTTGGTGGCCAGCTGCTTTAGGTAAAATCAGCTGGTAATCTTTTTGAAATACAATTTTTTTTTTAAATCCATAGTAAACTATTCCTTTGATTGGGTAAATATTATAAATAATCATAAGGGACTTTTGGATTCCGTGAGATGTAAAGCAATATAGGAAACCAAAAATATTATGGACGTGAATGGTTTGATGTCCTCAAATATAGTAAAATTCTGAAAGCAACAGTTTTCTCCACAAATAATGTAGGGGCTAAAATTAAAACGGATATTTTCTCTTAGTCATATACAGCATTTTCAGTCAATTACAACTAAAAAACAATGAAATTCTAAAAAATGTACAATTTATTCACTTTCTGTAAGTACATGCTTTTCCCTTCCTGTTCCATATATCACTTGTCCCCTATGTATACTGTTATTTTTTGATAAATCTTCAGTTTTCAGATTGCATACCTCATATAATGCTAACAAAACTGTACTTTTAGAAAACATCACCACAAAATCTCTTGACTTTCAGTCTATGCATAAAAATGAATTGCTTCCTGAAAACACTGTATTTTAGATACCCGTTTTGAATGTTATCAATTTATATGATGTACATGCTGCAATGAAAAGGAAAGACTATTTAGTGTGTGTTTCTAAGGTATCAGTTAAAGTTTATGCAGGCCTTTCAGAAAAGCTACACAGAATTTTACACATCAGGGTGAGCCCACTGGACTGATCTGAAACATTCAGTGAGAAATCAGCTCTATTCATTTTTAACCTCTAGTTGTAATTACCAATATTTTGCTAGTGCTGACACTAATAAATTCTAACTCACAAAGATTTTTCTTTGGCTCAAGTCAAAATTCCAAAAACAGCAGCAAATAAGAAATCATTAAAATTGCAAAAAGCAAAGACCAGATATTATTGAAACATTCTGAAGATGCTTCTTAGCCCTAAATTCTGTAAAATCTATTTTGAACTGTCAAAAAATGCATTTGTTTTCACCACAGTTCAGAGTTATGTGAATCCAAGGGATGGGAACAAATTTTCTTTGCTGAGCATGCAAAATTTAGATGACTGAAGGTTACTTAACATGTTAAGTAATTTTTTACTCCAGCATACAAGCCTTTATTAACTAAAAGCCTGGGGGCTTCACACTCTCACAAGAAAAGATGTGAAATACAAAACCAAACATTATCAGTTATGGGATAAGTACATGCACTATATCCAGAGGCTGATGTCAGAATTCAAACTGAAGGAAATTTGTACTGAAGACTGAACAGTAACTTGTTAATTTAGGCTTTTTTTCCCCCTGGTATTCAAATACACAAAGCAGTTGTCAAACACAGCTTCATAAATCCAGCGCATTAAACCCTTCAGGCTTGAAATTTTAATTCCCCAATTACCTGCACTGGAATTGTCAGCAGTGTAAGATGTGTAGTATCCCATACTAGTCTGTACATATTGCTCCTATTCCAAGTTGGATGGTAATTTGTCTCCAGTCCTGGAAAAGGCTAAGCAAGGATGGTGTGCTGCCGTTCCAGTGAACATAGTTGAGGCAGTGATGGGAGCCATGTGCTGATGGAAAATAAATCCAGTGCAGAGGTCTGCTGTGGGGGAAAACAGTAAAACTCAGGAGGATTGGATCAGTTTTCTAAGGAGGGGTAATTAACTGGCAATCACTGAACTACACACCAAGGATCAGTATCACGTATGAAAAGGATACACCACTATAGCAGATGCAAAAACATTATTGAAATCAATAAACTGCTAAAAATGTTTAAACCCACTTCTATAATACCACACTATTCCAGTTACACACCTTCACATAGTGATGTGACCAACCTTGGCTCTTGCAAGTACCCTTTACCAGCTTTTCTGGGAGCCTTCCATCTGCACACACCGTGTGCTGGAAGTGTGGGCACTCCAGCTCTAGGTGTACTTGTGCAGTTCCTGAAGTCTGCTGGTTGTGCCCTGCTGAGAAAGCACCCCTGGAGTTCCCCCCATGGACCTCTGCACACAGGGCATGGGGTGAAACAGAAGCAAGGGCTTGTGAGCTGGTGCAGGAAAACAAATTAATTTGGAAAAAATTCTGATAGATTAAAGTAGTATTTCACGTATTTTGGAAAAAGAATGCATTGGTAGACCTCTATGAGGGCTTTGCACCTTGAGGTTTTGTTATTTGCTGATTCAAAATTAGCACTCTAAAGTTTAATTGTTTTACAAAATCTCTCTAACTACACTTGATACAGAAACTACACGGAGGTCTGCTCTGCTATAGCTCAATTTATTTTAGCTGCTGGAGCATCCTCTCTATTTGTCCAACTATACATCAGTTTTTCTTTATGGAAGGATAAGAAATCTGATTTTACCATATCAAATGAGATGAAATATTTTTTAGAATCTGTCCTCGAGGTATCTGGTTTTAGATCATGAGATGAAGGATCAATATTCTTTGTTTTCCTGATGATTCAATTGAAACATAATGTATGAGTCACAGAAGATGTTCTATTAGGTAAGTGCCCCAAGGTCAAGCATACAGATCGGATCTTTGGAGTTTTTCATTACTGTGTTCGCCATATAAACATAATTTAATAAAGCTCATTTTAATTGATATATTTTCTCTTTAATTATTCCTTCCAGTCATAGGACAGGAAGTTTACCGTCAGATAGTGTCACATACTGGTATTAAAATATTTTACCCACTACATAAATTAATTAACAGCAACAAAAGCTATAGCCTATCTAGAGTAAATGGCATTAGGTGTAATTATGAGTAAACAAAGCTTGTCCCTAAATTCTTTGAGCCTATGTACAGTTGGATTACAGCAACTCTATTGGGCAGTAACCTATTTGCCTAGTAATTGTGACTCATACAAGCACTATAACTACACTGATTAATTTTCCCTACAGACTCTGTGGTAGGTTAATTAAATGATCCATTCTAAATAATGACAGTCTTTTACAAGTAGCCCTGCAGGAACTGAGCTATTACTTCAAAAGACATGAGCCAAAGAGAAAATAATGAAGGTGAACCATAGAAGGTCCTCTTGAAAATATATATTTATACAGAAACACATAGAAACTCAATTTTTAAAATGCCATACTATTATGCCATACTATTTGACAGTGTTATTTACTGATATACTATCTCATGCAGTAAAACAACTACTGAAGCATTAAGGTCAAATGAAATATGCCCAATATTCCATGGTAAAGCATCAAAAATTTTTGGCATTGCAATATCTTGCTAAATAACTCAGTTTGCCATTGGTGAATTCGTAAATGAACTTGCTTTTAACAAGTTACCCAAACAAGATACCCAAACTCATCTCTATGTACTCCCTTGGCAAGGTGACTACAAACTGTAATGCAAACACTCCTGCCCATGAATTGCTCTACCGCTTCTTTCTCTAACATTTGGCCCTTCAGAAGTCAGAGGCTCTTGATTTGCAAATAAGATTTGACAAGTACTTTAATTCATCAAAATCACAGAGAATTACCTCAGCTAAAAGTGATTTAGAATAACATACAAGATTGCCAAACATTCTGCTGCTGGAGAAAAAACATATAATGGTAGTTTATGTAATAGGAAACACAGTAAAGAGAAAAGATTCTGATACCTCATTTGAGACCATCACTGTAAAAAAGTCAAGAGAAGGATCAGATTTTAGTAAATTCTTCTTTAGTGCCAAATAAGTATGTATTAAAAAAAAAAAAAAAGAAAAGGGTCAGCTCTTTAGACAATGGTGAATCCAAAAGTATGAATTAGCAGTCAGTAATGGAACCATGTCCTCTTCAGGACATACATGAGAGATAGCAAACGGTTTTCTTTCTGTGATTTCTGTTGTCTTATGATGTTGGTAGTAAGGATAACTGAAAGTACAAAGCAGCATTTCACACTAACTATAATACTTCAATAGGTTGTTGGGAATTAGGATGTTAGTCTTGCATCTCTTGGTCATTATGAAAGGTATTTTGCAGATGATTTGTCAAGTGTGAGAAGACAGGACAATGCTTGCTGAGGGTTGCTGAAGCCTCATACAGCCCCCACCAGAACATTCAAGATTCCTGCTTTGCACTTATTTTTCCTGCAATGTGGAGTGTCTGTGACATTATTATGAGGTGGACCAGATGTAGAGGCAAGGGCATGCACTTTGTGACATCCAGCCTTCATTCATCCATAGCTTTATTCTTATGATTTATGTGGGTGAAGTAAATCTCACCTTTATTCAGTAAAATTTGTATTCAACCTGAATAAAACCACCTGCACAAATTTGTATACATCTGGCTAACCATGGAAAGCATTTATCAAAGTTTGGTACCTTCGACTTGCAGCTGAGGAGTCCTGCTACCCCATGAGTGATCTCTAATATCACTGAATTGTTATCTAAAGTCTAAAAATCTAAAAACCATTCTAAGCAACGGTTCTATACAAAAACTCTTGTGCCAGTCAGTGTTTTTGCTACACTAGGAAGTTTAAAAATATCAAATGGATCGTCCTCTGAAAAATCTCAGATATAGAAAAGTCTAGTTAAGGTATCCCAATTCTATTTATGGTTTGAAAATTTTTGAATATAAGAGCTGATACTGGAGAGCAGTATGGAAAATGAAGATTTTTTGAAAATTTTAAAATTTGAAAAGTTATTTCTCCAATAGCTAATAGCAATACCTCTGTGAGCACACCCAATATAATGCCATGAGAGCTAAACCAGCTTTATTCAAACAAATTTTAGCTAGAACTTTTGCTATTACAAGATATTTAGCTTCAATAAATGGGGATAATATGGAGTATGTGAAGAAGCAGAACTTTACATACCTGTGTAGGAGGAAATGGATTTGGTTTTTAAGTTTTTAAATATTTTGGGTTGGTGGGGTTTTTCCCCATCAGGCTACAACAGTTGTGTATATTTTCATTTTCTGAGATCTCTATTTGGCCCTTAGCTGATTTCTTGTTTTCCTTCTCTTTCAGATTACTAGTTACTCAGTGAAGAGCCTAGCTCTCTTCTCACTGCTTTTTCTCTGTTAATTTTATTACTACAGAACTAATTTGGACTTACAAATTTCCTACTGTTTTTTCAGAGATGCTATAAGAGTGATTAACTCTTGCTCTTAAGTAAGTAGTGAGAACCATGATATCATCTAATTTTCACCTGAGACAAACCACCATGTCATCTCATTTCCACCTAAACAGTCTTCAGAGGAAGACAGGTAGTGTATATCCAGAGAGAGAAAGGAAAATCATTAAAGAAATAGATAATTCAAGTGTCATTTGCTGTTATGGCAATTGGCATTTTAGGGCTATGTAAAAAATAAGTTATAGGAAACAAAGTAGACTTATTACATTAATCAGTTACTTTGGGAAATATATAAATATTGAATTTTCTCTACCCAGTTACACTAATATGTTAAATGAGAAAGCTTAAGAATTGGGGAACAGGTATTAGAAAGCCTTCTGTAATATTACTTGTGACATGGATTTCCACAAAGGTCATATTGTATCCTCTGTGGAAAAAAGGGTGAA
This sequence comes from Corvus kubaryi, assembly GCF_017639235.1. NCBI lineage: Eukaryota > Metazoa > Chordata > Aves > Passeriformes > Corvidae > Corvus > Corvus kubaryi. The sequence goes on from NW_024582055.1 coordinate 2,732,602, forward strand.
TGAATATCAGAATGAACTATTTTCTTGTTTTCCCTAGTTACAAAAGCAGTAAAGACCTTTAAACCTCAGTGAAAACAATGTTTAGAGTTTTATGATGCAATTTCTTTGGTCTTATGTTAGACAAAGTGTATATTATGTAGTCTCAGCCTGAATCCAGTGTTAGCCGAGTACACTATTCTGAGGGAATTTCATCTGAGACATGGGCATCTTCACACATCTGAAACTAAACTAAGTTATTCCTGTTAGTCAAAGAGAACTTATTTTATAGATCAAACTTGCTGAGAAACACGTCCCTTGTTATATATTAATGTCACTCAAACATGAACAGGCTTCTCACTTTCACCAGTTTCCTATCAGTTTTCTTATTTGGACTAACTGCTGCTAATTGGATTAAGCGGAGATAAGAACAAAAGAAAGCATAATAGGATTAAAAAGTAATTCCTAATTTATGATTAGGGCCCAGTTTGATTCCCTGAGTGCTACACAAAGCTGAGCACAACGGTAGAAAGGTTGTAACTGAAGGTATTTCAGTGAAATAAGTCTGCTGTGACTAAACAGGATGATAATCACACTCTTTCTGCACCTTCATTAGAGACCAGCATAGGTACTGACTGGCAAAGGAACCAGAGTTACAACCACTAAAGCCAAGCCAGAAGGGAACATTTCTGACGGGTCAAAACCAAAATATGCTGTCGTAGATTTTATCTGAAGAATCATTTAATCTCTCCTTTTGCATATGTAGAGAAAGTAAATTATCTCCAATTATTTCTAACTGGGGCAATGTTGGTGCATCATCGCTTTCAAATAGCACTCACCATCACAAATGGCTAAACCATGAGTGTGGGAAGACCTCATCCTTCCCAAAGATGATTGCTCAAGGTCAGTGCAGAAAAACCAGCACCACACTCACGCCAAAGATGAGAGGAGCTTTAGTCTGAAAACCATGTGCATGTTTTACCGCAATGGAAGTCATAGAGGCGCGCCTCCTCACTGTGCCATTCAGTGATTCAGAACCAGACAAAACCTGCCAAAAATCATAGCTAAAAAAAACATGTCACATTTTCTGAATGCCAGGCGGAAAGGGAAAATCTGTTTACCATCTTTGCTATAAAGGCAACATCTTATTTATGTTCCAAAGTTTTCTATCTCAAATGTCAACAACAATTAGAGTATGTGTGGGAATGAAATACAGAGCCTGTGTTGCTTGAGAGATCCCCATGACAAATTATCAGCCCTTAAAACCTCTCATGCCGTCCCAGTCTCCTGCCCTCAATTTCACGCCCCTAATCCCCAACAGGACAGGGCTAATGAAACTGGCTTCACCAGTCAGATCACAGACAGCATAAGTGACCTGCCCTTTCTTACCTTGCAAAGTGGGGAGAGACAGAAATGCAGCAAGTGACACAGTTGCCAAAAGCACTATGGAGGCACAAGATGAAGAGAGCAAAATTGAGTCTCATCTTGCTGAGACACATCGGGTGGATTGTTGAGATGAATGAGGGTCTTTCCTTCTCCCTCCTCACACCCTGCAATCTGCTTCTGCTTGCACTGGAAAAAAAACCAAACATTGTGTTAAGGATATAGAAAAAAACAATAAATCAAAAATTTCATATGGATTTACAACTTTTTCCTTGACACAGTTTAAAAAAATTAAGGTGATCTTGTTTACCTATCCTCATATATAAGTATATAAAATGAATAATTCCTACAAAGTCAGCAGACATCCCTCTGAAGAGCAGAGCTTTACCTTGAATTCTGTGTTTTAATTTTTAGCATTTTTATCAAAACAAAACAGTCTTCATTTTCATTCCAATTGTTTCTCTGCTATTGGAAAGATTTACATTTACCTTTCCCATGCTGAAGGTCACAAAATGATGGATTAAGCCTTAAAAATAACCAGAAAGCATAGCTGAAAGACAGAAGAAATATTGAAATAATAGATCTTTTTTTGTGTTGATTTTGAAGATGAACATTTTATATTCCTGATGAGTATTTCTTAAAAAGTAAATTCAAAGTCACATAATTACATATGAAAGAGAACATTTAAATGACATTTTTGGTACTTTGGCTAAAGAACTAGGTATTTATAATTCCAGGCAAATTCAATTTTTAAATATAAGTTTAATGTGATTACTAATGTTAGTCTCATTAATGCAGTAGTTTTAAACCAGAACAGACATAGACTGAACAAAGAGGGTGGGAAAAAATGCACTGGATACAAACACGTCAGCCAGTGCAAAACACCAGACACCAGTCACGTGGGGATATCACGTATGGCTCTAACTCCATACCTGAAGTCAGCAGTCAAGCAGAGGGGCAGAGGTATCTATTTGGCCTGGCCCACCTACAAGAGTGTCTTGGGGTGACTTTATGATGTGTATCCCCTATTGCCGCTCTGTGCCCAGACGTGATTCCTGTGCCTTTCTGTGTCTTTAAAACTGGGTGTGAGAGAAAGAAAGAAAAGCCAGATGAACTTTTCAAAGCAGTTTGTGCTCCAAGGTCACACTACTCCTCTGAGTGCTTCTGCAGTGGCAGGAGCGAAGGAAGCACCCTTTGCTGCTTTTCAGCCAGCTTTCGGCTCTGCTTTCTCCAGAGAGAGACGGAGAGTTAAACTTTTTTACCTGGGACTTCGGCTTCTTCTCTTCTGGAACTGTTCAGAACACCAGAACTCACAGGGAGAGTTTTCCACTGAGGCCCTGAAGGGGCCCAGGCTGACCCAGCTCCAAAGAGGGGAGAGAGAGAGACCAAAGCCAAAGTAAGGACTCTGAGAATTTACCAGGTTCTCTCCACAGCAAGAGGTTTTATTATTTAGCATTATTCTTTTCCCATTGTGCATTGTGCCTGTTAAATAAATAGGTTTTTTTTCCTTTCCTCCGAGGAAAATTTTTCCTGAACCTGATGGGGGAGGGATGGCTGTAACCTGCCTTCTATCAGAGGATGTTCAGATTTGGACATTCCTCCCAATTTGTCTCAAAACCAGGACAAGGAGAAATTGCTGATCTACCAAATAGCCCAATTCCATTTTGCAACGTCACTTTCTGTCCAGTGTTGGAACTGCTTCTGGAGGCAGAGCCCTCCAGGGAATCTTTGCCTTCCATATGTCACTTCAAATTTTTAAACCACTCACTTTGAGTTCAGTAGTGGTTATCTGAAAACAAAAATATAAAGAAAAATAATAAAAAATACATATTTCATGGTATTTTCAAGTAAAGTTGTAAACAAGCCTCATTCTCTTGGTCATATTCAGCTTGAGCAAGATCAATCAGTAAGGTAGAAGAAATGAATCATGTTTAGAGCGAAGGCAACAGGAAAGTAGCTTGCATTTTCGATCATTATCAAAAAGTCTAGGAAGGCTCTGATTTTTTCAGAAGATTGGCAATCAGTACCTTTCCTAAACCATCAGATTTTCAGTATCTGGAGTTGTGTATGCAACACAAATTTCAAATCTTATTTGCCCCTTCCTATACACACTCTATTTTAACTGCACTTTCCTGCTCTACTGGGTCAAAGCAACTCTTCCTTGTGGTTCATGCAAGAATGAAGACACAGGTATGATTCAGACAGGGACTTGAGCATGACAGATACACTTGAATCTCACAAATACCTTTTCCATGGCAGATATCACCATCAAACAACAGCCTGACAGCAAGAAAACTGTGCCCAGAGTGAGACATGGTGATCACCTGCCACTGAAACAGATTTTTTGGCACAGTTACCTCAAACAGCTGGCTCACCAAAACACTGTTGGAGAATGAGAGACAAGGGGAAGGGAGCAGGAAAGGGGAACATAGTAATGACAGTAACCGAATAATTTTTCATTGTTCCTAAAATAGCTCAGAGATGGAGGGATAGGACAGCACAGGAAGCAACATGAGATGGGATTTGACCCCTAGGTAGCCGGCAGTGTTGATGCAGCACAGCAAGGGATGTATGCACTCTGTGAATACAGTGAAGCAAATAAGAGGTGGCTGTGGTAGCAAGGGTGGCAGAGGAAAATGCTTGTAGCTCCACAAATAGGGGCTGAAGGGCTTTCTGTCTCAAAAACTTCTTATAAACAAGTTATCTAACGTGCAGAAAAACATTATTCTGAATTCCCTTTCAGACAACGTGTGAAAAGACATTCAGCTGTGAGCAGTCACTCCACCGCAAATCTTTAATTGCGTCACTGTAGTGTCTCAGGTTACCGAAATTACACTGCATGCCTATGCAACTCAGTACGCCTTCGGTGCTGTTTAAAAATCCCCACACATACCTATCAACAAGACATCCTCCCAATAAGCAAATAACCCTTAAAAAGTATCCTGTTTTCCTTTTTTTTTCTACCAGCAATTTTTTTCTTTCTCACTGATAATACTGTTGCACAGCTGGAGCCCATTAAATTTAACAGCAACACAGCCACTTGCAGACACCTTAGAAGCCCTCCTGCAATAAACAAACAAAAAAAAAATTAAAAAGACATAAAAGCACTTCCACATAACGAGATTATAATGTGAAAAGATGAATAAATTCACTTAATACTGTCCCTGCCCAGCTCCGTGGGGTCCCACATGCCCCTACAGATGCACAGGTGGGTTCAGTATTATAGTCGGTAGCAAAGAGTTGAGAAGGGCGTTTGTGTGCATTCCAGCAAGAACATTTACTGCTTCTACACTGTTGAAAGTTGCAGAAGCAAATACGAGTATGATCCCAAAGCTCAGAGTTTTGTCTGGGGGCAGGGAAAAGGCAGGGCTAGGGAACGGGGACCAGTGGGGAAGCTCTGGGGGAGTGAGGAGGGGTAGAGAACCGGGGAATCCAAACTGGGACAGATTAACAGAACAGAACAAGCATCCTGGGAGAAGCACCCCAACACAAAGTGATTCTTGTGGTACTAGGGACTTGTCTTACTGAAAACTCTCTCTCCCTTGTAATGGATGTTCACCGGCCACCACACTTACTTATTTTTGTTCCTCTGGAATTAGCCAAGCATTGTTCATTCATGAATATTTGAATGTGATCCATCCACTCCCTTGTACATAAAAAGTTTTGTTTCAATTCCCTCTGTCATCTGGTGTTTGAGAGATACAAGGCATCCTATGAATGCTTTGTTCCAATCATTTGAATTAAAACAATGTGGGCAATTTTTTAGCACCTAGCCATCCTAGCTAAATGTTGACTGCATTGGGTTATCATATACCCAAGATCATCATTAGTTCTTTAGCACTGAGTAACAAGTCCCAAGAGAAAAAAACCTTTTTTATCTAATGTTCACAAAATCTATAAGGTACTTCACATAAGCATTAAAAAAAAATCAGTTTCCAGCAATTTGCTAATGGCAGGATTACAGGAAAAACAGCACTTTTTGAATGTCTTTTTATAAGGAAGATTTCAGAAAAAGGAAGTTTTACAAACTGTCATTTGTAGTGTTACTATTAGCTTGTAAATTCTTCAAAGTTTACTCCAGTGGGATCCTAATCTAGAAAAAGTTTTGTGGTAGAACATCTTTTTGAAAGAGACATGACAAAAGGGCTTCAAAATTCTATAATTTGTTGGTTTTTCAAATTACAGAAAGAAATAAGGAAATTGATTGACGCAGGCTTTTTAAACAGACTATTCAAAAGCTGATAGACAGGAGACAACTAAAGAAAACAAATCTCTCAGTCATTTTTTAAAGTAGGATTGTTTTCTGCTTTAGCAACTATTTTCAGAGGCATGCGAAAAGAAGAAAACTCTACATGACTTTTCCTCTGTCTCTAGGAATTTCACCCCTTCTACCCATCTTCTGTCTGTTTTGGCTGGAGACAGCTCAGCTGGGTCATTCAACAGCATGCAATTATTATGCAATTATTTGCCATTCTCCCTCCCAGTTTGTCTCCCTGTCTCAAATGAAATCTGCAATATTTTCCAGCAAGAACATCTTCCTTTGCTTGCAGGAAAGCATTGGCCTGAGACTCCTGCTGTTGGTCTTCATATACCCAATAACAGAAACACAAAACATCTGCATAGTAAGTTGTGCAGGTAAATCTGACACTTCTGCTGTTCATCCCACACAGTTCCTTCTCTCTTTCACTCTCTGCTGATAATAGGTTATCTAGAAAATGATCCAAATTAGGGAGTTTCAAACTCGAAAATGGTTGAAAGAGTTGATTTGACTCTTTGAACACCACTTGGTACAATGAATGCTTAATGGAGGATGGTCACAATTTTGAAAATGCAACACAATAATTCTGCAAAATAACACTGCAAAGATAGAGCTGATTCTAACCAGGCATACAGAGGAATAGTGGATAAACAGTTTGTTTGATTTTCCACTGTTTTCTCCCTATTGGAGTCAACAGGTTTATGGCATTCTGGTGTTATTTACCAAAGACACAAGAGATCTATCAGAATGCCCTCAACACAGACTTTCCTAAACAGCCTTATTTCTCAGAGTCAACTTAGGTCAAGAGGTGAAAAGGCCAGTGATTAGGAGACAGATATAGAGCTGAACCAGGTATTCTGTCATAAGTGCCTGCTAAGCTTAAATACCTCTGGTTCTAGCCCTGTGCTTCTAATAAAGATACACAATTTTCATTTACATTAACATGTTCATAGTATTTAAAGTATAAAATACTTCTGAAAAAATGCCAGAAAGCATGAAGGCTCAATTTAATGGTCTTATGCTATTAGATACAGTAACCACCAAAGGAAAAGGGGAAAAGAGATTAGAGTGTTTTGTTCATTAATCATATCAAATTTACTTTTATTATTTTCCCATTTGCATTTAATATGGACATGGAACCTTGACTGAGAATTTCAAACCGCATTTACATTAAAGTATCAGTAATAACTCTGAAAAAGCAGTTCTGATGCAGATAGAAGCAAAAAAAATTGTGTGTGTTTGAAGTGTATCCCAGATGCATGACAGTTTTTATGGATTGTGGCTAAATCATCAATATGTAATAATAAATAATATTTTAATAATAAGTAATAGTAGATAATATTTTAGATCCTCTTATTTTCAATAGGCCTATGATTTTCCCATTTATGGCATTACAGTTATTAAATCTGCCATTATTATAATAATTTTGCCTTTGCATAAGCTTTTATGTTGCTGAACAAGATGCTTTTGCCATCTCTGTGGCCAGTGATTTTGATTTCATATGCTACGTAAATCATGGGTTTTCCCAGCTGATCTTCACTAAAAAGGAAAAGCTGTAAAACTTTTTACCAGTAGGAGTAAAAAATAATTAGTTCTCCTTTAAAAAAGAGATCAATAAAAGTGAAAAAGAGGTGAAAATAAAATAACTAAATTATTTTTTCAAATTATGGCTGGTGTTAAACAGGGAAATGGAGAGAGCATTTTAAATAGCAGGAGGAGAAATTTTTCAGAATTTAATAAACAGTATTCTTCTCCTTCAGTTATTTATCATAAACACACTATTGCTTCTGATTTCCCTATCCAACTAAGCAGCAGTTTGTTGTCTGGAGAGATGTGCTTTTCAAGAAAAAAATCACAAAAATCCTCCATTATTAGTAAAAAGTAAAAAAAAAAAAAAATACTAATAATGATGTAAGTTTGTAACAGAAACCCTGGTAGTCATAATTACTTATCCAGTTGATTTAACAACTCATAGATTAGGTGTTTCTGCTGCATGTTGCTTCATTTAAAATCCTGAAAGGTAATCCATTCTTGCGCCTCGTTCAAAGCTGAAATCACTTTTTCCTCCAGATATTGCATGTAGAAGTTCTGCTTGGGTATTTTAAGGTTCATCTGAACAGCAATTAAATTCTGAGGAAAATCAGACTATATTTCAAGGTCCAAAAATCTGTGGAGATTTCTAGACCTAGGAGAGTCTCTAAAAGACTAGGAAACAAAATAAAATGCAGTCAGTAAAATTAAAATTAGAACTATAAATTAAAGCATCAGTTGAGAAAGCTCTGTGCAGTATGGACCTAATGCTAATCCTAACCCCTAACCCTAAACATAACCCCTAACAAATAACCTCAAATTTTATTAAGTGGCTTTTTAGAGGGCTTATGCAATTTCTGACATCTCCTTAGAAACAAGCATACTGACTTTGATAAATCAAGAGAAGCTTACAATTATTAGAACTCTGTTTAGGCAGTGACAGAACAGAGTTGCAACTCTTCTGTCTCTCCAGCTTCTTCCCACCAACACTTCACAGTTTCTCTCTTCAGTGATGAAAGAATATTATGATTTTTCTTACCTTAGCTCTATTAAGAGCAGGGACAGCAAGACTCCAGTCTTAAAGATCTGCAGTCCAGTGATTTCTACTGACAAAATTAATACTGAATTTAAAAAATCCTGTTAATTGATTGGTTATGTTTATAGCCAAAGAATTACCTAATTTCAATTTTACTGATTGCTGATCATGGTTCTCATTACAGTGCACAATGTTATTTGATATTAACTACAAACACACTGATTATTCTGAAATAACATTTTTCCAAGTGCAAGATGCTAACTCAGGAATGATTTGACAAACAAAAGTAGAAAAACCATAAATGTTGTAGTGAAAAAAAAAAAAATATGAATTACCATTTTCATTACTATGTTTTTTTCTTGTTGTTTAAAAACTAAAGTCAAGTGGTAAACTGCAAGGGATCTGCTAAACATTCAGTCTACCGCAAGTGTAGCTACAGGTGACACGGGACTGGGATTGATGCTTCTGTGCTCTCACCTTCCACTGTCACTCAGACAGTGATGAAAGACAGCAGGGCCAGGGAAGACACCGGGGAAGGGAGAAACTAAGCATGAAAAAGTGTCATACTAAATGTGACACTTGGAGAGGCCAAGTTTATACAAACTGATGGGGTGATACTTGATATCTCAAGTCACCCATATCAGAGACTGTTAGGAGCTGCCACAGCTCCACAGTAGCCTGTATGCCCACAGCTTTCCAGTGTGTAAAAGGAAGGAGGAAGAAATGGAATGATGTTTGTCACCAGCTTCCAGAATGATACATGTCTTTAGTTGGGACATGCTGGGTGCTGGGCAGTGTACCACCCCATGGTATACAGCCATAGCCAAAGGGCAGTGGGACTGGGATGCATCCCATGTAAACTAGAGACCACATGAGCAGTCATTCAGTTTCACCTTGCCATATGGCAGGCTGTTGGATCTGACCTGCTTCATGAGTTCTCGAGGCTGCAATCAAAAATTTAGCAAAAAGACCCTCCTTCAGTATGAGATGCACTGTGGTAAAGTTCATGACTTATATTCCCATAAGAACAGAACAGAACATCTAGGTTGATGTGCTAAAAAATCCTTCCAGCAAAAGCACGGAAGTACAAGTATTATTTTGACAAAGGATTCTCGTGATTCCTAATTATGATATAATTTTTTTCACTTAGATCTTGCACGGGAAGCATATTAAGTTGCCATGATAGGCTACAATTTATCATGACTGTTAAAAATGAGATATTCAAATTGTGTTTGGTCATTAATCATGGTCAGTAAAACAAATAAATGGAGTGTAATGCATCTTGAGAATCTGTGAAGAATAATTAATTTGAATTGCCAGAAAAATAGTGCAGATGAGCAATTAACTAGAAAAGCAAAACATAAACAGATAAATACCATACACCCTATGAAATACAACTCTGAAATATTGATTGATGTCAGTGTTCCCTTGACTTTGCCCAGAACATTTACAGATACATTGTTGAAAACTCTCCTAATAGAAGATGTCGGGTAGAAGTAAACAGAAGTGAGCATCAGCCAAGTTTCAGGTGTGAATAAGTTGTGTTTTGCAGCAGCAGCTATACCCCCATGAAAAAGTGGATGAAAAAATGGCCAGCATCTACAAGGAGAGAGAAAAAAACATTATCACCCCTCTAAGAATTGGGGGCCAGATGTTCAAATCTAGCACAATGTTTTTATTTCAGAAGAGAGTGTTGGAAAAACTGTTAATCAGGTGGTTTTATGCAGTTTAGGTTGTTCTATTGACTGTTTTATAGACTGATGTTATTAGTAGGAACTTGTTACACTGTAAATAAAGTCAGCCTGATAAAGATCAATACGAAAGTAATAGATGTCAATACAGGGGGAAATTATTAAAGGAAGTGGGAGGGTACTGGGAGTTTCACTTTTATATAGCATATTATAAATATAGACTTAACAGGGAAGAAAATAAAGGGAAAAATTGTAATCAGGAATCGATGCAACTCCACATATAGCCAGAACTCATTCTTCAAAAAGTGTTAGGAGCTCATGGAGAGGAACATCCTGAAAGAACAAAGCATCATCATAAACTGCACAAACAACAGATAGAGGGGAAAATGCACAGTTTTGTACAGCCCAGCTGTACCAACAAAGATCTAAAGGAATCCAAATTAAATAGTGACTTAAACTTGAGGACCTGCAAACACAAGTCAGGGCAAGATTCAGGTGCCCCAAATTCCCACTGGACTTGAGACCAAGAGAAGCCACTTGATACACAAGCAATGCTTTTTTGCCCTCATTTCTCTTGAAAAAAATACTTTGGACTGAACTGATTGAGGTGGTTGATAGTGGGAAGCTTTTGGACCAGAAGAAAGTGCCACTTCATAGGCCAGACAAGAGAGTGTAAGTATACAAAATCCATGTTGAGAAAAGGTAGAGCTAGAAGAGGTGTGTGAAGAGATTGAGCACTCAGCCCAGGCAGCCCATCCTTCTGGGACAATGTATTCCTAAGGTCCCGGAGCCTGGGCAGGAATCTCACGGGGGTCCCTTTAACAAAGACTGTGATGGGTAACAAGATTTTCAACACTTCAGTGCCACTTGAATCCAGCTCTTTCAGTCCACCTCTATCCTTCAGCTGCACACAGAAGTGCTGATACTAAAACCCTGAAAACACACACGTTTGAAATTCCAGAACCTTTGACTACAAGCAGAAAAAAGAAATATGAACTAACTCTGTTTTAAAACAAAAAGCAAAACACAGTGAGCTTGACTGCACCATCCATTCAAAATATCAGAGGGCAAATAGTGAGTGGATGTATTTTTAGATGTCCTCATTCCATAAGATAAAAGAACTTCACAAGTTAAGGGGTTCCACAATATTTTAGTTTTAGGATTGAGATGAGATTTTTTACAAACAAATCCTAACATTGTTTTGGATATGTGGACAATGTCATAAATGAGAGAGCATCACCCTGCTCAGGTCTGAGTGACTTATCCTATGCAGCAAGCTGTGGCCCTGCATAGATTAAAGTCTGTTCCAGGGACATGATATAAGTTGATAAAAGTGCTGAATGAAATAACGTCAGCAGACAGTAAAGCACTAAAGGTACAGCAGTGTCCTCAAAGAAATCCCTTGGTGGAAATTTAAGGAAGCATGCCATACCATTGTATCTCTCCTTGGACTTCAGAGAAACAGGGGATTTTAGGACTGGTTTGTGTGCTTTACATCTGATCCTGGCTTTTTTTTTTCCTTTTAACCTTGTGCTAATACTTTCCAAAGATATTCAAAGCAGATGATTTTACAGATGCTCCTGACAGAGCATAGTCCAACAAATAATATGGTTTACTGAAGCCACAAGCAGATACAGACATCTGTCATACACAGGACAATTTTCCTGCAACATTTTGCCAATACTATACCTGAAATATTGATTTTCAGAAATATTCACCTATTCCCCTTCATATTTTGAAAGTGTCAGGATGCTAGCAGCTGTTAGATATTATTTTTAATATAAGCCATGTCCTTGAACTGACAGATTCATTTGATAAGAACTCTTTCATTTCACTAGCTGATTTTTGCTATTAATGCTGTGAGAATAAAATGTTGGTGAATGAACAGCAAAAACAGAAAAACTGCCAGCTGAAGTAAACTATTATTTGTAAGACATTCTGAGATATTGATCTGTCTGCCTTATAAGTAATTCATGCAGTTTAGTGCTGAACAAAAGGTACAGTTTTAAAAAAAGTGCTGTAGGGCAAAACTTGTAGAATAATTAAAAACTTAAAATTACTTCCTTTGACTTAATACCTTCACTTTATCTTTAAAATAATGTTACATGACACAGTAGTATAAAACAAGGAGATTTGTATATAAAATCAGGAACAGGGGTTATTTTGAATTAGAATTAGAACTGTGATAATTTCTCTTTATAACCTGATCAATAATGTGCCTCTCCCCTTGACTTTCATATACAGGAGATTATTTAAAATAAGTAGACATAGAAGTAGCAATGTAAAGACTGGTCCATTTAAATGTGCAAACACATCTGTGCATAGAATATGAGGACTCAGTTATTACTCTTATGAAATATGAGATTTTTCTTTAAGCATGCCATAGTCTGTTAAATGTCTCCCTTTTTATACTACCAGCCACTTAAATTCTTGTGTTGGATTTAAATATACTTGTAATGTCATAGTCATGAACAGAAGGGGTGGAGTAGTCAAAGAGGAAGACTGATGGGAAATTAGCTAAGATCTACAGATTGTTTAATCTCAGGAAAAAAATAAGTTAGAAGCCAAAGATCAGATAGAAATACATCTAATTTGTGATTCAACCCTGCACTTGACATTAACTTGGTTTTAGCAATTCCTTAATCCCTCTGGTCTTCCAGTCAAAATATCTTTTAATTAAAAAACTATAAATGTGCCCCTTTGGCCATCTCTTAAATCTGCAATCCTCTTAGACTTCCCCTTAAAAGCCTAATCCCCTTAGTTCCTTAGAGGAAAAATGCTGTCCAGGAGAGCTCATGGTGCAGTGCCCAGCAGACCGGAGATGCCTGGACAGACTCTGTGCCAGGTGAGCAGGAACCTTCTGATCCTCCCTCACCCAGCTCAGGGAATTTGAAGGTGGTTCATAATTCAGGAACAGCAGAAAGGGGCAGACAGATGTCCTCCTGTGGCTGGTTTCCATATAAAATCATTCCTCTCTGCTCAGCACCCCACTGAAACCAAAGGCAGATCCCTCCTGGTGTAGTGGCATCTAGATCTCACCTGAGATGTTTCCAGAAGCCTGGGCAGGGTGAGATTGCTGCTTCTTTGTGCAGCACAAACAGTTCCTCTCCACCACCCAGCCTGGACCCTAGTGCAATTATTAAACATAATTATGCATCTCAGGCAGGGAAGAAGGATAGGTTGATAAATTTCTGGGGTATCAAACAATGAATCTTTTCTCTTAAGCACCAGCTTTTTAGTAACAATTATACCAGCCAGATCCTTCACACTGACCAACCTATAAATCTCCAATAGCTGACTCCTTGGATTTTGGTTTTCCTCACAAACCTTAGTATCAATAGGATATAAAAACAGCCACACTGTTGTTTGAAATAACTGAGACAAAAATAAATATCTATCAGATATGCAAGGCAAAACTGGATTTTCCTGAAAAGATTTTTTTTCTGTCTTTGAAGAAAACACGTTTTTACTTAACAGGGAGAAAAAAAAAAAAGGGCTTATACTGTGCCAAATAATTGTTCTTTTGCAAAATTAAAAATCAAGATTACCAGCCAACCATATTTCTCAAACACGACATGTTCTTTACACCATATGCTCTGAAGAGAGATTCATTTATTTGTTTGGAACAAGGCCATATAGTTGTCAAATTCCAGAATGCCACCCAAAGTCATGTAATAGGTTTCTTCAAGGTGTATGGCATTGCATTATGCTGTTTTCCATGGCTGAATTACATTTCTCCTACATCTCAGGCTAGTAATTACCTAATCTCAGGAATCAATGAGAGCCAGACCAGTGCTTCAGTGCTGAAGGAAATGACAACGCAGAATAAGGTCCTTAAATTGTCCACATTAAATATTGAGAATTATTAAAAGGGTGTTCACACCAAAGCCAGCCTGCTGGGACACCAAAGCCAGCCAGAGTAAGGGAAATTGTCTTTCAAAAGGTAATAACTAAATTAGTGTTACAGAACACAAATAATTTCCTTAAGAAGCAGTAATCCACATCCAAGCAGGGTGCCTGATATCCAAAACTGGACAACCATGTCTGAGCAAATCACCAGCCCAATGGAGCAAAAATGTCTTTGCATTCTCAGAAGCATTCTAACCTGACCTACTTGCTCCCAGGTATCAAGTACATTTAGGACACACCAGCAGGCACCTAAACACTGGCCAAAGACACCTGAAGGAGCTTCAGCTTTTAAATATGGACAGACCAAGCACAGTTAATGGGACAAAATATGAGATAGTGGCCTCTGTGGAAATGCAGTTCACCTTTTACATGGCAATCTAGGGCTTGCTGTCGTGGCCATAGGTACTAGGATATATTTATGAGGGATGGAAAAGGGCCTGTGTTTATTTTGTGCAGGCTGCTGGCCAAATAATGCACAGTGTCTGCCTGAAACAAGAACTTTCCCAGTCTCTTTCAAGGGCTAACCACCTTGGTTTTTTGTTTTTTTTTTCTCTTTCCACAACAAAAAGGAAATAACTATAAATTATCTTCAATCTTCAACCAAATGTACACTCATCATCCCTTTATCTTGTTACCTTAGATAATAACATTATTTGGATACAAGGACACAGTTTAAGGAAAATAATAGTACTTTAAAAGCCTAGCAGCAATTCCGAGCAGTCATGTTGCCTTTATCAAGGAATATTATACACCATGTTTTGTTCTGAGCTAGGCTGAAGTGAGATATATTTCAGTTCTAGAGTTCTCTTTATGTATTAAGGGACATTGCTGTCCTTTTGAAATTTAGCAATATATGTACTAAGTTAATTTAATTTAGCTTTAATTTGCTAGCACTAGATGCTAAAGAAAAAGTTCTCAAAAGAAACCCATGAGTCTTTCTAAATACGTGTTTCTGCAAATCAACATATTGGTATTTACTGATATTTTTCTGAAAGAAAAGCTCAGGATTTAACTGTGCACCTTACATAATTGCTGCATGATTCTTCTCCTTAAATCTCTATTTGTGTTGTAAAAAGTTTACACATATACACATCAGAGGATATGTTTTCTCTCTGAATTAGGACCAGTACCATTCGTCTTTTCTCTCCTCATTGTATGGAAGCTTTTAAAAGCATTATAAATCATTAAAAGCTAATGGCTCCCATCTAGCTTTTTACCTCTAACACAGCTCCAAAAAAAAGAAATTATATTACACTTTCGACTTATGATTGTCAGTTGAGATGCATTTGTCTCTCTTTGTACCTTGTCCAATAATTGCAACATCCAGCTTTCACTACATTCAGTATTTCCAGATACAATACATACGTATTTGTATTTATCTTAGGAAGCTATGATTTTGAATGCTCATTATATTACCAAAGTTAACTTCTACACTGTACTCATTATATATCTCAAACCTGAGAATTCTCAGAATGCGAGTTTTACTTGTAGCAACTGTGGGTCATTGCTTCACAGCCATGAGAAAGGCTCTTTATAAGTGTAGAAAAAGGGGATGATGAGGACTAAGATAGTGTAGAGAGACAGATACATGATGTTACAGAGAAACTTTGCATTAAACAACACTGAAATGTTAACATTTCTTTACTATCATAGAAGACTGTCCCTCTGCTCTTGACTCCTTGCCAACAGTGAACATAAAGTCAGAGTTTGATGCCAGGTAAATTACAGGTTTTCTAAGTAGGGACAGCATTCTGTTGTGTGTTTTCACAGTTCCAAAAGGAACATACCCTTCCAAAGGGTATGTTTTCCTAGAGCTGTTGGTACTCTCAAGTACACAAACATAAAAAATACTAGAGTATATGTACTTCTGTATATATACAGGAAACTTGGAAATGAAAGTGTCAATCACACTGCTTATTTATATTTATATTCACATTTATATTCACATTTTTACATATTCAACAGCATAATCAACCCTAACACATTATTTTTCACTCTATTAAGTAACTCTCTTCCATACTACAGCAATATAGAATTCTGTTCTCTGCCCAAAAACCCATAGGCAATTTTTGGAGAAATTCTACATCAAGCATATCATTTGTGCTAATTCATTTACAATGACAACATTGAGAGAGAAGAGGAAGTTGGAAGACAGATGTGCATCTTCAGCTGCCTATCAGCACAACCATATTTCTCTTTGGCATCAGTAGTACTTTGATCACATGTAGAGATTTGTTTAGACTCAGACCTGAAGACAGAGGAAAACATTTTTGGTAGATTTGGTGTCTCTCTGTAGAGAGAAGGCAGTTATTATATATCACTGGCTAGAGAACCCATGTTATAAACTTGTTCTGGCTTAGAAAAAATTAGCTATATTTGCATCAGGATGATCTGGATGAACACCTCTGTATTATCTGGGGCTAAGAGATGTGAATTGCCATGACCTTCATAAAATGCAGTGGTTTTGGATGTTGCACAGTCCAGACTATTTGCTTCCTCTCTCACCATCCCAGAACTGCACCAACTGAAACTTTATTTCTAGGACAAAATACATTATAAATATGAACACATTTATCACTTAAAATTATGTGTCTTAAATATGTATTCTAAAGGAACTGAAATACTGTGGAGGTTTTAATGTGAAGCCCTCTCTGTGGGACTCTGTTAGGAGGTTCTCACATGCAATTGAAATCTTCCACTTGAATCTCTTTGGGCTGGGAAATACAGTATCTAATGCTCGAACAGTGTCCCAGACTGTGAATAGTACAAAACCTGATAAAAATAAACAATAAATAGAATGGCCCACTCTGTGCAAGAAGAATTGCAATTCCTTTGCTTAAGGCCAGGCATAACAGGTACGTTCACAGCAGCACAACGTGTTAGACAGGGGCCTCTCAAATTATTTTTATGCTCCAAGGGCCCAGAAAATACCTATGCTGGTAATTTGGGCAACCAAAATGATTCAAGGATTAGAAGATATTACAGAGGAAGAACAAGGAAGGGAACTCAATTTACATATATTAGGTAAAAAGAGATTAAGGGGATATAAAACTATATAAAATATATTCGAGAAGCCAAGGAAATAATATCAAGGCAGGGAAAAAATGGGTACGTTACCCAAGAAAGGTTAATAAATAGCAGAAAACAATGTCTAAATGAGATAGATGAATGCAATACTCAAGTAGAGAAGACAAGACAGGTGTCTGCACCAAAACCATAACAAAAGAGAAGAATGTAAAAAGACCACTTGCAACTCCTCAATAAAAATAAAATTGATATTAATACTGACTTTTCATTCTATTAAGATGTTTAGGGTCAGGACCATCTGAACATTAGAAAGGTTTTCTGGCTTGCTGAGGGATTGCTTTTCTTTATGTGAGATATGCAGAAGCCAGAAGTGACAACTGTTAGTTTTAATAATGTTTTGCAAGATCTTAAAGTTCATGTATGCGAATACCTGGCAGCCTCTTTTGCTGTTTCACCTTTCTGAGCAAAAGGTGAAAAAACTGTCCAAGCACTTTAGAAGGAGATGCAAAACCGAAATAAAATTAGAAACACAAAATCAAAATAATTTCTCATTCAAATTCTATGATTATTGAACATGTTAGAAGATGGTATTTTGTGGAAGATACCCTGTAGGAATGTGGTAGGAAGCTGGCTGCATCACAACTGAGTACAGATAGGACAGGAAACTTAGAAAGACTGAATCTATTTTATTAAAAACTGGGTCATATATGAAATCACAGTTATTCTCATTCATTTCTGTTATGTACTGAGACTCTAAGTAAACTCTCTGGAGCCCATTTCCTTTAATCTAAAACCTTCTAACCCACTTAAAAAAATTAAGGACCTGTACCATATTGATCTTTCTGTTTAGTTCCGTGTTTTTAATAATACATTACAGAAGTGGCAACAGTTTTATGATATGTTGGTGTCATACATTATAAGTAGCACCACTGCTCTAGTGATGTATTATCCACACACTGGCACGAACCAGAAAGACAAATGCTGGTCTGTGGACAGCAATGCACACCTCTTGTGAAATAGCAATAGAGACAGATTCATTTATATGCACCCTACAATCCAGAAATAAACAAAATTTCTATCTGATACAGACTGCATACTACTTCTGGCAGGGTGCACGCACATTTTTACAAAAGGAGAAGCTAGAAAGCCATATATTTGTTTTTGAGTTAAACCTTCTGCAAATAAATCTAGATTCTCTGACTGAAAGGAGCTCTAGCAAGAAGGTAAACACTGAGCACCCTTCCCTCACAGACAGGAGAAATTGAAGGATGGATCATTCCACATGGTTTTCAGTGTCTCAGTCTATTTTCAAGAATCAATCCCTTATGCATATATGTTTTCAGGATCATCACATCCATGATATCCCCCAAAGTTCCTCTCTGCCAGCTTTTTTACACACTGTACTGGTGCTATGGATAATCTGTACAATGTATTACACTCTTCTGCCTTTGATTTTCTTTTTTTTCTCACAGAGAAAACAGTAGACCTGTGTTGTTCTCTCATTCACATCACAACAGCCACGGGCCATTATTTGCCTGTACACATGCTATTTTGTTTCAGCTGCCTGACACCTTTGCTAAGCTCCCTCACAGTCCTGCACAGAAGGGTATTCTGCAAAAGACCTTCTCACTCAGAAACATTCACTGATCACTCCGGTTTTCTGTGAAATCATTTTTATTCCCAGCCTCAATAACCATGAATTTGGGAGGTGCACTGTGCAGAGCAGCCATGACTCATGCTGGGATAACACAGAAGACCCTTACAGCCTACTGACTGCCCCACCAGTGCCTGCTGTGGAGCTCTGCACAAAGCCACCCCTTGAGAGATGCTCTGAACTACTGCTGTCATTTTATCTGGTCCTTCTTTGTTGTGTAGAACAAACACAGGATTTGGGAAGGAAAGGACTCATCTTTATGACACTTGAGAGTTATTTGTCAGATGAAATAACTGGAATATATTTCCCCTTTCCACCTATGTAAATGGATCTGAAGAACTAAGCAAGTGGTGCAATAGATAATATTTAATTAGTTCAACAACCACATTGGTTATTCCAGATTCTGTGATCTATGAGTGAATCATATTAATTTGGGCAGGATGAATCAGCTCAGAACTAATGGACTTGACACCGTGACCATCCTCGGAGCAGAACAAAACCCAAAGCTTTTCTGGGGCTTAAAATCTTTGTTAGCTTTTATTAATTAATCAGTCAGAACTGGACATGAAAATAACTCTAGAAAGATTTTAATTTTTCTAAATTATTCAAAACTTAGTCACTCCTGTAAGTAATGGTTATAGGACAAGAACATCAGTTCCTCTGAGATTTCAAGCCTGATTTTCTGCATTTATGCCCAAGGATAATTTTATTCTCTTGGCTTCTAGCTTGTCTCCTTACCATGAAATCACACTTAGGAAATGCAAAAGAGAATCAGCTAAGTGAGGAAAAAAAAAGAAGTGCCTGTACACAAATATATCCTTTAGCCAAATCCTGACTACTGGAATATTAACCTGTTGGAGTAAAATTAGTGGATTGATTTACCAATAACGACTGTGTGCAGTATCTAATGCTAACAAGTTGGTCTGTCAAGTCTCTTGGCAACATTAAATCAGTCAGTCAGATGATAAGAGTGATAAGATGAGCCATATGATGGAATTTTCCAGATTTGCTACACTCACTGGGATTCATCTTCCTTTGTAGCACAACCCCTTCCTTCCCACATGACTAAAACAACACGTCCCCTCACTACCTCACCATCTGGAAAAGGCTAAATACCTGCTTTTTTTGCCCAGCAATTAGGAAGTGAAGATGTGGTAGAATACTGTAGATCAATTAAACAAGTAACAATGGCAGACTTCGGTGGCTGGACATGTCTGTTGTAGATTTAATAGTGCATGTACTGGCAGATCTGCCAGGTGCTTTGTATGAAACAATCAGCATGCACAACTTGTAAGTTCTCATGCTTAATTACAGCAACTGTACCATCAGCACAGGTTAAACACAGTGGCTTTCATTTTACAGTATTAATCAGAAGAAAACAATGAAACACATTACAGTAGGCTTTCAATTCCCTGCCTTTGTATTGTGGTTTCATCATTTTCTTCTCTGAAAAGGTTTCATTCAGCCTCTGCCTTTTATATCAAGCCCTGTGAATTATCTGAAATAAAATACAAACATGGTAATTTGTTATAAAGCTGAGACTGGATGTACATCATCAGTTCTCTTGCAAAATTATGTTGTAAAAGCAGCCGATGATGTTAGTTGTATTTGTTATTTTTTCTTTCTCTTTATGTTTTTGTATATCTGTCCCCAGAAGATCATAAAATTATTCTAATTAGGGATGTCAACTTCTGCCTGAGAAGCTGAGGGGGTAATTACATCATTTATATGCAAAATGGGTAATTTCCTCCCTGCTCCTCACCATTCCCTTCTTTCCATTTATTCCCCCATATCTCCACTCTTCAGAGCTGAGCTATTTAATTTTATTCTACTCCATCTGGAATATCTATGCCACTCTTCCATACAGTGTCAGACACGAAAGTAAGACTTACCTTTAGACTAAATCTTCACAGCTCTCTTTCTCCATGTACTCCTAACTCTATTCAATATTCTTAGGGAGTTTAAGATCCACCACAGAGATAGTGACTTCTGCCCTATTGTACATCAGTAACATTTTGGTAAGGTAGAAAACATGCAGAAATGTGAAATCAATGTTTCAGGTTTAAGGGAAGGCTTTCAAGCTGGGGAGAATTAGTTCCCAGTAGGAAACCAAAGACTCACTGGCATCTAGGACAATATACCCAGACTAATAAAATATTTACTGAACAATATTTGAGTGAAAACTGACTTTACCATAGTATCACCCAATCCAATCTGACAGTTTGCATATCCATAATCTTACAGGGAATCTTAATAAGACACAAAAAGAGGCCTAACTCATCAGAAAAGTATTACAACATGGACAAAAAAGGTAATCATTTATACAGAGAAATTTTTTTTTTTCCAAAGAAGCAAGGAATGCATCTACAGAAGAAGATTTAGCCATTAGTCAGGATGCAGATGCTTAGTTCAATCTTCAATTTGGGTGGACCCTGTGGAGGCCAGTGAACCTACAGAACAAGGGACAAAGAGAGTCCGCTGGTGGGACAGTAGCTAAAATCAGAGCTCCTCTCCAGGTTAGGGTGAAAAGACTTCCCCCAGGATGCTCTCTTCTGCTATGTTAATGTACCCCAGTTCTGCTTCCCTGGTTGGCCCCGTTGGCTTCCTGGCCCCTTTCTTACCTTATGTGTCCCATGGCCTAGAAGGTTCTCCACTCCAGGTTCTCCCCATTGGCCCTTGCCCTCGCCACTCCCCCAGAGCTTCTCCATTGGCTCCCATTCCCTAGTCCTGCCTGTGTACCGCCCCCATGCCCTCAGATCATTGCTCCCTGATGCTCAATCCACTCCTGTACTTAAAGCTGGAGTTTAACTTAAATTGTCCATTGTTCTTGGTTTTCATCCCTGGAACCCCTAATGGTGTGGCTGCAATAAACCACTCCCGTGGAACCCCACACGGAGGCCCTTCCTGGTTCTTTGCCATCGACCCATTTACTGGAGCTATCCGTGTGTGTGCGCGTGTACGCGTGTGTGAGTGTGTGCTGGTCCTGCCGAGCTGCTTCGCTAAGGAGATGCTTTTAGGACGGTCATGGCACCTCATGCTCTGGCACTGCCACAGCCAGCGGCGACCACGACAGGACCCTGGGGCATAACCCAAAGCTGTGGAAGAAACAATGTAAAGCCACAGCATTAGACAGTAAATGGTGCAATTCAGGAGTGTATATGCATATATAAGAGTTAAATAAATAAGTTAAATAAGATCTATACTATTGACTTTGGCCTATGGTCTTGCTTGCACCCTAATTCAGGCAGAGGCACCTCTTTTAATAATTGGTTCCAAGCAATCATTACCTCAGTCTTTATTTTCTTGAATTTTTATTTCAGTAAACCGTGAAAATAATTCACAATGAAAATCTTTTCACTTCAAGCTATTTTAAACTTTACTCAATCTGCTTTCATTTCTGCCTCATTAATTTTTGACTCACGTTTTAAAATCCATTGTCAGAAACATATTGTACCCTGGGGTCTATTACCCATTTTTTTCTATATTTCCCTAATGGTGGTGGGCACTTAAAATTTTGGTATGACTTTTGAATAGCTGATTGAACAATGATACTTAGGACCAATAGATAAATAATGGACAAATTTTTTCTTAATAGCACTCAATTGCTCTATTAATTTTCTACGTTTTCTCAATGTTGAATGCAGAGCTTGTCATTTAAACTTAGTATTTATAACTTGGATCATTTGATTAGCTTGCTTATTTAATAGTAATTCACTAAGTTTTTTCTTTAGGGAAGACATATTTGTAAATATTACTAACTGTTTGATGCTTTCTACTCAGGCTTAATTGGAATTATATTAGGGTTTTATTTAAATAAATGAAAAACTGTGATGATAAAGAGATAATTCTGACTTAAACAGTGATAACTTCTGCATGCATGTGCAGATTTTTACTTTTGCTTTTTATTTTTCCACATATGGAAAATATAACAACTTATTTTGTCACTCTGGAAAATCATTAGCATTGGCTAAGGTATAGTTTAAAAATATCTTGAGAATGGAACTTCCTTTATTCATACACACTCTAAGTTAGGTGTCTCTATTTTGCTTTTAAGATTGGAAGGAAAATCATAGGCCAAATATCCTTGAAAGCCAGAAAAAAGGGAGATTGTGTTCTGATATTTAAGTAGCTAGAGCTTCAGGGAGGCAATATGAGAGGCCTGTACAACCTAGATAAGTTGACATAAAAATGCAAAGGCTATTAAAACACATCCCTGTTGGGTTCTGTACGCTTACCTTTTCTTATTTCCCCACTGCACCTTACTTTCTTCTTCTATATCCAGAAAATTGAAGATATTATAGAGCAGATTGACTACAGTTGGTTATGGTGTGCTACAGGAGGAATTCCAGCTGCTTACTCAAAGCAGCTTTATGTTTTTTACAATGCCAACCAGCACACATTTAGAGAGCATCTCTACAGGGTAGTCTACTAAGGTGTTTGTCCAGTAGCACTTATGTTTGCATTGTGCTGAATTCCTGCAGGGTCTGTCTGATCATTAAGATGTTGGATGACTTCTGCTTGATTTCTGCTGGTCTCCACTGACTCGTTTGATCTCATAATTCATGTTGAACAAGTATTAGTTTAGCCATATAATTGCACAGGGATTTTTTTTCACTTTTAATTCTATAACAACTGTCCCGCATTTTGTGCTTGAAACAGTTCCAGAAGTCTCTTTCCAGTGTTTTTTGGGAGAGAAGAAGAATGTAGACTGGTTGAATTTCTAAAGATAAATTTATTTAACGGAGATGTGCTTTGTTCTGGCAATAGCCGAGAAAGGGAACACTTACAGGAGGTGCTTCTTGCAAGTAGAAGAACTTAGCATAAGGGATTTGGGATTATAGTTTTACTGTAATCTTTTCGCTGTGTGGGAAAGAAATTCTCACAGAGTGAACCATGACTCATTTGTAGGTGTGAGGATGCGTACACATAGCTTCTGCAGGGACTCTAAAAATTAATGATTCTACTGCATTCCATTGTGAGGGGGCTACTGTTCCTCTTTCAGGTGAAGGATGTGTGCCTGGCTGTTTCAAAGCCCAGGTGGACTGCGAGGACCACCAGAGCTGGGAGGCCTCTTTCTTCTTTTCACTTGCATTGATCCCAAGTAGTTTGTAGCTTTGTAGCAAAGCTCATGTCCCTCAGAGGCAACAGCAGGGATTTTAGTGCTATATTATATATATATAACATTATATATAATCGTAGTTCATTTGTGCAGTTGTTATGTTCTATTCTTTATCCCTTTTAGTTAGAGAAGCCTCTCATCAAGCTCAGATTTTAGAACCTTGCAGTCTTACTTTTTGCCTATGTATAGCTCAGAATACAGTGACTATGACACTTTTGGTAAATAAGGAAGACAAGATATTGCATTCTGTTTACAGCCATTTTTTGGGTTTAGTCGTGGTTTTCCAGAGTTACAAGAACGTTTCCTAATGTGATATAAAACAAGGGCATTCTGTCTGTTTTTTTCAGCCTACAAGAGTGCTCTGATCTTCCGAAAGAAATGGATCACTCTTCTGGACCTTGTCTTGCACTCTTTGCAGTAGTGCTTCTACTATCTTTAAATGGTGTGACCCATGACCCTAGTTATAGACTATCACACTTTCTTTTAAGAACTTGTTTTTATTTCAGACACTTTGAGCTCTTCATTTCTTGTTTTCAGTGAAGGGGCACAGCTGATTGAATTGGTGTAATATATGACCTCCTGCACTTTGGGAAGTCAGTGAATTCTTCGTTGTTTAATCTTTTTAAAGAGGTATTTCCAGGGCTCATTTTAAGTCTAAATTTGATTCTGTCAGCAGTCACATCTGTGTGACAGCTGCATTTACTTCACATGCTAATCCATCAGATAACATGGCATCTTTTGCTGCCTCTGAATTCACAGCATTCATTTATTAGTTTTACATTACAACACATGCTAAAATAGATTCACCTTAGTGCTGAATTTTGCCATTTGCATTTCAGCCTCCGTACAGCTACCAATGGTTTGTGGTGAAAGTGCTCTTTTTTTTAGAGGTCTCTGGAAGTAATTATCATTTAGTCATACAGGAACAATTTGGTTAAATATTCTCAAACGTTTAAAATAGTCTTCTGTTTTTGTGCCGTGCATAATGTGACTTGCATGAAAACAATATTTTTGTGAGTAGTTTTTCAGAGTCTACACATCATTCTTCCTGTGCTGCATTGAAAGCAACGTTAAGTGATGCTGTCATGAGAATAGCACATTTGATGTCTGCTATTCTTCAACACCTTATTAAAGCATTAATTATGATTCTCATCACCAGATATGAAAGTATTTTGTAAAGGAATCTAATACCAAAATTGATCAGACATTTCTTATTTTCTATTATTTTCTATTGATGGAGGGGGATGGGGTGGATACCTGTGGGGTGCTTTGGGGGGTTGGGTTTTTTGGGGGTTTAGGGTGTTTGTTTTGTTTTGTTTTGTTTGGGGCTTTTTTTGTGTGTGTGGGAGTGAACAATCTACTTTCTTTGAGGCTGATGTAACCCTTTTTTTCTTTTTTGTCCCTTTATTTTTCTCTGAAGTCATACAAAGTATTGTTTCTATAACACAGAATTGGCTTAAGTGAGCTATGCAGATTTGTTCCCTGGTTGTTGAATACCACTGTGATGTTTTACAAATTGAAATAGATGATATTTGGTTGAAGATGTGCTTCATCTCGGAAGATAAACCCATCTATTAGGTTAGATGAGAATGTGAGATTTTCGAACTCTGTTCAAAAGAGTAGTTCAAAGGATCACGTAAATATTTTCCTGTTTCAAAGGTAGGAGAGGCAAATTGTCTGCTGTTATGAATTTAGCCATTAATTGGCCTAGGACAAAAATCAAGCCTCTTTAATCACAACTGAGTGTCCTACTGACTATTCCACTTTCTCATTTTGTAGAATCAGGGAGGAGTCATACTGTGGATTTCCCTTTGGAACACAAATTAGCTAAAAAAAAAATCATAAATTTTAGAAAAACGTATAATTCATTTTTCTAAGAACTTGACTAGTGGCATATACAAGTGTATTGGGTCTAAATGAGGTAAAGCTTGCAGCCCTCCCAGCGCTGTGCTTTGCATTAGTAGCTGGAAGGGTGCTGATAACAGACTGGTGTTTTGGCTACTGCCGAGCAGCGCTGCCCGTCTGACACTCCTTCCCCCCATCAAAGGGGATGGGAGTGGGCAAGATCCCGGGAGGGGACACAAGCAGGCCAGCTGACCCAAATCAACCAAAGGGATATTCCATACCATATGATGTCAGCTCAGGTATATAAGCTGAGAGAGAGAGGAGGAAGGGGTGGGGGGTGGCATTCACGAGCTTCCAATGTTTTCCTTCCGAAGCAACCATTACGTGTGCTGAAGACCTGCTTCCTGGGAAGTGCCTGAACATCGCTCCTGATGGGAAGTAGAGATTGACCTTTTTTTTCCCTTTAGCTTTTGCAGGCGCAAATCTCTGCTTATAATTTTTCTTTTACTGTAATAAAACTGCTTTATCTAACCCTGCTGGCTGTTCTCCATTTTACTCTCTCCCCTGTCCCAAAGGGAAAGGGAGTGATAGAATGACTTAGTGGGGACCCGGCACTCAGCCAGGGTCAACCCACTACAAGAAGTCATTGGAAAACAGGGATAGAGAAGTGATTAATATTGATAACTGCAGCTAATACCTGAGACATTCAGATGCCTCTTAGCAATGCTGATGCTGGAAACTATTTTGAAATTACTATTTCTATAATTAAACTACTTTAAATTTATTACTTATTCTTTTGCCAACATGGTGCATGGTTCCAAAGGAAACATAATTTAATGATGCATCTGTAAAACCTTTGCTTTTAAAAAATAGTAAAATAGCATAGTTGCACACAGCGATGAAAAGCAACTGCCTCTGTCACTATTGTCATTCTGCCAGACCTCTTGAATATTGGCACAAGTGGTGCTTGCCTTGTAGCTGTTTGTTTAGTATCAGGAAGAGTTTTGGAATTACTCATGGCATCTGAGAGGTCGATAAAACTAATTTTCAGAGAGACACTCATAGTCATGTCTTTACTAATGCCGCATCATCTTCTGTATTCAGAGTTGTTCGTATTCTAGAATTTTGCTTTACTGTGTGTACGATCTGTGTGTGCATGGCAGCATGCTGATAGTTGGGACAGAGGTTATGTATCTCCAAAGATACTGTATGATTGCCAGTATGCACACACTCCCTTTGTTAGGTAGTCTTTGTTTTTTCTCACCTACTAAGTTAGTACTGTCTGAGGGCTTAGACATCAGCTAGTGCTTTAGGCTGTTAACACTGTGCAGTGAGAAATACGTGCTGAATATCGTATTTTTGCATGGACTGTGCTCCTCTTGAAATATACAAACTGTAAAAGAACAAAGGAAAAGAACTAACACAGGGAGTGGGGCATCAGTAATTGACATCAGTAGAGCAGAAAGGGAGAGCAGGAGGCTTTATGAAAAGCAAAGTCACATAGTAGCTTTTGAAATGTGAGAAAACACTTTGATATTGGACAGATACTGGACCTGTGATACTGGACAGATACAACTAAATAAACAGCACAGACCTACAGGGTTTGTGAACTGGCAATCATCAAGATTTTTCTACAGAAATTAAAATTTCCTTAGATCAGACTGGTGACCTGTCACTAGTGGGGTTCTGCAGGGCTCCATCCTAGGCCTAGTTGTCTTCAACATCTTCATAAATTACTTGGACACAGGACTGGAAGGGATACTTAAACCAGTTCACAGATGATACAAAACTGGGAAGAGCCCTTTATTTCTTACAGAATCTAAAATGTAAATTCTGCTATTACTAGTATGATTATTATGGTATTTAAGAGCTTAAAAATGTGAACATTCCCCTTGTACTTACAGCCATTGTTGGAGAATGGAAGCACTAAATGCAAATATAATCTGAACAATTTGCTCTGCCAGCAAAAAGTTTCATGCCATACCATTTTCATACTGTATAATGCATGTTGTGGTTTAAGAATGGTATTCTTCAATTTAGTGTTCCCACTGAAACCACTCCAAACCTTGTGCCGCTCGACCACTCCCCTCTTGCCCTCCCCTCTGGCAGGGTGGAGAGAAGAACTGGAGACACAAAAGGCAAAGGTCATAGATGGAGATAGGAACAATTTACTGGAAACAGCAATGAAATAAGAAAATGAACAGTAACAGTATTTATGAAAAAGCATACAAGAGAGGTGAGTGGTCCACTTGCAAATGCTATATATGCGCTATATATGCACTATATAGCACAGGATCCCAACAATATCCAACCACCTCCATGCTACCCTGACTCAAAGGAACCCCTTCCCCCCTTCCCGTTAAATGACAAAAGGTGGTTCAGATAACCTCTGGGTCTTAGCCATGCCCCTTCCAGGCTACTGCAAAAATTAACTAATTCGTAATCAGAACCAGGACAATATGATAAAAACCTAATTTTTTATCATAAAGATCCTGCACTTGAAAGTTATTATTCTTGTTTTGCTTTAGGCTATAAGCATGAATGGTGGTATAAGTGGAAAACGTGTGAGCTGCTGCACTCCATGTGAGGAAGTAGTTAAATTTATAGATAGGAAAAACACATAATCCTAGTTTCCCATTGTTTTTACATTTGTCTGACTGCAGTGCTTTATTTCCCATTCTCCACTAGGGATACATGATCATAATTTGTAAATTAAGCCTGCTTTGTATGTACATTAGCTGAACCTGAAGCCCTTGTCCTGTTAGTCATGTTACAGCATACAGCTATTAGCTGATCCTGATAAAAGATCTGTAAGAGTTCTGTGATGCCTGTAAGCATTCGGTTGAAAACAAAAGTTTAGACATGCAAAGTTACCAAGTGCCTCAGCAGTGAAGTAGAAATACAGTTCAGCTTGCCAGCTGTCTCCTCAAGACCATGCCTCTAATGTGAGTGATAGACTTGTATGCAATATTGAGACATAGTAGAACAGGGAAGTGATTAAAAAAATGAAGCATGGCACAGCATCTTTCTTGTAACCTACATTAAATGTGAAATGGAAATATAAATGGAAATCAGATGGATTTTGTACTGTTTACCTTAGAGAAAGCCAAGCTGGATCTCTGGGGAAATTAATTTCAATTTTAAAAGTATATATATAAGCACTGAACTTGCTCTCATCACCTTGTTCAAGCCCAGTTGCTTTTTTTTCAGGCCTCCAAGCACTTTGGGTTGCATACATCCTCCTTTTTATCCAGACAGGCTTCCATGAGTGTCTTTGAAGCCTTCAATAGCAAATTCTGTGGGGAGCAAAAATAAATTTTCAGAATATTTCCAAATATCTGTTAGCCAGAGCACAATATTTTGGTTGGACAAAAAAAAAAAAAAACCTACCAACCCTTTTTAATTTCCTGTGTTTCCAGTAGGTTCTAGTGCATTTTGCTAGGAAGGTGATGGAGTACCATTATTTTGCTAGCCAGTTTTTACTCTGTAATTCTACTGAGCAATGCAGGAAAGTGAAGGAAGTCCCAAGTGCTTTTCTTTTTCATTTTTAAATAACAAAAATCCTTCTGCTCATTTACCTGAATTTCACATCATAGTAGTAGGACTTACCTTTGACTATTTTTATCCTATTGGGAGGATTGATGATGCTAGTGAAAACTGCTTAATTTCTTTTTCTAATTCAAAAATCAAGTGACAGGAGGGTGGTCCTATTTGATCATAAAGAATACTGATGTGTTCAAACTCAGAACTGATTTGAATATGATATAAAAATTGGCATATGCCTATCTCTAGAAGTGAGAATGCTGCTCTAAACCTTTGACAAAGTTCTCTGATATTCTGAAGTTGACAGTAAAGTATTTTTGTTGTTTTGATCTCTTGGGAATATCTTGTCAGTATTTCACCTGTGTGTCTAACTCAGAGTACTTCAAAAATCCCATGAGCCCTTTTAAGATGCTTGTGGATCCTGTTTTTAGGGGCTTACAATCTGTAATTAGAACAGTAAGTGCAAACTCTGCTAAAGGTCCGAGAAAAGGGGAAGATGTGACTCCAACTCCACATGAAATTCTGTCACCATGAGACAGGTTTACAACCCTCAGAGCTGAGGAGGAGGATCTGGGTGTGCTTTCAAAGAAAGTGTCTGAACCAGCTGACTCTGTGTGATGACTTAGAGAAGCACAGTAAGTTGTCTCAAACACTAACAAAGAAGGAAGTTCCCACAAGATAAGCTACCACAACAGACACAGATGGCAAATGCAAGGAGTTAAATTCCAGGCCCACATGAAGGTTAAAGGTTTGGAACTGACACACTGGACAAGACTCCACCATGCAGCCTCTGGGAAAAGCACAGACAGCAACACCAGGAAGATGCCAGGCCTGGTGAGACAGACCTGGGTAACCTATATGGACAAATATCCCACCATGACAAACTGTGATAAAGGAAGCAGCTGCTTACACACATTTGCCATCCCAAGTTGTGGAAACAGCACATATGCCCCATGGATGTCAGGGACCTCCACCACGAATCGGACCAGGATGAAGAAGTACCAGAGGGATGTTGCAGGATTCCACATGGTGATATCTTTGCTTAATCTCTCTCTCTCTCTATCACTCTCTTTTTCTTAGCCTCTCCTCCCTCCTATTTCTCATATTTACTGTTAAATAAAATCCACGCTTTTGACTTTGTCATATGGTCTCTTTTGCACCCTAATTCAGGCAGAGGCATCTCTTAATAATTGGTTTCTAACACTGAGAGATAATAGAAAAGGTGAAATGGAAGACTTCAGCTCTAAACCTCTTTAAAAAAAGGAAATAGCACTCCAATTTTATTTTCCTCAAAAAGCAAAATCATGCAGAGAAGAATGTAATATAGGTGAGTACAGTAGTGATCTGAAATCATCAGAAGTGTGCCTATCTTGAGCAAGGAAAGCATTCAAAACTCTTTCAAAAGGTGAAATACATAAATAAATAAGAATCTAATACAGCAAGTCAGCCTCAAAGTCTTTGAAAGGTCCTGTGCTGATATAACCCACCTGTTAAAGGTTCTCCACTAATTATCCATGAAATCACTGCCTGTTACCTGCAGAGGTCCGGCACCGTCTTTTAATCAATTAACTCCTCCAAAAGTGGGGCAGATGTCTCAAAATGTGTCAGCTTTCTTACAAGTGAATAGCAGGCTAGGACCTCCATTAGGCCCTGATCCCAAAAAGGGACCTCCTGGATGTGAACTGGCACTGTGACATTGCGTCAAACATACAGAGCAAACCTGACTCAAGATGCTCAACCCTGGAGCCCCAGGGCCAGTGGCTCGTCACTCCTGATGGGGCAGCCACCCTGGCCACCAGTGTAGACACTGAGCTGCAACAGCCTGGCCAGGCAGTTTGGCTTCTGAATGATCACTGAACACTTTTACTCACCCACACTGTGACTATCTTGTGGTTAAATGGAGATTCCTCTCTCAGTTTTATCTTCTAGTTATTTATTAAGGTGATGACTATTAATAACAATTTCATTAAACTGCTCTCTGCTGAAATTGTGGCAAAATGTTGTTATTTTGTGGGATTTAAGTTTATTTAAACACCATACTCGAGTGTTCCAGCTGGCTGCTCATACAGAGCCCTAACTAGGATTGGCACACTTTACAGCCTGTGGACTAAGGGACCAGGGTGTTTTGCTGATTTGCTGCACTTTTAAACAAATTTGGTAACCCTATTGGCAAACTTGTCCAGGATTTTCTGATACCAGTCTTGCTGAGCTGATCTGGGCATGCCTGTACTGCCAGCTTCATGTCATTTATCTCTTTTTTCCTACACTTCAGAATAAGAGAAAATATATTGACTATTTCCATCACTCCAGCTCTGAGTAATAACAAAACTCTTCTACTACTCAGCCCAGATTCTAATCATCCAGTCTCCAAGGTTAATTTCAATCTGGAGCTGTAAATAGAGTAATACACTGTGTTCAAGTAAAGAAAACATTTTGAGAAAAATCACCATATGGAGCCTATTTAGACAGATGATCTAATTATCATAATGCCCAACGAGCTGATGCAGGAAAGGTTTTAGAGCAGGATGCTTCTTTCTGGTGTTTGCCCTCCCGCCCACAGTAAAGGTGAAATTCTCTGCAAACCTGTGAATGATACGTTCTCACTGTACATGACAAAGTTTGTCCTTTGTAGTAGGTAAGAAGTGTCCCTTACTTATAAATGAACTTTAAGTCCCAAGGAAAGTTGGATTAAATAACAAGAAATATAAGATTGGTATTGTAGACTGAAGAGGCAATTTTGTGAAAGAAGCTGTTTTAAGAGAGAAGGAAGTGGAATCATTCTAATATTACAAGTGACAGCCAGATGTACATCAATATGCCTGACTTTTAACTAATCACTTTAAATCTGTACCTAAATTGTGTTCGCACTTCTTTTCAGGCATTCTCACCCTTCTTTGTATTCTTAGGAAGTTTGCTTATGACTTGGTCTTCTTACATGGACAACACAAAATACATGACAAGTAGACAGTTATTTTTAGTATGAGGCTCAATTATACAGCTCTCTAGGAAATGTGATTCACAATATTTGCTACTCACAGAATCACAGAATTTCCAGAGTTGGAAGGGACTCACAAGGATCATCAAGTCCAACTCTTAAGTGAATGACATTCTTACACCGTCCTTTAACCAATTCAAAAGGTTTTATCATTACAATGCACTAAATTGTAAGAAACCCTGCTAGTGCAGTCAATCACATAACTTTAATGTACAGAAAATTAATGTATAAGCATCCACAGTGCCCTTAACCTTACAATACCCAGTTCACTACACAACATCTGTGCACAAGTGCCTTAACCATCATTAAAGTGTAGTGACTCAGAGAGATCCAAGACACAATTTGACTAATGATAGGATGTTTACTCCCTGTTATAAAGGAGACAGACACCACTTACTCAACCATGTACACATACAGCTCACCTGCACAGAACAGAGCCTGGAGCTTTCTGGAGGGCTGTTCTCAACTGTAATTGAGGAGTTCCTTTAGAGATCCTACCAGACTTAGTGATTGCTGGACTACCAAAGCACTTTAGCTGGAATATGTCAACTGTGAATGCAACAACATTAGCTGAAGAGGAGAAATATCAGTTCAGATCCATAACTACCTTAAGTCCTTCCCATTTGACAATGACCAAAGTCTGTGGTTGTTTCCGAGTTCAAGTTCTCAGCTAACCTTTTTTTTTGTCTTTTGGCTCCAAATTCTTTGCTTTTATTGTGGATCACCGCCTTCAGCTAATTACAGTCAAACACTCAAATATGCTGCTGTACAGAACATATCGAGCTAAAGAATGTGGAAGATTTAAAGAGCTATAAAATATCTTTCAATAGTGACCAACACAAATTCTATTGATCACTGTAAACTCTTGTTTTTAGCAGTCCATTTTACTCTAAGACCTATGTATGGTTATTTATTAATTTTTAGCAATAACAAACTAAGTGAGTTTCAGTCCAAAGAAGAACATCCTTGATTTCAGGAGTACTTCTGAGTATCAGTGATATGTGGGTAGAAAGATCTGTCCTCAGGAGAGAAAGCTTTCAAGTTAGATAAAGATTCTGCAGAGGTAATTAAATGAATCATCAAGAATGCTCTCACCTCTCACTTGGAATTGTCAAGATAAAGATGTAAGAGGAATATCCTTTTTTTTTTTTAATTGCAATTATTTTCAGTCTTATCAGCGATCTTGGAAAGCAACCCGGGTCAACATTTGATGAAAAGCATACATTTTAGTAATGTGTCCACCAAAAGTGAATGAAAGAAAGCAAGGAAAATTAATGATGGGAACGACACAGCTGTCTGCTTTATACATGGAAACTATTTTAAGGATATTAACACATATGGCAACAAGTAGTCTAACTTCCAGCACAGAAAGAGCAAAAGTAACAAGCATAACACAGTAAAGCTTTTAGTACTGAAAAAGGGATTTTCCAGCACTGAGGAATTTTAGGCTATACAGCCTTTGCCCTGGGTGGCCTTATTTAGGTGTAACAAATAAAATAAAACATCTTTCTCTATGCTTGACGATTCTTAAAAGCTCTTTTCCTACAATATACAACCATGGAAAAAAAAATAAAATCATCTTCAATTTTGTAACAATCCTATTTCAAATCACTGCTTTTTTTCTTTTTTGAAACATACAAATATTAATGTTTCAGTAAAAGTAGCTATTACTGAGAGATGAAAATGTTTAAAAGAAACTTTCTTAAGCATGGTCAGCATATCACATGCTTTATCTCTAATTTACATTCATCACTACAATTTTTTGAAGGAAAACATTTAATTGGTTGGGCAAGTAATTTGTTTTTATACCAACATAGAGAAGTGCTTTGAGATATTTGGATTTTATATAATAACTAAAAAGGGAATAAAACATTGATAAGAGATGCACAAAATTGCTTTCATCTTTTATTTCCATATTTGCCAGCTTACTGTGCCCTTTGCAGAGATCATAGTACCCAAATTCTTTTCCTCATGTTAGGATGATTCACAGTAGGGAAGCACTTTCCTATATTATTTTCATCAAAAGGAGCTTACATTTGAATATTACCATTAGGCTGCTAATTTATACTTTGGTGAAAGGGTCAGGAGTATTCCATTTTTTTGATGACTTGATATTAGCTTGAAAGAGAATTTTTCATAACTCGTGTAATTTGCCACTATAGTTTTGCCATCCAGTGCCACTGAATTATATATGTTTCATAAAAACAAAACTCTGAAAGAATTAATTTTTCAAGGCATAGAGACTTTTGGATTTCAGAATAGCCTTTGTTACTGTCATCAAAATGGAGGATCTCATATCTAATATTGCATATCAAGCAATAATACCTCGGTATACTTGGCATTCAATGTTTATTTGAAACAGAAATGAAAGTAATCATACTTTCTGTATTAACATTCAAAACCATACAGAGTCTCCATACCATAAAGGTATCCTTAAGCCCTATTCCTCCCTCCAAAATAAACTGAAATTCATAACAGGGTTCATATCAGCAGTGGTTTTCCAAAAGACTGTAAAATAATACTGCTGGGTGCTAGAAGTGACATAAGAATCATCATTCTGTTGAATTGAACAGAATCATCATTCTGTTGAATTTGGACACTCTGTCATGTCAGTTAGGGGCTCTTATAAAGTAAGGGTTGAATCCTTTCACTGGATGAATAGATTGATGATGGCAGGTGGTCACCCATAGTCCAGATCAAGCAAAGAGAGGAGCTGAGTAAATATTAGCTGTGTGTAAAGGGAATTGTATCACATAGAAGTGCCATATGTGCTGACACTGAGGATAATGAGAATAAAGTATCATTTTATCTATCACATTGATATCAGGTCAGATCTTCCACACTTGTAAATTGTCCTAGCTCTACTGGCCATAAGGAAGGTATGGACAATAAGACTGCTTCAGATGATATGGCCCACAGATTCTTTAATCCTGAAGAATGTTCATAGTCCAAATGGGGGTAATATCCTAATTGGGAATTGTCAGGCCTTTTGTTTTTTAAACTCAGGTAAATAATTATAGAAGAGCAGTAAGACAACAGTCTTATCCTGTGCCCTTTGCAATATACTTTCACAGGTAAAGAGCTTAATAATACAGTTAAATATAACTTCTATTGCATCTAATACTCATTTACATTGCTAAGTGACGTGAAAGATTATCTGTTTAGAGTTCACTAAGGTTTGGGTGGGTTCTGCCATGAGTTTTGTTTTTCCTCTTCTAAAATAAGGATGGAATGAGAATGAGGATGAAAAAACAAACAGTGATGTTTAATCAAAAACACAGGATTAATTCCCAGACAGATGTCCTGCTTGTTGAGATGGAGTTGTGGGAAGATAAATCCAGTCAAACAAGTGAAAAGTCTCTTGAGGTACACAAAAGGTACTTCTGTTACTAGAAACAAAGATGACCTGCTGCTTAAAATGCAGGCAGCCAGAGCTTGGCACATTTCGCAAATGATT
Source organism: Corvus kubaryi (assembly GCF_017639235.1). Lineage (NCBI taxonomy): Eukaryota > Metazoa > Chordata > Aves > Passeriformes > Corvidae > Corvus > Corvus kubaryi. The sequence continues at coordinate 2,768,025 of NW_024582055.1, forward strand.
TTGCAAAGATTGTTACAGCTCATGTCTTGCTAGCTCCCTACCCACACAGACTATATCTGGACTGAAAAGCCATGGGCCATTTCTCTTTTGGACCAGCATGTTTTCTTCTACAGTATCTCAGTAATGTGAAGATGAACCCTGCACAGAGAACAGAAAGGGAGACAGAAGTGCCAAAGAATTTTGATTTTTTCTTCTTGTGAATGATTCAATATATAAAAAAAAAAAGGGCTGGCAAAGCCTTCAGGCTAGAATTCATGTTAGTTTAAAAACTGATTTATTTTGAAGTTTTTTGGGTTCTTTTAAGTGGGAGATGTGGGGGGACACAGCTGGGTGTGCCTATCTATGCCTGCCTAACATGACCATGACTCTTTTATTTCTGTGCCTCTTGGTCCCTTATCTCAATACCAGAGTGTCAATTCTAACAACCTCTGATTTCTGTCCCTTCCTACATTTGCCTTCAATTTCTTCATCTTTCTTTTTGTAGCCTTGACCAATTCTCTCTGTTATTCTTCTTCTCTCACCACCCCCTCATCCCAATATACAGAGTAACCCTATGACCGTAATCCTAGTGTCTGGCCCATGGAGAAATGGTGGCACCTATTGACTGCTGGATATGTGTAATTTCTTTAATCTTGCCTTCAGGTCTGTACTTCTCTTGCGCTGATGACTACGCAGTCCTCTGTTAAGCCAATATATGTGATTAAAAAGCATATAATGCTGTGAGAGACAGCATTAGTTGGATTCTCTAGACAGTGGCTGCAGGTGCATTTTTTTTCTTTCATTACACAGAATTGCTCATGCTGAAGTGGGACAAATAAACCAAGGAAAAGTATTCTTGTCTGGCTTACCACTGTGAATAACACTGCAGCACAAGAGGAAATTGTACTAGTGAAAATGACAGTATTCAGAAAGAAAAATAATTTTTGGAAGGAGTTCTAGGTGGTAGCTGGATTTCATAATTTGGTATTAAGTGATATGCACAAGAAAAATTAATCTTACTTCAAGACTTTTAAAAAATGCACTCCTTGCTTTTCATGTATCAAACCTGTCCCTTTGTTCACCTCCTGAGTGAGGCACAAAATAAACAGTCGTGCTTCTGGGTGTCAGAGACTGAAATATTATGCTTAAAGGCTTATACATTGTCATGAAGGACTTTCTGGCCATTATGGCAGAAGAAGCTATGACTACCGCAGCCTGTCCATCCATCCCTGAATACGGCTCCTGACTGGAAACTTGGACTGTGACTTATATCACCTAAGGGAACTTGAGATACCATAAAGGTGACACTATAATTCAATTATCTCAGGTCCAGAGAGAGGTAAACAAGGCTGAGGGAGAAAGCCAAACTCAGCAACTGTCCTGAAAATACTGCCTAGCTGAGTTAGGCCTGGGGGAGGCCACAGCACACCGGCTCATCTGCTGAGGCCACGTTTGCACACACTCCCCCACAAGCAAGAAGGGAGGAGGAGGAGAGTTTTGGGGCTGTGGCGGAAGCTCTGGTCACAGGCAGTGAGCACCCATCCTCCCTCACTCAAACTGGCTCAGCTCTTAAAGCCCCGCAGCCCGGGAAGGCCACATGCACGGGACATTCCCGTGAGGGACACCTGAGCAGGTGTCATCATCCATCAAAGAGCGCCAAAGCGCTCCCCAGACTCATTGCTGAGGCTTTGCAGCAGAGCACTGCTCGTGATGCAAAGCGATGCAACAGATGCACAGTCTGTTGCAAGAGACTGTCCCAAACTTGCCCCCGCCAGGGGAGCTACCTGGGCCTTCCCAGCTGGCCCAAGTGAATACGGATCCGCTGGACTCCTTGTTTGTGGGGGACCCTCAGCACCAAGAAGATCTGAGGGAGAGCATCCATGGGACACCATCGGGACCCACAGAGTGGTGAGGTTTTCTGCTTAATCTGTGTCTGTCACTCTCTTTCTCTTTTTCTCCCCTCACCTCTTTTCTATTTCTATTTCTCCCTCTCTCCCTGTCTCTCATTTAGAGGTAAATAAAACCCATACTACTGATTTTGGCGTATGGTCTCATTTGCACCCTAATTCGGGCAGAGGCATTTCTGATCATTTTAATAACCGGATCAGGACATGGGGCTAGAAGCCCAGCAGTCCAGGGGCTGCTCCATGCCACTTCCAGTGGGATCAGCTGTTGAAGCGGTGCCGGGCATGGTCCTTTGTGACACAGGCGCCTTGGGTCAGGGCCCTGGGTGATGCGGGGCATTGTGGTGCCCAGAGGCCCTTGTGACACGGCAGAGCCACGCCCTGCAGGGGACAGATAAGGGGCGCGGGGCCCTGCGTTGCCCAGTCCCAGGAGAGCCGCTTGCTCAGGAGGAAGCAGCTGCCGGGATCCCACTCTGCGTTCCAGGAGATCAGACATGGAGGAGGACAAGGTGAACCCCAACTCCCAGTCCTCCAGCCCCTTGCCCGGCTGGCTGGGAGACGAGGCCCTCAGCGGGCAGTGGCTGGGGGCAGGCGGCGGCCCAGGCCTGCCCCTGTCGGACACTGGGGAGGAGGGGGCCTTTGCCTACATGGATGAGGAGTGGGAACGCGACACGGATGAAGAGCTTTCCCAGTATGGAGAGGTTCCCAGCCAGGAGCCTTGCCTGCGGGAAGAAGTGAGAGTCCAAGAGTTTTACCAACAGCAAGAAGCAGTGACAGTCCAGGAAGTTTCCCCGTGCGGAGTTGTGAGACTCCGAGAGTGGCGTCAGTGGGAGGTAGGTGTGAGAGTCCACTGGGCAGATGGCACACAGCAAGAGCTGTACCAAAGGGAAGAAAGTGGGACGGTCCAGGAGCTGCACCCATGGGACGAAGAGGATGAGACATACCAGGAGCTGTCCCAGTGGGAAGAAGATCAGGCAGTCCAAGACCTGTCCCTGTGGGAAGGCGAAGGATACCACAGACTGTCTCCTTCGGAAGGAGATGTGCGAGGCCATCCGCACAGGTACACACGGGAAGGAGACAAGAGGGAGGCGCTGGGCAGCTCTCGGGCTGCCTCTCCTGGCCCGGGGAGTCCCACAGAGGATGAGCCGGCGGCTGCTGCTGCTGGGGCTGGAGCTGGTGAGGAGGTGGAGGAGCCCCCGCAGCCTCTGGCTCCCGAGGTGGGAAAGGCACCAGGTTCTCCTGCTGGCAGTGAGGAGGTGCCATCGGCAGGGACAGAGAGCCCAGGCCCTGCCCCAGCCAGCCCCCGAGGCCACAGGCAGTCTCTGTGGGACTTTGTGTGGGGCATCACCTGTGAGATCGTGCACAAGGCTTGGCTCGTGATCCAGGCATCTGGCCAGCAGCCAGGGGAACAGAGGGACCTGGAGCAAAGCGCGGCTGCAGAACTGGAAGCAGCAGCTCCAGGACAAAGGGAAGAGAGCCCAATCTCTGCCCCACAGAGCCCCTGCTGCCCCCCCAGCCCCTCGCCCAGCCCGCAGGGAGCCCAGGTGCTCAGTGAGCAGCAGGAGGAGGCAGACAGGGGGTCAGTCCTGGCAGAGGAAGAGAGCAAGGAGGGGGCCTTGACTGGGGAGCTTGAGCATTCTCCGTGCAAAGATGAGCAACACACAGAGCTGTCCCAAGGAGACATCAACAAATACCAAGAAGGGTTCCAAGGGGAAGCCAGCACCGAGCCAGAGTTTTCCCAGGTAGAAGCCAGGATCTACCAGGAAGGGTCCCAAGGGGAAGCCTGCATTGAGCCAGAGCTTTCCCAGGTAGAAGCCAGGATCTACCAGGAAGGGTCCCAAGGGGAAGCCTGCACTGAGCAGGAGCTGCCCCAAGCAGAAGCCAGCAAGTACCAGGAAAGGTCCCAAGGGGAAGCCCGCACTGAGCAGGAGCTCTCCCTAGAAGTAGCCGGTAGCTACCACGAGCTCTCCGATTGGGATGAATGCAGCAAGGAAGAGCTGTCCCATGGGAACGTTGGTAGCTACCAAGAAGATTCGGACTGGGAAGAATGCACGGAGCAAGGCCTTTCCCAAGGACAAGTCAGTAAATCCCAAGAACTCTCTGACTGGGAAGAATACAGCGAGCATGAGCTGTCCCACAGGAATGTCAGTAGCTACAGGGAAGCGTCTGATTGGGAAGAGTCCATGGGCCAAGAGCTTTCTGAAGAGGAAAA
>NW_024582055.1:2782119-2975941 GCF_017639235.1 Corvus kubaryi
CTTCAAGAGTGGACCCTCGAAAGCAGTTGCGGGAAAAGCTGCAAGTCGGGGGAAGGGACTCACATTGCGAGCAGAGAGACCTCTTCCTAAATGGACTGAACAATATTTGGAAGTGGGCAGCTGTCTCGTTGTGAAACTGTTTTCATAGCACGAGCAAGAAGAGACTTCTCTTTCTAAATGGACTGAACAAGGTTATTATGGAAGTGGTAAACAGACTGAACATCTTAAGGGTTGTCTTTTTACATTGTCAGTGGGAGAAGGGAGAAAGGTGAGGGGAGGAGGTGTGGGTGAGGGTGTGGTATAATTTTTTTTTTCCCTCTTTTAGGTGTATTAATAAACTTCTTTATATTCTTTCAAGTTTGGTGCCTGCTTTGCATTTCTTCTCATTCTTATCTCACAGAAGGTAAACAGTAAGGAGTATTTTGGACCAAACCACTACACTAAATTGGTGTTTCCGCCCGGTTTACAAACCAAACCCGCAACAGGGTGCCTAAGTGGGTTTGTCTGGTTGGGATAACCTTTTTGCACAAGTGGCTTTTCAGCCATCAGCATTCAACTTCTGGGCAGAGTACTGAGAGATAGTGAAGGCTGAAGAGTGAAACAGTAGAGGAGTAGAGTACTGTGGTTAAGTACAGTTAAGCACTTAGAGTACTGTGTTTGAGTACTGTGGTTAAGAGGGACAGTGCAAATTCTTAACAAAATGAAGACACATGCCTCATGTATCCAGAGACTTGATTCCTGGCAATGCCACTTCACCAGGACTGGCCCATGTAGGATCAGAAATCTTTATGAACAAAGCCATACCCTGTATCAGAGAGCATTGCAAAAGCTTTTCCTTGGGAGTAACAAGCCCAGAGCAGAAAACACTGGAAAAAAAAAAATAAAAGGCTTTATGAAAGTTTAAATTTTATTAAAGAGTACATGATCTATTTAAGTAAGAGTTTAGTGACTATTTTGGAAGAAGTCAGGAATGCCTATGCTTGATGGCATGCATTAGCAAATTTATTTGTATTTGTGCATTGAGATAAATAGCAGAATAAAGATTTACAGGAATTTATAACCATAGGTTTAAATGACCCTGAGATTATGTTATAGCTCCAGAGACAACTGGAGGCAGGAAGATATTTGTCTATCTGATGGATGTGGTCATTTAAAACACCCATCATATTCAAAATGTTATGTCTGAAAATTCTACTTGATGAAATACTGTGTAAAAAAACTCATCTCAAATTGCTGAAAGCAATCAAAATAAATATATCTGGAGAAGGGTTAATATTAAACTGCATCTTCCCTAATATATAACACTCCCTTTTTTAATATTAGTTTTATTTAACACTTTACAACTTTTCTGACTCCTTACTCCCTAACTTTTCAAATTCCACTTTGTTCAAAAGGCAACACTACTGCAATCAAAGATCTGCTTCACAACTGTAGTGGTCACATTCTTTTCCTTTATTGCATATTATGCCTGTTTCTTTACAGGGTGAATTTGGCAGGGGATAATCTTTTTATCCAGTAGACAATCATGTTTCCTGAACATGCTCTCTTCAGTACAATATTGCAAATAACTCTGTTAAGAAAAACCTCACGCTCATCCTTGGTTCATTTTGTTAACTGAATTTATATAAAGGCTACAACTCCCCTCTGGAGAGCAATAATGGCTTTACCAGTCAGAAGTTGAAATATTTCATTAAACTATTCTTAAACCTTTGAAGCTCATCTTAAAATAAGCCATTGTTATAAATACTAATTAAGTAATATATTTTGAGGGAAGGAGTTGGAAATGAGTACACAATTACCACAAAAGCAAAAGATAAATGGTCAATTTACATTCAGCAGGAGGTGATTCTTGATGTTCCATTAAGAGATATTAAACTTCTTGGCTAATTGTAAGAATCAAGTGAAGGAAAAAAAAATTTAGTGAGCTCGATGGGACATTGATTAAGCCAAAATACCAAGATCACCATCCCCAGTGCAGGAGAAGTATTTAGTTTCAAGAAAAAGACTGACTCTTGTTTTATTCAGCTGGACTCAAATAGATTTAGCTGGATTTCAATAGATTAGAGTGAAAATTTTCACTCTGATAAAACTTCAAATTGAAATATAATTTCTTTTGTCCTTCTATATCTCTTTATTAAACAGGAATAAAAAATATCTGCAATCAAAAGCACTTTTCTATTAAAATTATGACATCAAACTCTTCTGCATAGGAGGGACATAATGTTGTTTTGTTTAATCTAAAATCCTCTGGTTTTGGTTGCTTGTATTTCTATACAAACTCTTTACTGTATTTTACTCTGAAGATATTGATACTAGAAATGTAATGCCTCTTTACATCTGGCCACTGCACAAACACTTCAAAATATATCTAGAAGATAGCACTATAAGAGTTCCACAAATAACAGTTTTCTAAATGTTTTCTTTTAATTGGGATTCATGAAATCAAATTTTACAACCCTCAGAAAGTGAGTATTTGAATGAAAGGAACAGCAGGCATTATATCTTGAAGTAGAAAAGAATATTTACAGTGTCTTTAACTTCATCTATCTTTATGTTCACACTTCAGGAAAACATTTTGTCTCCAGAATTTTAAGGCTTATTTCAAATTTAAGTCCTTAAACTGTTCTTTGTGGATCCTACAAGAAGTAAACAAACAAAGTTTCATCTCCTTTGGAGTGACTTTCCTTTTCACATTTTAAATGGTAGAGAAAAAACCAACCACTGCAGAAAAGTACCTTGCTGAAAGTATGAGCAGAAAGCTTTTACAACTGGAAACAAAATGAGTACAAGTTTGGTTTTTTAGAGGAAATGTTGCAGAGGTCAAATTTATTTTGTAGAAGCATGAGTGTATTAATGAAAAAGGAGTTCTTGCTTTCAACAGGTTTTCACCAAATGGTTTCCCAAATGCTACATTAGCATCACTAAATGCATGACACCAGCAGCAGTGGTTTTTTAGGATAAGGTGTACATTAGTTTTTTGGGGGTCTTTTTTGCCTCCTAGACTTCTCTTAAATTATGTGTGTGAGTAGGTCTATAACTCAAATATTTTAGCATGAAAAGGCACACAGGCATCACCTTCCTCTCTTAAATACGTAGAGACATAGCCCTACAAAATTTAGATTGTGAGTACAGTCAAGTGAGAAATAAGAAACACTAGTCTTATTAGTACAATGTAAATTTTAGCTGCTTAAAATGATCAAAGGATTTATTTCCCATATTAGGTACAGGAAACAGGCTGCAGCTTTTAATTGTAATAATGCCACCCTAACAATACAAAAAGTAAAAAGACAGGAGAGACCTGCATAGCCTACACCGTTATTTGATTTCCAGTATCTGTGAAGATTGAAATTAGATGACCTCTTTCAAATTAAAACTCTTTTCTATTGGGAATATTTTCCTCATTAAATTGTTCTCATAAGATACCATTTTTTAATTTCTGTATTTAACCAATACCAGTTGTTGGCTGCCATAAATATTACAAGAACTTCTTTTCATGTGAGATTTTATTTTCATCTTGAACATATTTGGATAATCCTTCTAGGAATCCCATGAAGACCCAAAATGGACATATTGAAGACATAAATCTTCCTTTTCTCTAACTGAGTGAATATGCTGACCACAAACAAATCATATTCTGACAATCTATTAACTTGACAGAAAGAATAATAATTTTTGAGGAAGACTTCCAAAACAGAATGACTTTGAAGATTCTGTCTCAGATCTTATTACATGAAAACAGGATATATTTCTCTGAAAGATGCATGTGGATTTTATCTTTCTGCCCTGGTAATCATTCAGAATTACAATTCACACTATCCACAGAAATGTAAATAGTGGAAAGCTTTGCTGCTCATGAAAGCAAGAATGTACAGTTTGACATTTTATTCCTTCTTAACTTGAAAAGCTCCTGGACTATGGCTTAGCAAGACTTGCTTTTAAATGCTCAATATCTGAGGCTTCCCATGGTAGCAAATATAGAGCAGAGACAGCTGTTAACAGATGTATAGAATGAAACAAGTTGTATGACTTGGAGAAACAAGAAAGATGGATGAATAATTGCTTATTTTGGATGTTGCACTGGTACAGAAAAACAGAACTAAGACTGGGGGATTCTGTTGCTACTGGTGATGGTGAAAGCAATAACAGGTGTCAGCTGAGAGATGTAAATAAAGGATGCCATAAAGAAATGTGTTAGATTTGAATACTCATTTTCATTAATTAAATTGACTCAAATGTTGAGATTTTTGCCTTTTGAAGAAAACCATAATAATAGCAACTTCTTTTCAAGGAGAGAAAAGCACTGCCATCACAATAAATGTGCTTGTTACAGAAATTATTGGTTATAATAGCTTTGTCTAAAATGCCTTCTTACGCAGGACTGATCAATAAAAATACCTGAACCATGTTAGGTCCCCTATTTTTCTACTAAATTATTCATTGCAGACATCATGTTCATTACAGAAGTTCTAATTTTTATAAAATCCTTCCCTAAGACATTATCTTCATTACAGAAAACTCTTCTGGTAGCAAAGTGATTTAGTTATTTTTATATTCGACAAAGTCTAAGTATTTTCTCACACAAACATTGCAATTATTTAATTTTTTTTCTGTTTATTTGGGGTTTTTTTTTCAGTTTCCACACGTTTAGATAATTCTTTCAAGAATATGAATTAATTACCTTTTCAAATCTCATTAAAATCCTTGTTGTGCCCAGTTTATATGCCAATAGTGGTCTAAATATTTATGTCATATCTTCTGCTGTTAATCTACTTCTTTTTCATGTAATGTTGCTTTTATCAGTGGATAAAAGACAGATTTTAAAGCATGTCAACTTGGATGCCAAACATGTTCATAAATATATCCAGATTCTCATGAACTCACCACAAAAACAGAAAAGGAGGCTGGTGTTCAAGGGGAGCCATAGGCAATACATGGGTACTGTGGTTGATGATGGGAAGTAAATGCTAAACTGAGTCATAGTCCTGACTCAGGTCATAAATGGATTCTGCTAAAGACAGAAATATTCCAAGAATAAAACATAGATTTAGCAGGGACGCTAGAGCATCCCTTCATGCCAGGATACTTTTCCAGAGGCTTGCTGCCTGAGGATGGCAGTTAGGACTTTACAGCAACTGAAAGAGATCATAGAAGCACTGATGGTTAATCATGGAATCACAGAATGAGTTGGAAGGGATCCACAAGGATCATCAATGTCTAACTCCTGCCCCTGCACAGGACAGCCTGAAGAATCACACCAGGTGCCTGAGAGCACTGTCCCAATGCTTTCTGAACTCTGTCAGATTTGATGCCGTGACCACTTCCCTGAGGAGCCCAAGTTCAAGCGCCTAAGTAGTATATGCATATGTAATAGATCAAGAAAATATAAATAAGCCTAAATAGAGGTAAAGAGAACAAAAAAAACCTGGTTGTAAGTGCTCGGATACCTGTCTGGTCAACCTCTGACCACAAAAAAGAGAAAGATACACTTACCCCTGAGCATGCCTGATGAAGCATGGAGTGTCAGCCAGCTATGATTGACTAAAAGGTTATGACATTAATTAATAAAAGATAAAAGATCAGGCTTTTAATACTGTCTTTTTCTCCAGTTCAGATGTCAAGCACACTGATTTTTTTGCTGCTTTTTGCTGCTTTTTAAACAGTTTATCAAGACACAAAAGTGTCACCAAAGAAGTGGCAATTTCATTAATAGAAGAAAAAATAACATTAAGGGTACAGATATGTAAAAGATACATAACAAATTTTAAATTAATTTCATATAAGATGTGAAACAATAGAATTTTTATTTTTTTACTTAACAACTAAAAGGTTTATTCACATGAAAATTCAACATTGCAGCTTCCTTCTAAATGAAGAAGAGCAGTATCACAGCTTTTTAAAAAAAATCATTGGGACTCCTAGACTCAGTAAAGCTATCATTACACAAGCAATTAAATTAAAGTAATCTTTTGAGATTTAATAACTATCTTCTGTAGTGATCATAACTGTGAGAAAGATGCAAAATGTTCAATTTTATTGCAGTATTTACACTCTGTTTCACTCTGCTGCCCCATTAATTTATAAGCTATGTTCAAGACAGAAAAAAAGGAAGCGAACTCAGTTATAAACTATGCAGCACAAGGCATATTCTGTTTTGTATTTATTCTGGTCTAATTCCAAATATAGAAAATGGGGTTTATATTCTTAAATATATCACACTAATCATTTAGGGCCAGAAAAAGCTATTTTATGTAAGACTGAGACTAGATTTAGTCCTGTATTTCAACTACAGTTCTTTGTGGAAACTGTTTCAAGATCAGCAGCCCAAGACATCGGCTTGAAGAGAACCCATGCGTGAAAATTATAATCTGCAAATCCTTAATACAGAGGTACAGAGTCTTTATTACAGACGAAGGTGGACTCTGCAGTAGTTCTGGCTCATTCTCCAGAAGGAAAGATGAAAATATTCATCTTATCTGTAACAACCTATAGTTAGTGAGCAGTTCATACGTCATCTTGCCCAGAGCCAATGTTTGGGATTTATTTTTTCTCACAACTATACAAGTAGAATGACTGCAAGTAGTAAAGAAGAATTACATTGCAGTCTCACTACTGTTCACAGGTTCCTATGAAGCACTGCTGCCTGAATTTGCTTTCCACCTCTCCCTTTTGTCCTCACTCTCTTACTTTACTTGTGTCTCCTTAACCACAGTACTCTACTCCTCTACTGTTTCACTCTTCAGCCTTCACTCTCTCTCAGTACTCTGCCCAGAGGTCGAATGCTGATGGCTGAAAAACCACTTGTGCTAAGAGATTATCCCAACCATACAAATCCACTTAGGCACCCTCACTGGACACACAGACAGGGTCTGTTCTAGGCACTTCTGCAAGCAAATGCAGAAGAACCACAGGACAAAAGCATCCCACAGACTGTCAGTCACCTTTGAGGTAGCCTTTTGACAAATTTTACTTTTGACAAATCCCACAATTTCAACTAGACAGAGTCTGTGCTGCACAGAGACTTCTGGAACAGTATCTTCCATCCCCAGAATGATTTCAGGGAAGATGAGGAGGAAGGCTGATGAGAAGAACTGGTAATTCATTCAGACAAGGAAAAATCTCAAAAGGTTTTAATTCAGTAAAATATTTGAAAAACAGTTCCAACATACTGATCTGTGCAGCTGTGAGCTGGAACAGAGGGTCCAAAATATGATGTACTCATCTACTCCTTTCTGAAAGCAGCAATATCAGCCAGTTCTGTGAGAGATCATCAATAAAAGCCTTTGATGTGATGTCTATTGCCAGAAGCTCATTTAAGTGACTCACTTTCATTCCAAATATCCAATAAAGGCTAGATTAGAATTAGATGTAGATACAAGAAATTACAGCAATGATTTTTGAGTGCCTGCCAAACAAGAAATAACTGTAACTCAGAGAGGACACAACAGAAAACAAATATGAAATAAGAACTACTCTCTATATTTTCTAGTAGAAAAAATGGGAGGTGTGAAAAAACATGGGGTAGGTTCAAAATTTAATAAATGAGCTGTTTCTTCAGGCAGTATGTATTGCAGCATGGAGCTCAGTTCAGTTTTAGAAGTTGGCGGAGATTCAAAAAGCAAATAGACAAACCAACAGAATGTTTATCTAGGAAAGGGTGTTTAGGACAAGGGCATGCCCTCCAGCTCCAGAAGCCTTGAAGATGAGAGTATCATTGTGTGCTTGGCTTGTCCTTTCAGCCTTCCCTGAGCTTCCTGAACAGTTGCTATAGGAAACAGAATAGCCCAGAAGAAAGTCATTGATCCCATGTGCTGCTCTCATGCTTTGAGATTCAGTGAAATGAACTTAATACGTTTTACACATTTGACAGTAACAACCTTCTCATACAGCAAACGAGTGCCACAAGTAGTTAATAGCTCCTTGCCTCTTTGTATCACATTTGCTCAATGGACATTTTGGAGCACAGTGATATCCTGTGAGCAAATCACCCAGTCTAGTTATCTGAGTTTATGTAAGTTATGTAAAATCAAGGTTGATTTTGCATCTTCATGAGACTGATGATTTACTTTTCACTTCAGAGCTATGATGGTACACAGTTTGCAAGGAAGCGAAATTCAAGATGTCTTGTGCATAATCTTAGCTGAAGAATGATCTGCAAAGATACAAAAATAATAATCCTACCATCAAAAGGATGGAAAAGGTATCAAAGAAGATCACAGAAGGATATAATCTTTATCACTAGGAAGAATATATAATCTCCTATCATAGCAAATATAAATCTAATAAATCCATATGATTTCACTATCATTACCACAACAAAAACAAAACCCAAGAGTAGCAAGGAAATCTCAGGTTTGCCAATTTTGCTAAAGTTGTCTTTTCCTCTAGAAAATTCTTCAAACCTGTTGGCAAACAGCAAACAGCCCTTTTGAAGATCTTCAAATGCCTCACATGGGAGGAACTGCCAATCCCCCAAAAGCAGGCTTACTTCTATTGTACTGGCTTTCTTCACTTCTAAGAGAAAAAAATCCAGCCTACAGACTTTGTAGAAATCAAAGGGGGACTGAATACCAGGGGGGAGCAACCCCAGCTAAATGGAAAACAAAAGACATTGCATTTTTCCTCCTTAGCCAAGGGCAGAGAAATCTTGCTTTGTGATTTAGTGTTGACTTCTTTTAGAAGTTTCTCGAGTCTTCTCATCTGGTTTTGTGAGGACTCAGTCATTACAAACCTATGTGCATGAAAGCAGAGAAGACAACCAAAACGGAAAGAAAACTGAGACAAATCTCCAGCACTAAATCGCGAGCATGCTATTTTACCTTTCCAAAGCTTGTCAAATCCTGATACTCCTGTGTAGGTACAGAATGAGCTCCTTGCAATGGCAATGGAAGTAAATGTGACCTGGTGTGAAGCTTCGGGTCCTCTCAACAGCTGCTTAGAATATCAGTGCCTATAAGGAATCAATTATCAATCTTCTCAGTGTTTTTTAATGATTCATCTAAATAACATATTTTGTCATTTAATATTTCATTTAATTTTGTGAATAAGTTACATAATGTGTACATCAAATCAGACTGTCAGCTGATTCTTCATTGATGTGTGTACACAATTTTCTGTTCAAATTCTTATTCATGCAATATCTCAATTAGTAAATTTTAATATAAGGATGCATAGAACTTTGTTTTGCAAATTTTAGTCACGAAGATGTATGTTTTGTTGATCCATTTTTGCTTTTAAGAGTTTCAACAGACTACATGTTACAGATGAGTTACACATTAACTGCTGACATTTTACAAACCTTTATTTAACAATGCATATTTCAGGATCTGGATGTCTCATGTTCTTGCTGAGCTGCATATCTCACCAGCTGAACATACTTCACCAGTGGAGATTTCCAGCACAAAGTTTCCTGTACTTTACCATGCAAATGTGTGCTCCAGATTTAATTATATGTAGTTCTGGTGAAGACAGACTTTGTAAAGCAAGACTGAGCTGAACATTTAAATTCTATCTCATAAATTCATAGGTCACAAAATAGTTCTCATTAGAGCAGTATCATTTTGCTCATTAGAAATGGATTTCATCATCCATAAACCTATACAACAAATAGAAGTTTTACTTTTAGGTGTCATTGTTTTCTTTTTTAATTTTTGGATGAGAATTTGTCTATTGGTGAAGATGCTTTTTGCTCAGGGACTATATGATGCAGACCAATGTGGTAAGAACAGCTTCCAATACTTCACTTCCATGTTGCATACAACTGAAAATCTTCTCTTTCTCACCAGTAACTTTGTTATACCTAACGAACTAATGCCTCTCCTCAGAACATGGAAAACAAAAAATCTGAAGTTTGAATATCTTAACACCCCATATTCATCAGAAAGGATATTGCCTCTGGTTCTGATCTAGCCTCTTCTCAGGACAAACTTATGTCTTCCAGTTTTTAAGTAAATTATGAAGAATCGCTGCAATAGAAAACAGTGATTTCAAATGACAGTATCAACAGGTTGCAGGCACAGCAGTGGCGCTTTCAAATTTCTGTAGTTTATTCATTTGGCTAAAACACTGATTCATAGCATTTAAGGGATACTTTCTACTCTGTTTTATATACATGGTGAGAAACAATATCTTAGAACAAATAGAAATGGAACAAGCACAAGCAAAGAGACAAGAACAAGCACAAGAACAAAGAGAAGAGACACCAAGAGTAAAACCCTCACGGTGTGATGAGTCTCCTTGGTATACCTAGTCTAATAAATAATTTTTAGAGTAAGGAAGAGCTTCCAACTTCGAAGGAAGTCTGCAAAGCCTCAATTGGTACTTCTTGAGATCAGAGAAAAGGCTCTGACTGACTTCTGTATGACATTTTGGAGTGCCTGTGGTTTTGTTTTCATGTTCTAAAGGAAGAGCCAGGAAATCTCTCTGCTTTTACCTTAACACTGGGACCAGACACCATCTAATGAGGACAGCACTTCTTTTCTTTTTTGTGCTAGTACTATACCATGTACAATCGTGTAATTTAAAAAGAAAGCAAATTTAAGAATAACACCTTGCTTATTCTTCCACCATACTCCAAACCATCCTTGCTCCAGCCAAATCCTTCCCTTCCTCAGAGCCCCTACAAGTGACTGCAGCTGATTTGTGCATATGGCAGACAAAACAGTTACACAGGTTTCTGCACAACCCTTTAGTGTATCTTCAGCTGGAACTGAACTTGGCTATGACACTCAAAGAGGCTCATTCATATTTTGTAATTTTTCATATGGTTTGAACTGGGCCTTGGTAAATTTGTCAAGACAAAATCCTTTAAAAAAAAAAAAAAGAAGTATACTGATATAAATTGTTCAGTTACCTGCATACATCTTCACAACACAATTCTAGTTTCTAGTTCTACTAAATTCGTCCCATTATTATTTAGATGAAATTGATTACTGTCTTTTACTTTTGTGCAATAACCCTTGTAAGCAACAGTGTTTTCAAAACTGCTGAATTTTTACTAAATTCCGCTCCATCCCCAAATCCTCATAATTTTAGAATATAAGAGAATAATTTAGGAGCAAAATCACAACACATGATTATCCAAAGATAGGTTCTGTCTATTGATATATTTTTCTTTTAAACTAAAGATACATTGAAATGCATCATAAAAATCTGAAAAGAAAAAGAAAAAGCCTTTTTAAAGGTTATCAATATTCTTATGGTTGTATCTTCAAAATATATCTAATCTTTAAAGTGTTAGATTTCCCTCCATCTCCCGGCCTCAATTTGCTTTATGCTTTTAACACAAGCTTCAAGAAATGGATGACAACTTCTTGTGGCAGTGTAAAAATCACACAGACAAAGAACAGGCTACTTATATCTTTTCTTGGTGTTTTTTTTTTAATTAGGTGATGCTCAGATGATGAAGTAGTATCATTTTATTAATTAGGCTTATATATCTTTCTCTGAATTATTTTTCTGCACATTGAGAGGGCTATTAAGTCTCTTCAACAGCCCACCCCATCATTATATGTTGAGGGGAGAAAGAGAGAAAGCCTTCCCGAAAGAAGAAATTGCAGGACAATATATTAAATGTAAATGGAATTCCATTTTTAGCATGCGGTCAGTGATGTATGAGCTCAGAACTCAACTCATACTGCATGAAAAATAGGAATGGCTGGAAATCAGCTGCACTACCAAATGGAAAATCTTAGAAGAAAGCACCACTATTGCTCAGCTCAGCTGATTTACATAAGGAAGAAAACATCTCTTCCTTTACCAACTTGCATCTATTTTGCTCAGCCTAACAGCGTGCATTAAATATTTCAACCTTGGTGCCAAAATCACTTGAAATAGAAAACATGGATGATAAAACAACAAAAGGAAATGGAGAGACTGAGGTCAAAGCAGGAGCCTAACACATTTAAATTCAATCAAACTACCATCTGGAAATAAAAGTATGCTTACTGGGTAAATGTGTATTGAGGTATCTCAAAAAACATAGGCTTGATTTTTAAAAAAGCTGTAAGGATAACCTATCTCAGTTAGAAAATTATAACCTAGATTTTGACCTTTAATTACTCAGTGTGAAAAAATCATGTGTCCATATTTATTGTAATTTTTGTTCTAAATAGAATCAGTTCATAACCATTTTTCTCTCAATGAATGAAGATTATTTTAAACCTTCAGTTGAAAGAATACTCATAATTCTTTGTAAAATTAGTCAGTACTAAGGCTTCCTTATTACTGTTTCTTGTTTTACTCTATGAAAGCTAATGACAATACCAAGTTTTCTCTTTTCTTTAAAGGTTATAAAATATAATGTCTAATGAATCCTCTTGGCTGTTTTATATTTGACCATACCTACATTTGTCCCTATTTCGGTACAAAGCTTGAAAGTCCAAACAGGAACCTCCCTCAGTTCAATTTTAAACTGAATTGCTGCCTTGGGTTTTCACTGTAAAACTGACAACTTGACTCATCTTCAGAAGCCAAAGTTGAGAATTTATTTTATCCCCTCTAGAAAAATTTGTCTTTTCAAGAACATTTATTTTTCTGGTTGCAGTCATAGCTCTCAAATGAGTTTCAGTATTCCAGGCAAAGGACACTTTGCTGCACTCTCACCTCAACTAGAGTGGATGCAAAACCTGTTTTCTGTCTGAAGCAGCAGAATGTAAAAGATGTGTTCATTTTATCATATTAATCACATGACTCATTACCTCCCCAAGATTCTACTAGAATCTAACCTCTAAATGAAGTTTATGACCTTTGTATTTCCCTGTAATAAGTCACAATGTCTTATTTTTATGACTATAATTTTGAATTGCATCATGACCTTTAATAGAGGGCACTGAAAAGTCACGTGGCCCTTGAGTAAGTATGAGTTAGGAGTTTATTTTAGCCCCTTGAAAGTGCAGAATGTATCAAAATACTGAGATGATGTAGGATATATGTGCCTGTGCAGTCCTCCAAGGGGAAGATCATCACTTCCTGTCACTTGCAGTAATCAGTAACTTGCAGCATCAGTGATTGCTAAGTATGTAGAAGACCTAATATAAGAGGAGCTAAAAGACAACAATGGCAGCTAATTGGAACATGAAAGCACAAGTGAGATTTTTTTTTTTTTTTTTAATATTTTCTAGGCTTTTACAAGGGCTGGTTGTCATCATCAGTTTCTCTGTTGAAAATACCTCAGAGGAAACAGGCAATACTTTAAAATTATCTTTTAAAGGAGCAGAAATAAGGTATACATATTTTAAAATTCTAGAAATGAAAACATTTGAGGTAGCAGAACCTCAGTTTAACTGAATGTACTTACATCACTTTACACAATTATATTGTAGTAGTCTGTTTCCATTACACAACTTACATGTTAAGGCACTGCACAAACAAAAGCTTTATTGGAGGGCATCTATTTTAATATTTTTAAAGGACTTTGATACCTTTGTAGGCCATCATTTTTGCTATCTCCACAGACTGAGAGCCCATTTTTCAGTTATGCATCGTGCTTTCACTGTCATAAAAATGACTCATGCCAAGTCATCAGAAGTAATACAAAGAAATGTTGCACATCACAAAAGGGAATACTAGAAAAAAATGTTTATTTCTGAATTCTTACACTGCTTGACAAAAAAACCCCAACTTTTTCTCACATAAGAAAAAAAAAGAATTCAGTATTTACAATATCTTAAACTGCTTAGGATAAATTCCTACATGGAGAGAAAGTAGAAACCAAATTTGATGAAATTTTGTAAAAGCTGTGTAATATACAGAACAAAATAGATTGTAATGGTTGTATTCTGGTACATACGGGATCATTTAAAATTTACTGTTCAGCTCTGCATTTAATTCACTAAGTTATTTGATGAGCAATCTAAGTCACAGATCGAGTCATTCCATCAAATCCTGCACAGGTTAATAAAAACCAAGTATTAAATGCAGGTATTCTGAAACCAAGTATAATCAATCCTAAACTTGGTGAACAACAGAGATGGAGTCAAATCAAGAAAAATAAGAAATAGTTAAAGTTCTGATTTATTTAGAAATTATCCTTCCATTATCCTGAATAAAATCTTTTATTTGTAAATTATAATATTAAAATAATCTCAGCACAGACAGAATACACTATGTCAGAAAATTATACATATTCACAATTTATAATGTATTTGTAGTTGTCATGTACTTCACAAATTTAATAGCTGTAGTTTCTCAGTTTTCATTTTTCTCTCCCTTTGTATAATTTCACATTTTTTTCCCCAGTTCACTTCTCTGATCTGTGGCCCATCCCTCCTTTCCACTCTTCAATAATTAAATTCCCGCCTTCATGACTGAAGCATGACTATGCTTTTCATTAGTGCAAGTCCTAACTTTGCTTTTGTTGCAAATTCATGAAATGCCTTTTGAAACTTTTCAAGATGACACACACTTGAAGAACAGATTAAAAGCAGAGGAAAATGAACAGTAATGAGCTCATTTTCAGAGAAAAGCTCTCATTAGCATGAGGTCTTTTTGATTTCTCAAAAAAATCCAAACTGGTCTTGGGTGCAGCTCCTTCTCTTGCATTCAGAGGAGGGGGATGTCATTGCAAGGGAGTCCTGTTTTTGGGGAGGGTGATTGGAGACAGGGGGAGGAAGAGGGTCTAGTTAGTATTTTTTTATTAGAATATCACTGTATCACTGAAAACCCAATTTAGAGGTGAATTAGGGGACTAATGTTCTACTAATGCTTCCGGTTTCATTTTTCCCTTCCTGTTTCCAGAATTGGTTTTAAAGAATGGTGTGGCAGAGGGTTTCATCAACATTCACAGTGGGACAAAGAAGAGCTAATGTTTCTATTCTGCTTCTGGAAAAGTCATGATCTCTCAAATTTCATTACTGTGTTACTTCAGATCAGTCAAGGATCTAGTTGCTATGCTCCTTAACTCAGATGCAAGTGCAGTGCCTGCCTGATGTAGGTGGATTTTGGGGGCCTCCTGTTTTTCATTTAGATGAGAAATTATATCTTGGATTAAAAAAGCTTTCCAGTGAAAGCTATTTCAAGACATACATTTTTATTATTTGACAATAGAGAATAAAAATACAGCAAATAATATGGTAAAGTACTTTTTCAGCCACAGTTCCCTTGTGGTGAAATAGTCCAACCAGCTTGTCTAGACTATTCAGTTGTCTTTCAATATAAATCTGAAGACATGTATAATATACAGTCAAAACATTTTTATGACAGAGAAAAGGGTTGAATCTTATCTCCCTCTCATTTACATTGGTGAAATCCAGGAATTACCCCAGTTTGGGGGGAAAAAAGTGACTGAAATATCTCTAATTAAAGTCCAGTTTTTCATAAAATAATCATGTGTATTATAAACAATAACAATGTGAATTTTTTCCCTACAAGTAAATTAATAATAACAATATTCTAGAAACACATTTTAAACTAAATTTCAACTGTATGTAAAGTTTACTAACTTCAATGAATTCAACTTCAATGTTAATATAGAAGATTATGATTCCTGGCATCATGAACAAACTACGGAACACAGTACAAATTCATAAATAGTCAACGAGGTCAGTCTCATATGAAAAAAAGCCACCATATTTGCCACTCAGCTTGCCTACATAATCACTTTTAGATCGCTCCTATCGTTGCAAAATTAGTGCGTCACTACTAAAACAGCCACCTAAAACTGGTGAAAAAAGAATCACATCATAAGAAAAATATTGTTGACAAATGTACCCTTTCATCTCAGCCACCTAGTAGCATATCCAAAACATGCACTAATTTGCACTTTTGTGGTCTATTCCCTGAAATAATTATTGAGTGTAACACTTTTTGTTCTGTCATTCAAACTCAGTGTCCTAAAAGACAGAGTAAAGATTACCTTGCTCTTATTCTTGCTTATTATCCAATAATTTACTGTTTGTTCATTATATATGCTTCTTTAAAATACTGTTGGTTGCATAGTATACAACAAATAAAAATGTGCCTTTTTTATTTTTTGAGAATGCAAGTAGCAGACATTTGCAAAACTAGCTTTATTAGCCCCACAAAGTCCTGTTTTACAAAACCCAGTTATTTTTTATCCACTTTGCTCTCAGTATTTAACCATGCAAATAAATTATGAAAATTAATAAAATAGAAAATTAATGTAAAGGTCAGTAGGCTATCAGAAGAAAAAGTGACCTTTGATGCTGGACATCTTTGGAGATTTCTCCAGCTCTGCATAGATATATTATGCAGTGGTTTACTCCAGACATTTTAATTCTAAGTGTGTGGGGGGGTTAAAGAAACAAAAGGCTCATATGAATGTCCATATCCATATAAATCTTTTATATATCACTGTAAAAGTACAGAAGTGAAACACACTGATGATCAAGACTAAACCTAATTTTACAACACAAGAATGAATTACAAAAATGAAGTTTAGTGTTTTACAAAACGTATTGAGTATTGTTCTATCATTTTATCAGTCTCCAACAGAAAGCTTACTTGAGAAGAGAAATGAGAATCTTCTGCCCCCCACCCATGACATCTTCAAGAATCAAATGAAGAATAGGATTTTACTATATATCACATGAAATACACTCTTTGTTCACTTGGTAATTCCTTCCTTTTATCTTCTTGCCCACTCAAAGCAAAATGAAACATTTTTTTTAAAACACAAAATTGAAGTAACATCATCAGTTAGTCACTTGAGGTCAGTGCTATTTTCCACACCGGTTTATTTCCAGCAGCTTCCCATTGCTTAGTCAAGAAGCCGAGATGGAATACATAGTTTTGTTTCTCCACTGCCCCGATTTTGGAAGACAAGGTGTCTAGGAAAAGCTCCAGCTATATCACTAGGGATATCTAAATAATTGTGTATCGTCTCAAATCACAATTTTGTAGGAATCCTTTGTGTTTCTATGCAATTTTTTTTGTAATGTGTATTTTTACATTGTTATGATGGCACATGTATTTAAAGAGCTTTCAAAATATGTTTTCAATTTCGACATATCATATAAATAGGGATTGCATATTAATAACTATTACTGACAGTGACAGCACAGCAATCAAATTATGTTTTATGAAATGTTAAGATAAAAAGAGTATTGGTAGACTTTCCTTTAAAATAAGTTTGAGTCCTTCAAACCTCCTACCTCATTCATTCTAAGCCACAGAAAGCAGAGTTCAATGTTTCTCATTTAGTCACCCCTTTCTGGCTTTCAATAGTACATGGAGTTTAGAAAAGCAAGTATGAATGGAAACTTAGGACAACAAAATACTCTTAGGAAGAAAGAACAGTTAAAAAGATTTGTTCACTTAGAAATGTTCAGGTGACTTATTTGTGGAAAATATAATAAATCATAGAATTAACTTGCACTATCATTGTAACAAATAGCACTTCGGTTTTTTCCTTAAGATTTTTAAAGTGTGGATGATCTTGTTGAAGGACAACATGAAAACCATGAATGAAGTGGCTGGAATAAAACTAATGCCAGTGCACCTTACAGTACCAAGGAGTCCTGACCTAATCTTTAATTTTTTATACAAAATGAACCTGATCTTCAGTTGCCTTCCATGAATAATTCACACATTCTGCAATTCTTTCTATGGAAGGAAAGGTGTTTCTCAGAAATTATTCTAACATCTAAAAATCAGTGAATTCAATTACACAAGATCTTTCAAAACTTCACTCAAAACTTCCAGTAAGCAACACATTAGGTCAATCTGTCCATGTCAGAAAAAGGTCGATAAAGTCAGTATCTCGAGACTGCTATTTCCTGACTGATGTTTCAGGTTAAAAATAAAACCTGTTTTACCAAAGCTGTGACACCAGGAGTAACCAAACTCATGTCATGGAGACCGTTAGTTTGCTGACCATTTTCACTATGCATTTTTAGTTTACTGTACCCCTGAGTCTTCTTTGGTACTGAATGTATTATGAGGTTCATTTGTTATACTCTGATTTCTCTCTTCCTGTCCATCTTTTATCAAATCTCTGCTGTTTTTCCTGGTTCAATCAAATTTCCCATGCCTGCATACAGCCTGTTACATTGACGTTGCTTATGCTAAGCTCATTAAACTGCTTTTTCCCCTAAAACTGTCCAGAAAACTGTCAAACCCTTTAGCTTGGCTGCAACTTCAGTGGGTTTATTACGAAAGGTTCTAAAAAGAGAAATAATTACCTAGAAAGTTGTTTTGGTTTTCTATAAAGGTACAATCTCTTTAGTTACTGGCTACTTTTCTCCTAATTTTTCCTGATGTTTATTCCAGCTCTGAAGGAAACTATAGAAGACTGTTAAACTCCCATAAGCACTAGCAGGGTCGTCAATTTCACTCAAAATGTATGGATCATATCTACTTGTAGAGCTACTTTGAGAAGCTGGCTGTCAGCATTACAATGCACAGTGGCCCCATTCACTACCCAGACTAATTTAATTATGCTCCTTTGAAGCCAGTAAATTGAGGAACTGACAAAAGACAGTAGGTAGGCAATTACACCATAAAAAAACTGATAGAGATTATTTTGCCTTCCTCTGAGTCTGGGTACTTTCTAGGAATGTAAAAAACATTTACGGTGGAAAGATAAAGGAAGTGCCATTGACAAAGAGTGTTCCACTCACATTCAGTCAAGCCTCCATCCACACAATTTTCTTGGGCCTTGGATTCCCCATCAGCTGATGTGTGAGCTTTCAGAGCCATCTAACCATAGCAGCGGCAGCAGAATTTAGGCACCTAGTTATAGAATCACAGAATCATTTGGGTTGGAAGAGACCTCAAAGATCATCCAGTTCCCACCCCACTGCCATGGACAGGGACATCTTTCACTAGATCAGGTTACTCAGAACTCCCTCCAACCTGGCCTTGAACACTTTCATGAATGGGGCATCTACCACTTCTCTGGGCAACCTGGTCCAGTTCTTCACCACCCTCACAGTAAAAAAGTTTCTTTCTCATGTCTGAGCTAAACCTATTTTTTTTTCAATTTGAAACCCTTTCCCTGTCAATATCTATTCTTGTCTCTCCCCATCTCTGTTGCAGACTCCCATCAGGTACTTCAGGTACAGGTATCTGAAATTTGGTACCTAAATATTTAGTACCTAAATATGAGTGGGGGAATTTTGAAGATTTTACTGTGCACATATCAGCCAAAAATTTAATTCCTGCCTCATTTTAAGATATGAACACATATAAACAAGACTCATTGCTGCTATTGACTTCAGTAGCACAAAATATGCATTGATGTTTGATCAGAAAAATTATTTGGGTGAAACCCCAGACAACAATGAATTAACTCCCAACACATTTTCATGGGGGAAAAGGTTGGTTTTGGGGTTTTTTTAACCTCATTGTGTGTGTTCATTTTGAATGTAAAACTAAAACAACCAGAAAAAAAATCTATAGCACCAGACCCCAGCAGATGTTTTCCTCCTAATTCCACATAGCAGTTCCCTCATCAGCCTATATAGCTATGGGATCATTTTTCTCTAAGGAAAGGAACATCCTGTTTATACGGAAAAAGAAATCCCAAGCACCCTATTTTGATTTCAAACCCAGAAACACTCTGTTGAATTCTTCTACCAGTTTTTATGCCAGAGGGATATTTTTTTCTCCAGGTTTTAAACATCAGACTGCAATCTTTTCTATTACCAGCAGAGAGCAATGTAATTAAGCTGTTTATAAAAGGCTTTTCAAGGCAATTGCTGTGCAAGCTTCTCCAGAACGCCCCAGGTTTTTTTCTGCTTTGGCCTTGGGCTCCCATGCTGAATGTTTTAATAATAAAACTGCTATTGATCTTGGAAAGGTTCACAGTTTATTTCTGTTTTACTGACCAAAATGCAAGGTACCTTCTCAATGCCTGAAAATACCTCTCAGGAAAATCAAGACAAAACCCTCTTTGCTACCATACTTTTCTTGGCCTCAGTCCTCCATCTGAACATAAATGTGGTTATGGTATACCTCACACCCATAAAAAATATGCACATTAATGAATAGTTTTAAAAAGAGTCTCAGAGGTACCTCTTGAAATTAATTAATAGGCAAATTGGAAGGAAATCAACTGAAAGTACATGAAAAATGTAATTTAGTTCTTTCTATGGCTTTGCTATTCCCTCACATTCATCTGCGCCGGCAGACACTCGCATACATATGAAATGAAACCTCACTTTCAAGGTGTAACTGCAGGGAAACCTGCACTGAGAACACACTGTAAAGGGTTATTTTACAGTACACAAGTTTATGGGTCACGAGAGCCCATGCAATGTTTGTAAAGATTATCCCAGCGATAAGGCTCTGTGGTTTTATTTGCTGAAATCTAGATATATTCAGACACCTAGGAGTTTTTAGAAAGATAACCAAGGCTCAGAAGAACAGAACAGCCATCTGTCAGATTTCATAAAATCTCACAATACTACAAACTGTATTAGAGTTTCATAATTCATGAAGGAGCAATATCCCCTACTGAGATTATAACCCGTCAAGACAACACCAAAAATAACTGGTAAATCTGTCAGTGGGAGTTCCCTCTCCTTGACTGTAAGGAGAAAAAAAGTATGAAACAGCTGGAAAATAAATTCAAAGTATGATTGGCACAGAATAAAAGAGACCATAAACTGATTGCAAAACAGTATCTTTATTTATTTCTCACCTAATTTGCAACAAGATTTGCATGTGTATGGAAACAGTAAATGCAAAGTGATAATTCATTTCTCAGTATCTATACATAGATTCCACGAAGGCAAGAAGAGTAGTCTTATGCCAAAAGTAACTCATTGCAGTGCTAAAAAAAAAATAAATATAAATGTTTGAGTCTTTTCCTCATTGCTTTTATGGGAAAGTATTTGGTGTCTTCAGTTCACTGTGTAGGAAATGGTAACAGCGTTTCCTGTACACCTGTATATATGTTGATGGTTTGGGCAGGAAGACGAGATTGCAAGTTCTGCAGTGAGTCAAACGCTCACAATAAAAGGCACTCCTCGCCTGCTTATTCTGCAGAGAAACAAGCAGCTTATGCTTTATTAATATATCCATAGGTATATATATACATATATACTGCAACAAATACAATTCAAAGTTCAGCTGAGAGTTTTCAACAGTACTGTAATACAACCAGTAAACAATAAAAAAAATCAGGAAATCAATATTGTTAGAAAACAGAAAAACCTTTTGTACAAAATGCACATTTTCTAGTAGACTACAAAAATCTGAGGGTGAGTGTTCCTACTGGTACATCACAGGATACATGAAACCCCACAGGAAACAGCATTCTCTGTCTCTTCACATTTCCAATTAATTTCCTCCTAAGACTCAGAACAAAGGCTTATAAAGAGAAGACTGGTATCATCTACTTCCATTTCACTCATTTGCAGCTCACTTCCATTGCAACTAGAAAATAGTTTCTTTATTTCCACTATTATAGAGGCAAAATTTCTTCCATACCCCTTGTATCTGTCATGTTCTGCTGGTTTTTGTTCACAAGAAGAAGTCAGAAAGGATCAGATGGCTCGGCACATTAGAAGTTCATAGTGGGGAAAAAAAATTTCATCTTCTTTTACTGGAGAGTGGCTGACAAGAAGCCAAATTACCAAAATGCTTATCAGAGTACCTCTATAATCAATAGGAGTAATGGTGCCGGAGAGTTAAGAAGTTTTTGTCGTTTGAGAAATAGTGAAGCACAGGAGGGAATGGTGAAGTTTCTATTCTTGCAGTCTATTCAAAGGTGCAACAGGTTAAACACATAACTGAGAGGAAAAAAACCAATATTGGTTTAAATCATCCTTTTCATGGACAAGAAGATAAACGTGTTCTATAGAGGTCCAGTTATATCTATCAAATTGCCATAGATCTGTGTCTTCCAGCTGGATTCTTCTTTGGTAAGATGCTAATTGAATGAAAAGCTTTTGGTTTACTTCTGTTGCTGGGATACTCACAGTCTCACTCTTTCACACAGAAAGATATTCTAGTATGTGTGAGACCTGAGACAACAGCTTAGCCCAAATCAGGATTGCTAATAAACCTTTTGGAAACGCAGTAATAGTTCAGACTTTAGATACAGCTGTGTTCAGTCAGCAGAGACTCACATTTTCAAGTGTCATTCCTTTAGGAAATAAGACCAATTTTTTCTTAGACAAAATACTTTAGATTTCAATTGAGTTGACCCTTTCGTTTCTAATATTTACTCTATGCTATCAGACACAGTAAAAGCTAGTGTTAGATTTGGTTGCGTATACACAG
Organism: Corvus kubaryi; assembly: GCF_017639235.1. Taxonomy (NCBI): domain Eukaryota; kingdom Metazoa; phylum Chordata; class Aves; order Passeriformes; family Corvidae; genus Corvus; species Corvus kubaryi. The sequence goes on from NW_024582055.1 coordinate 2,804,305, forward strand.
TCTGCACATAGAGATGATTAATGACTTCTGTTCATGTGGCATTGCCAAAACCACTTTCCTGTGCAGTGCAGCAGCAAAAAAATGATATATTGCAAGGAGTTCATAGTTCACAGAATGCCATCTAAATTAATTACCACTTTGGAGGGACTGATTCATTAAAAAAATAGAAATAATTAAATGTGTACAGCTATGCCTAAAGAAGAATTACTACCAGAGGATAAAAGAACAGTCAAACACATATAAACATTTTAACGTCTATAAAGTCATCCCAATCAAAAAGTCAATGTTTGCATATCTTGACCACATCATGGCATCATAGGTTGTGACATTTAGTTATACTGGGATCCAACTGCAGCCTAAAGTCTAGAACAGTGCAGAAATGGACTGAAAAAACATCATTTCAGCATTAAAGAAATGATAGTGCAGTTCTGACTGGTAGGAACTTGGAGCTGTTCAGCATGAACAGTCACACAGCACCTGCCCATGCTTGCAAAGAGCAGTGGCTCCAACTGAATTTCAGAAGCATTAAGGACAAAACTCTCCCTGCCTCTCTCAAAAGCAGCAGGGCGTATGCTTTAAAAAGCCATCTCATTTTCAACATTGTAAAAACACAGTTTGTATAACAAGGTAGAAAATTCGCCAGCAATTCAATCTGGACAAGGGCAAAACCAAAATATCTCTCAAGATGGATGCCAAAAAAACACCCGAAGCCCCAAACCTTAAAGAGCTAGTTAAAGGTTGACAGACTTTCTTTTCTCCAGGTATGGAACACTGCTCTGAACTCAGAAATATGAAAGATGATGAAAACAGCTATTCTACTATAATCAGTGATTTGCTTTTTTTCTGAAATAAGTTTCACATATTCATGCTGCAGTTTACTTTTTATTAACCTTAAAATGTCACCTATTTGAACCAATATGCTGATAAAATCATCAACAACAATGGTAAGAAAGAAATACACTCCCAGACACCAAATCATTTTGGTACCATGGGAAACCATCCATCAACATTCAAGACAATTAGGTGTTTATCTGATTTGCTGCTTCATTGCATATTTTTCCCCCTTGTTCACGCACAAAATGTACTTTACTCATGTTCATTTAAGCAATCCATAAAATATAATTCTGTTTTCCACTCCCAAAATGGCCTAGGCAACTAGTGATTTTGTTTCATCAAAACCATTTAATTTAGAGGATTAGATATTGTATAGTTTCATTGCATTTGATGTCCAAATATTTTCATTTTAAAGGAGAATAAGTTGATCATTTTTTCATGTTTTAACCAGCTAATGTAACTTGCTGAAGTTTTATATTTTGTGGCTTTTTGCATAAAAGAAGTTTGTTTCTTCTGAAGAAAGGTCTACCCTCAGTATTATAAAGACACATAGAAACAAGAATACTAGTACAGTTTTAAACAGAAACTTCAACAGTATTTTGAATGTTAAAGTTGCAAGATTTGACTGCCTAATTACACAGGTATGTGGTAGCATTAAAATACTTTATTGGGAATGTTATATGAATTTATTTTAGAACATAAATTATGTAACCTTGTTTGTCTAAAGCAGTATCAAGATATTCAGGGGTCCAGATAGAGAGATCTCTGCTCCAATATATCCCCCATTGCATTGCTCACAATTGTTAAAGCATTACCTAGACAGACAATAAACTCTGTGTTCCATATATGCACACACATATATATGGAATGTCACCTGCTGAAAGCAAGAGTTTGAACTTAACAATCATAGACATCAGTAGCTTTTACTCATTTGCCCAAGTGTTCCATAAAATGGCTGATAAGAGACACCTTTTAAACAGCATTCAACCTCCTCCTAAAGTAATAAAGCTTTGTTTCCCTCTCAAATGATTTTGAAGTTTATAGAAAGCAGTTTATGCTATGAATTTCCCTTCTCTATCAATTATCCACTGGAATGAAACAATCTACTGGAGGGAAAGAAAAGAACAGACTTCAGAGTATTCTCCCACCATCTGGTCTTTCAAAGAGATGCTGTCAAATCACCTTCACTGAAGTACTGAGATATATAGTAAAAGTGTCATTTTTTTTTTTTTTAATCTTCACCTGAGATTGGAATAAGGAAATCTCAGAGGTTTCATCAACAGAAAACTCATCTCACAGAACTCCTCTGACAGCATGGGTTTTTCTCCTTTTCCACTGCTGAAGAGCGGCATATTTGTTGATATCATTGTCCTTGTGACAATAACATGACTGAAACTTGTAACACCATTTAAATAATAACAGTAGTGCTTTGGCTGTAGTTCTTTTAAGCATCCAGAATATGGAGAACTGGGCCAGGGCAGGCAAAGTGAAAATTGCTCTTAAAGATTAAGATTACAGAATGTCATTCTTTTGATGTGTTTCAAAATGGACAGATAATAAAGTATGTCTCATAAAGGCCAGAAAAAGATTGGGAAGACAGGAAATCTGAGGAAGAACAACTGCTGACAGTAGAAAATCATTCAGAATGTCTAAGAAAAGGCAATATTAGATGAAACACTCTGAGACGATGTCAGGTTATAAAGCGGAAGAATTAAATAAAATGTAGAATAAACAAATACAAGGCAAGGAACACCTACAGAACTATTTCAACTGTTTCAACACATTAAATTAGATGAAGCATTTGCCTATGGCACATGGAACAAAATGATGCTATATTAAAAATCAGTGAATGTTATCTACCAAGTAACAACAGAATGCCACAAAATGGTCAAATTCATATCTGAATTATAATTCTGTATAATCTGGGGTAAACCTCATAAGCCAAATAACCCCAATAATTGTGATTGCATTTAAATGAGTCATAACTGAGCATAAGTATTCAATCAGCAGTGATAGCTACTTGAAGATATCTGCCAACATACAGCAAGAGTTATAATATATAATAAAGTGATTCAAATGTTATTGAGAAGAGATTGGGAATGACACAAATGCACTAATTTAAGTAATTTCATGGGCCAATTCCCTTGATTACTATAACTGAAAAGAAAACTGTACTGGACATTAATTTATTTTTGGGTTTAGCTGTTGTTTCTGGAACTGCAGTTACATGGTTATTGCTACCATTCTTTAGGAGGCTTGTTGTCAAATGCATCAGCTTTGACAATAAAATTGACAGGGGACAGGCAGAAAGGGAGTTCAAGGAAATCTTCCCACACCAAAAAATTACTTTCTTAGCTCCCCTTCACTACCAAAAGTCAAATATATCATTCTGCCTTATTCAGTGTTTCTCTTTTGATTGCCATTCATCTCTTCTCTTCTAGGTAGGAAAACCCATAAGTGGATTGCAGACCATCATATTCCAGTAACTCTGTCGTGCAGCCACTTATCATCTTACAGCCTGCATTGGCATTAAAGTTCCATTCTTATTTCTGTGACAGAGACTGTAACATGAATAGGATTGGCAAACCAGGAAACTGTTATGATGGTGATTGTAAAGAGGAAGGAAAAAAAAAAAAAAGGCAATTTTCCCCTATTCTTGTACTCTATTACACTTGTGCTCCTGCAATGAAATCAGTGATGTTGGTAAGAAGCAGAAATGTCTCAGAATAATAATTTATAAAAATATCAGACTTCTCTTGAGCACAGATACATATGCAACCAAACTGATTTTTAATTAAAATTTATATCAGAGCTCATCAGAACAGTCAAAGTGTTACTAATGTTAAACTTTCTCCAAAGAAAATTCAAAGCAAGGCATCATCTGTGAAACTGTTGCAATGGAGCAGAAACAGGTTGGGTGTTTTTTCCCCAGTGCAATTTTCTGCCTTAGTGAAGAAGCACACATTAAAAGCTGGTTCATAGCATTCCAATATCCTTTGTAATATTGTAAGTTCTTTTAAAGTTGATGTGATAGTTCTTATGTCTTTTTTTCCAATGTTAACAGAAATTATTTTCAGCCTAAAAAGTAATCAGATATTATCTCACATCTTTTCACTTGAACTAGTGGACTAAGACAACACACTAACAAAAATCAACCTGTAAGAGAATCAAAGAAGGATGTGTGATAAACAACTTTGTTACCAGTTGGACCATCCCATGTAGCATAGAGGTTTTCTGTCTGTTAAAGAACGATAAATCATTTTCACTCAATATATCTTGTTTCCTTGGTGGTTCTTTCTCACTTTTTCAGTTTATAGAACTTCATACACTACAGTTCCTCCCCTGAAACAGAGCAGTTAATCAAATCCAGCATGACTGGATAACTGTTTTCTAAATGTAAGAAACAGATCATGAACATTTGAATTACCAGCAAAGCAGTTGCATTCATTTACCGTCAAAAGTTAGAAACATCCATTCTCCATCAGGTAATTAGCAGCATGAGTATCAGAGAGTTGTCAGCTGCACTTGAAAAATGCAACTACCCCTTTAGGTGTCTACAAAAGGCTGGGAGTCTCATGAAATGAGAGGTGTACATAAAAACAAAATACCTGATTCAATTACCACCTTTAATTAATTACCAAAGTCAGGACTTTTAGACTTGTCTTGACAGATTCCTGAAAAAGATTCAAAACAGTGGGAGTCATCAGAGAATCCAGCCCTGCAACATGGAGAAGATCATGATGCATCGTTCATGCTTTTAAACCCTGTGCTCTGAAGTAGGATGCAGCATTGATTTTGTGCATGTAGCTCTAATTTATGCCTGAATTTTGCTGGGTTTCCTGAATGAAAAACTGCTGTCCCTAGGAGCTTGATCAAATACATACGTCTGTAACCCATCTCCATGACTCCACAGAAACATTTAGCATATCATCTAAAAAGGGTTTTGAGCTACTGTCTCCCCACCTACCTAGTTTTGCTCATGATTTCTCAGATGATGGATATAAGTATAGCCTGGATATATCAGATCCCACGTCTCCACTTCTGCAGGAGGAATCGTGTTTCCTACCAAAGATCTAAGGCAGAGACTCTGTAAGTAGAGCCTATATGGAATTACTAAAATACATGGAAATCTGGGAATAAATTTGGATAATTTTCATCTGATGCCATAGGATTAGTTAACATCGCTGTTGACAAACTACCTAAAAAAATTAAGATATAGTATAAAAAAATAATATCTGGGTTTTACCCGGATGCCATCTTTCCAAATTAGTTTGACTCTGCAGTATCACAAGTTGGAAGAAGCTTATTTTTTTTGTTAACATTGAAATCATCCATCAGATATCTCTTAAAGCTCTCAAAATTGTTACATGAAATACTTGTACCTTTTTTTTTTTCAATCTCAATGCATAATACTTCTTGCCAAAACAGAAGAAAAAAAATATAGTGGCTTTCAAAACATTAACTCTGAAAAATCCTCAAACATTTTTGAACTCTGTCACCTCCCCACATTGCCCTGAGCAACTTATTTTGAACATGGCATCTGTAAGAATGTGAGATAAAAAAAGAGAATGGCTTCAGCTGGCCTTATTTTGGCAATTACAATATAGCAGCAGGGAAAGTTTGAAACTGTTCTAAATTATGTTTAAGACAGATGATCACATTTTTGTTCTCTTGTGTCTTTATTTTCCCTTCCTCAGGTATATTAACCAGAGCTTTTTTGAAAGTCTAGACAGAGATTACGTAATAATTCATTCCAGTATCTATCATAAAAATGACCATATTTTTTATTTTATTATACATTATGAGCTGTTGTGTGTACATGAAAGTCTTTTAGAATAGATTTTACCTCTCCTGAAGTTACATGTTACCTCTCTTAACCTTACTAAAGTTATATGCATGTATCTCAGAGAAAATCAGAATATATGACTTTGGAAGCACTGTAATTAGAAAATTACAGTGTTTTTAAACCCAGAGGCACTATAATTAATGACTGTTCTCTATATGTTTGAAAGTTTTATTGATTTTTTCTTTTAAAATGAATAAATGCCTGGGGTTTACCATTTCAAACCTATATGAAAGTACCTTAATTTTTGAATAATTAGTTATCTTACCCAGAAATGGCAAAATTTTCTGGGGTAAACATGTTTTGTGCAGATATACGATAGAAGCAATGGTGTACCTGAAATATTTCAGTACACGTGGAGACTGAGGGAAAGATATTTGAAATGAGGTATACTTCACATGGAAGATCAGTAATATTTTGCAGTGCTCGCTTACACAGAAATAATATTGCCATGATATGTTGCTAGTGAATTAATAACTGGCTTATTATATCTGGATTTTTTTTTCCAGATTTTTCATTAGACTGTGACTTTCAGAGGTTTATAGAAAACTATTAGCCTTGCAGAAGCTGTCCTAAAACCCAAATTGTATTACAACTAGAGACAAAAAGAAAACAAAATGAATGCCAGAAAGTAGGTTTCCCACTCTTCTGTATATGGAGCTATTTGATTCTAATGGCATTCATTAAGAAGACAAAATTTCATTGAATGGAACAAGAAACAAATCAATGAAGATATATTGCCAGAAAACTTCTGTATCTTCACAAATGCTGTTCCATACTTGTCTGCCATTTTTTTTCTCTGCAATTATTTAAATTAAAAAAAAAAAAAAAGTGATAAAAACTGGTTTGGTGAATAAGCTAAAACACGAAGGAGCAGGACATCTATCTCCATAAGGTTTTATCTAGTCCTTTTAGAGGTGTGAAGATCTGTAGTGTCTTGCCACACCTAGTGACAGGGTAAACAAGGAGGACAAAATAAGATCATTCATTTATTATCACTAGAGTTTCTTTCCAGAACAAGATTCACTAAGCTTAAGTGTATGATTTATGCTATTTTTTTAGCTTATGGGTCAGTACTTTCTGATTATATTACAAGAAGTTTAGAGAGATACATGATACACCTTGAAAAAAAATTAAACTGTCAGACCTGGTGCTTCTAAGGCTTTTTGACCAATATCAAGATTTCAAAGACATCAAGATTTCAAACACTGCTCCTCTAAATATAATTTTTTTCAATACGATATGCAATCAAATAAGCGCAGGCTTTGTTTCTTCTTTTCTCAAGGGAGTTAGAAAATTAGGACATCAGAAATTTAAATCAAATGTCTGTTAAATTTGTGCTTGCATTTTAATATTCACTGCATCTTAATGTCAATGCAAGGGGGAATTTCTCACCTACGACACCACGTACACCATTTTAGTGTAAGTCTCCCTTTCCCATGCTTTATATGCCTCAGCCTTTTACATTCACATCACGGGTGACTCAACAGATTATGCAGTTTACTGCTCCACTCGGCAAGATTACTAGAGCTGTTCTCATCTGTCTGCACTTTATCTGAACTAGAATAATGAAGGGGAGCTGTTTTTTGTCATAGAAGCTGCAAGCTCCTCCAGACGCATTTCATACAGTTTAAGATGTCAATAAGATTTTAAAAATAAGTGTTGTGACACAGAGATAAAACAGTCCTAGAGAAAAAAGATCAGAACTTGACAGACTGCTGGTTAAAGGTATTTTTCTACAAATATAACACCCACCCCACGTAAAAATTATCTGTGTGTTACTGAAAAAAATGTTTTATTAAAAAAACATATAAAAGATTAGTAAAATCTTTTCTTATGCTGAGACACGCAGAAGATCTTTTCTAGTCCTCTCTCACCTGTGAAAAGAACAGTTCAGGGAAAATTAGTGGACAGTGGAAGAAAAGTTTGTTAGTTAATGAGCCTGTCTTCCAAAACTGAGTCTCATGGCCTCTTTGCAAATAATTTAAAGCATGATTTAAGAATTTTTTCAAGGCAAGGCATTAAAAAAACCCCAATTCCATAAAGTTATTCAAATTGCATTTAATCTTATTTTCATTAGGGAGCACAAATAGAACAAGTCCTATCTCATAAAAGGCTGTAGGGCAAACCTGTGTGATATTTAGAAAATTGTGTAGAGGAAGAGGATTTTATCTGTCACTCTTTTAATTTCTGAGTAACAATAACATTACAATATTTATTTTGTAACAGACATGAACCAGGATGGTCATTAAAACAGCCTGTTGGCACCAAATCTTATTAAGAAAGAAAAATCCAGATATTTTTCTTTTATTAGGGTCATTATTTCTTTTTTTTTTTTTACATGCTTCTTTTGGTTAGAGATAGAAATATCCTGTGAGTTTATAGGCTTTGGAAAGAGCCAGACAATATCCTCAGGTGGTTCTAAAGAAAACACAGAAGCTCAATCAACAGTATTTTTCTCCTAGCATACTAAGTACACATAAAAATGTATTCAAATAGACAGAGAGATACAAAGTCACTTTTGAGAATGAAGGTTTTACTTGACAAGGGAAAATAGAAACTTTTCAAGTGCTTACTAATTTGACTTCCCCCTGAAGCGTATTGGTTTACCAGAAATTTTACCCACAAGGTATTTTTAATGAGCTACTCAGAATACTTTTGTGCAAGAGAAGTTTAATACAAAGGCAATTTGTCTTAGTAATTCACATCTGTTTTCTATACACTAAGACCGAATTCACTTAAATATTTATGTGTCTTTTATATTTCCTTTTGGCTAGGAATAAAATGGGCTAAACTTATCTAAAATGCAGCTTTACTCAAAATATGGGTTTCAGCTGTATGTAAATGTCTTGTTCCAATATCTGTTCAGAAATTGTTTCCCAACTTCAGAGTTAAACACTGTGAGAGAGCACATAAAAAATAAATTTAAAAAATAATAGTGGAGAGACAAGGAGACAAACTGCAGTAGGAAAATCAGCCCAGAAGAGACATTTCTGGCTGCCAGGACACTGTTGAACTGATACTCAAAGAAAACATTTAAATTTTTAATACTAATGCAGATGCAAAAATGGGGCCATCTGGAATAAAACAGTAAGTAAGAGGATGTAATCTTTATTTTTTCACTGTACAAGTTGCAAGAGAGAAAGAGTAAAAACATTTATATTGACCAACACAGAAGCTTTCTATTTTATCCTGTTCTTTTGCCAACAAATTTGAGACAGGAAAGCCACACTAAGACAATTCAACAACTTGCTGTTGCTCTGGTAGACTGAGTCTGATCAAGATCAATGGATTCTAACACCACAGAGCATTTCAGAAAACTATAAAGACAACTGAATTTGCTCCTCTTTTAAGTTAAGAACAATTCAGAGGAGTCTGACCAATATAAATAGAAAAATTTTGCCAAAATATTTTTTAGAAAGGAGCCTCCTTCAGTAGAGGTAGGGATCTTCTGCACATCCAATTAAAAAAAGAAAGCCATCAAGCCCATAGCATTAGAAGAATATTTTGGAAGCATTATTTATCAATGGTAAAATTATTTATAAAGTGTAAAATGCACATTAAGCAAATTTACCAAGCTGTAAAAATTAAGGAAAAAAACACAAATCATGCTGATTCATTAAGCTTTATGAATGTGCATGACAATTTAATTATGAGAGATGGAAGTCATCATACTAAAACAAAACAAGTCATACAGATAAATTGCTGTCAAATTAACATGTATAAACATGTTTTGAATTTATGCTATAGGTCCATTCAGTTTCAAGTTTACCCTAGGGAAACTCTTGAATTTTGAAGCCTGAAGATAAGATAACGATTTTCAATGCATGTGCACTGTGAAAATTTCAAAGATAAGGTGTTAGTTTTGCTTCAAGCTTTACTTTTTGTTTTGGAATTTAAAAGACAAAAATTAATTTGTCTTTAAAATTCAGTAATCCATAAACATGAATGGTCTAATGTTTGCCATGTTAAGAGGAAAAAGCCTGCAGTTCAGTTTTCAATGAAACTTGCAGTAATAGTCAATCAGCAGCATTAGTTTTGCATGAAAGATTATTTTAGGAAACTAATAAAGTTCAATTAAAATTCTCAAACTCTTCTAGATAAAGCTGGTAACATTACTGAGGTATAATCAAGATACATTATTTAATAAAGAGCCAAGAGAAAGTGTATTTTTTCCAGATTTTTTAGCAAAGTACACACGTAATAATAATTTATCCTCTGCAATTTTTCAAATTTAGAATATTTAGATATCATAAAAATTAGAAAGAAAACTCATCCTTTTTGTTGGATTTTTATGGTAAATAGAAACAATCAGAAAGGAGGACATCTAAGCCTATATTTTGGGTCTCATGAATTCATCCCTGTTTCATTTGAGCAGCATGAATCTGAAAATATTACTAAAATTCTACAGATTACCATATTAACATATTTTCTTTATAAACCATGAGTCTTACCACAATATCTGAAACTTCTTAAAATGGCAAAAATGGTTATGATTATAGGCAAGTAGATCAGGTGTTCTAGAAAAAAGCATAAGGAGCATGAATACATCATCTGAGGTAAACAGAGGACTAGAAGTATTTGCAATTGCACATCCATATATGTAACAAGAATGACATGAAATGAAATGAAATTAAATGAACCTAGTGCTAATCAATTAAATACTCCAATTATATGACAAAAATACCCCAGAAATGCAGACCCATATATGAAAGGCTTTTTAAAAAGATACAGTAATGAGTATTTTGGACCAAACCACTACAAGTGCTAAAAAGATTACAGCCTGTGCAAGAAAGCATATTTGACCCTTTCTTTGGTTTAGATAAAGAATGTCAAAGGATCAAAGATCCTGGAAGGTTTTAATGGAATTGTAAAAGATCTGTCAAATGCCACAGAAAAAAACCAACTTCTAGCTGTTCATCAACAATACCTGATTTTTAAGGTGGTGACAGACATGTAAAAACTCTACCTGCGACCCTACACATTAATATCAGTATCCAAATATCCTAGACCAAACTGTCCTTTGATATTTATGCCACCAGACACTATCTTGTAAAAATAATACGTACGTGTAATCCAGACATATTTATGTAAATATAAGCAATAAATATCTTACAGTGAAGATAATAATAAACTAAATTAAATCCCTATGGATTACCAATAAAGACATCATTTTCATCTCTGGAGAGGTGTTAAGATATTTATAGCATTTAGAATGCAACTGACTGTGCACTCAAGGACCCCAAACCAACCTGATCAAGCTGCTCTATTGATTTATTTTCTCATCTTCAGAAAAGGTTTGCTTCACTGACTTTGTTCCAAGTCATTAAAAATTACTGGGTGATATTATGGTTTTTTTCATCATAACGGTTATCAGCCAGCAGTTCCACCTACCTGGGATCAATCAATACCCCAGTTTCTATTAAATCCTGAAGTATATTAGTCTTCCCAACTACAGCTAGATGCTGGGCTTATACACCCTTACATACCTTCCTGGTACCCATCTAATGATGATAGCGTTACTCATAATTTCATCCTTGTGATGCTCATTGATGCTGACGAAGCCAAGAACAGATGATATTTCTTAAGCTAAAGAGCCAACACAGGCCTTTGCTTCTTCTGACCCGTGGGTCATCTTAGTGAAATGCATCAAACCTTCTTTTACTGACTTATCTGTACTATTTGAGACATCAGCAACTATGTCTCTTCACTACCTTGCAGTGCACATATCTGTTTTACCTTGTCCTTTTCTGACCCTTTCAACTTTTGATAAAGAAATACTGTCTTATTTTTCCTTGGGTTTTTTTCAAATGAGACACCACCTCCTTTTGCTTCTTTTCCTACCTACCGCAAGGTCTTGCCTAAACATACCTCCCTTACCAGCTCTAGGATATGACCATTTTATCACCCTTGGAAGTCTCTGAACCCAGTGCATTCACAAAGAGAAATAATACAACTAAAATTGGCTTCAGCTTCTAATGCAAACAAGGCTACAGATGTCTCACAAGAGCCATTCTGCTGTGAATCCAATGCACTGTACTGCCCTTCCTTTAACTCACAACCTCTCTAAACTGGAATTATCTACCAGGTCATATTTCTTTCAGGCATTGTGTATCAGCAAAACAAGAAGCCCTTTACACTGCATTTTATACTTGTGTTTAAGGTATAGTGTTTTTGTGATCAGTAGAATACAATTTACTGTCAATACAGCATTTGAAACTGAAAAATTCACTATGCAGAAGTTAATTGGTCGATATAATCTGACTTTACATCTGGAGCTGAGCAGATTGCTGAACTAACAAATGAACTAACTTTGATTTAGAGTTTGTGGTCCTCCAGCCACAAACTACTTGTTTGAGTTTTGCTCATATTCAGTAAATGTCCATGGAGATGATTGACTTCCAGTATCCATTTCCAGCCTACAAGAGATGTGAGTTTCTTTACTCAATTTCTCAATGCAGATAGACTGCAATGTGAATAAGCTATCTCTTCAAACTCTCTTCTAGTAACACATAGCAGAGTATATTGTATTTTCTCCACTATTTAAAACTTTTGGTGTTTTCATTGTCTTTTGCTTGTATGAGTGCAACAGCTTTAAAAAACAGAGCTTCTGTAAAATCAGATGCAGCTTGGCCCTACTGTTAGTTCCACTGTACATGTCATACAGTGAGTACACAAGACAACAAAAAACATGAAGCTTGATGTGCTTTCACAGATCATAAGTCAGAGTCAGGGGAGGTTTAGGTTGTATGTCTGGAAGTGTTTTCACCCAGAGGGGTCCAAATTCATGGGGGAGAAAAACACACTACAGGAGATTCTGTGTTCAGTAAAAGACAGAATAAGACTATGTTTCTTTATCCCTCTACACCAAATGCCTTTGAAATGTGCACATAGTATCTATCCTGTTTGAACTGAGCTGATGCCTTGATAGTCAGAAGCATTCTTCTAACTGACACAAACAGATCAGACAAAAGATCGATCTTGCACGTAGACTTTCTTACCCTGAAACACAGTTAAAGATGCTTGCAATGAAACTGGATGTCCCCCACTGCTTCTGATGCTCTCTTCTTGGATGAACCATTGCCGTTCTTTGCCGAAAAGGTGTAGTGATACTCAAGCATATTTAACCAGCACCTCTCACAAGCATTACAGGCATTCAAAACACAGGTCAGTATCTCTGCTATTCAAGAAATGTATCTTATGTGATAGTTTTTTTATTATGTCATTTCCTGTTCTTACTATTGCAGCAAATGAAATATTTAGCTCAGAGTTTAAACAAACTGGTACTGAAAAACTAAATGCTACAAGACTAGAGTGTTTTCTTTCAGGCTATCTCAATCTACAGTAGAGAGAATGGAAAAGAGAAAAAAAACCAAAACAGTATCATCCACAAAGTGGAAACAAAACACAAATCTAATATAAACATTGGAATACTCATGACTTCAATAGCTGCAGGTTTATTCAAGCCTTCATTTCACCAGAGCTGGCAGTTTGTCCTAAAGCAAAATTTTATTCACATTTTTTTCCATTGTTTATCTTAAAAGGTACTGGTGATAAATATCACAAGGGCATTGAAGCAGTTCTGAACTCTGCATTATATTATTTGCTGGTTTTAGTAATAAAAGTTTCAAGATAGAAAAAACCTACCTCTAATGCAGAGATTGAGGTCAACAGCATTATACTTTGTACGAGACTTGTGTAACACACAATTTAAATTATTCTCTGTTGTCTGACAAAAATATACAAGAATGATGAGATTTTTAAAATTCTGTCTCAGAAGGAAATGTTGAAGCATTTCCCACGGCATGGGTATTTCTCTATGCTACAGTTGAAAATAGTTCTTTGCCTTCCTCACAGAGATTATGTCCTTTAAGAATGATAAACTTGAAGAGATGCAAATACACTCACAGTGACTGAGAACAGGTTATATTCCTTAAAAGGTCTTATGGTTTCATTAATACTTAGCCTTAAATTTAAAAATTACATAAATCAAAACTTGTAATCAGAATAAATATTAAACCTTAAGTTATTTGAAAGAAGTAATGATGAATTAGTTGGTCAGATATAATTTCTATCAAAGACAAGAACAAATTATATGGGAGAAATTTTCATTCATTCACTATTCGTTACCTTTCAAATACCTGACATCTGTTATTGAGCAAACAAAACTATCTTGACTCTGCCACTTTTAAAATAAAAAGAGTCATTGCTCAGGAAACTGTAATTTTAGGAAGATTTTAAACTTGCCAAAATCTAAACATAATGACAATTACTCTAACAGAAAAATGAATACCAGGAAAGCTGATGAGTGTCCATGCTTATGATGCCTTTTCCTGGTCTTAAAATCAAGAGTCAAACATGGTTAGAAGGGAAAAAGGGATTTTACCTCGATAGTTATTTTAAGGATCTTTAGGTACACTACGTCCAGGTGGAATGGGCCAAAATGCACACTCACAACAGATCAGGTATAATATTATAGGTTTTACAAATTAGCATATCTATCAAAGATTCCCCAATGAGAGGCTCGAGTGAGCCCCCCCCCTCCTCAAGGAACCTTCCCCTGCATGGTTCTATCTTGGTTTACAGAATGTGTTCTGGAGAGGACCTTGGGGTCTGGGGCACACTGATCCCTAACTACGAAGCTTCTAAAATGTTTAGTCTTCTAGCTTGACAAACAAGTCCAAGAATGTAGGCAAAAAACAATAAGAATACAGAGGTTATAAAAGGTATAAAAGAAAAGGCAAAAATCATCATGGCATCACTTACCACTGCAAAATAATTTAATGTCCTTCCTTCTAATTTAGTGTGTCATTTTCTCAAAGTTTGTGCAATTAAGTACAATCAGTCTGCTCCAAACATTCCCACACAATTGTTGGATAATGATTCTTGCATAACTACAGGATTTTTTTTCTATATTTATGAGTACTGGGTTTTAACCCAAAATTATTCTCTATTTTTCATTTAAAAGAAATACTTATGCTGATTTCAAAAAACTGAACAGATATGGAAGCCCATTTCATATTCACTGAATAGCAAACTATTTCTCTCTTGAAGGAACACAAATAAAACTACAGCCTTTCCCCTTTGCCTGTTCTTCGTGGATTCTAGCATGCTGTGAAGTCAGCTGTACATTTATTGTGAAATACAAAAGTCTTCTACAGCACTGTTTCCAGGCATCTTTTAATAATTGAAGTATTTGTCTGGAGAGGCACTGTGCCATAAACAGTCCTTTCTCTTCACCTCATAAGTTAACATACACTTTTCAACCTTAACCTACACTACTCATGAAGTTTGGTTTAATTGTAAAGATATACATGAGATTTCATGAGCAGGATTTCATTTTAAGAGTTAATATTTAAATGAATTTTATAAACGAAATTAGACTCTTACTAGCTAAACATTGTGCTGTTCTAAGAACAGAGTGGCAACACAGACCTCTCCTTTCTCTTCCAAATATTGTCAAGGGCTCCATCAAACATACTTTATACTAACAAAGTAGCTGAAAGTAAAAAAAAAAATACCATTCATTTCTCTATTTTATAAAAATATTGTGAAGTTACTCTGATTGATATTTACAAAGCAATTCTTTCCAATGATAGTTTTCTAGTATCTTAACTTATAGAACCTTATTCATAATTTATATTACTATTCTTCCAATACAAATTGTAGTGACATTTCTAGGTATGTTTGTATTTTAAATAATTATTAAAAAATATAACTGTACAGAAATATTTTTTCAGAAGCAAAAATAATTTGTAAGAGTATTTTATACTTCTTACTTTTCTTAACATTCTGCAGTGCAGTAATTAGAGTTCTTCAATCTCTAATTATAACTACAGTCATTCTGGACAGTTAGAATTAGTTTCGGTGCTGTTTAAGAGACAATATACAAATGTTGAACCTCTTAAACCACTATGAAAAAGGTCATTCCATACAATGTATACTATAATGTATCCATATAGTTCATCCTATAATGTAAGGGGGTTTTTTTGGATTGGGATGGGTGAGGGGTATCTAACTTCTCCCATAATTTATTTCTCTTTGAGATGTTCCCATTTCCTGGTTTTTACTTTATATCAGATACTCTGATAGATGTTCTTTATAAACTCTACTCTGTAACTAGAAGTTAGTCCTCTAGAAACAAAACCACTTCAGTGAAATAGCTCCATTCATCTGTCTGTGTTTATGTACTGATGCTTAAGATTTGTTCGGTTGGTTTTAAGTTTTGGGTTTAAAACTGGATGTTCAAAAAACCCCACATCCCAGCAGTATTTTTAAAAAGTACCAGCAGAGACTGCATGGACACTTAAGAAAAAGCATACAATGCATTTCTAGTCAAAATACATTGCAGTGTTTTTGCAGTGTGAGTCTTAATTGTGTGTTTATCTATCCCAGTCTTAAGTAGATTGTATGACATTTATAGGATGGCCAAGATGGAGACAGATATTTGGCTATACAGATGTATGTATCTTATAACTGCATATTTTTTTATTTCCTATAATACCTAGAAATAAAATATTTAATATTACTAGAAAAAAATATTTATGCATATATGCTTCAAAATAACAAAGTTTCAGAAGAAATACTCTTTCAGACAACCACATAGGAAAATGGTATCAATAAAACACATAGAGTTCATTAGACAGAAAAATATGATACAGTTTTTAGCTTGCTACAAATATCTGACTAGAGCTAAGATGCACTAAGTTATAAATTTAAAACCAGCACAAACCTTCAGCTGAAGACACCACTTTGCCACAGGCTTCAAAAGAAAGAAAATAACTGGCAAAAAGAGCTGAAGGGGAGAATTTTTTTTTTTTTTCCCTGTGGAGAGACTCTTCTTTTGATTTTGTATCCTGCTAATAGTATCTTCATGTAGTGCACTATGACTTTGTTTATTTTTAGCAGATGTCTATCTGGTGTCACATTTGACCTCAGATTTATTGCAAATTGTACCTACTAGCTTTTATTCTTTAAAATGAAAGGCTACAAAAGGTTCATTTTATAAAGCTGGATTTGTACATTAGAAGTTATTGAAACTATTGGTGAGGAAAAAAGGAAAAGTTTTTATCAACATAGCCTTCCTCTGTCATCACAAACCCAAGGAGGGTGTTTGGATTAATCGTAGCAAAACAGAACTTTTAGACTATATATTGATTTCTTCCTCTTTAATGCTCCCATAAATCATAATCATCAAGTGCCATGCCTATGTGCCCTTGATTCTGCCAGCCATAATCTAATCTTATAACTCAAGCTCACCAGAAAAGAACATTTTGCTTATTTTTTTTTCTTCTTATACATGCATTTTCCTGCCACTCTCCAGGAATACAGCTGATTTGAGTCAGGGTGATAGAGTCATTTCAAGGTCACCCAAGAGAATTGATAAATAGCAGGATTTGTGTGAATTCCTGGGTGCCTATACATGTATTCAGAGGGCTTTTTTAAAAAGTGGTTAGAAATGGTTTTTTAAAGATTTTTTCATTTATTTTTTTAAATTAATATGCTGAAGTCTTTGCCTGCTTTAGAACAAACCAATTAACAATCTGCACCTCAGACTGTTGTACATTATTTTTATAGTCTGCCCTTACATATTTCAATTACACAACTCCAAAAGAATTTGAGAGATTTCTTCTTTTTTTGTTACAATGTATGGTTTTGACATTTTTTTGACACTGATAGCAATTGTGAACTCTGTTTTGGCAATATCATGACCTCCCTCATATTCCTTGCAGAAAGAGAAAACCAGAACAGTGATGCACTATTGAGAAAATTTGACTCTCAGTAAAGTGAGGGACTAGACTATTTATCAGCTTTGCTGTAGAAAAGGTTTTTACACGGTATATTTAGGAGTACAAGAAAGGGAAAAGCAGGACATGCTTAACCAAGAACAGACCAAGATAGTAACTTCTTGAATCTATAGTTTTCCCAACACCTAGCTCACTTTCCCAAGGAAATAACTGATGTTAAAACTTCTTTCTTTCGCTTATGTGCTCAAATCCTTCCCAAAAGCTACTGCAGTCACTGGTATACCCTTCTGCTTCATCAGCCACCAGGACCAGAACCTGCATTTGGAGTAATCGGAATTCCAGTTTACTCTGACTGCAAATACTCTGGACAAACAGCTTTGCCCCTGGATCCTGGACCTTTGCTTATTCACTAACGCCCCTTAGAGTGCTTGAGGAATTTGCCAAACCTCAGGCTCATCACTGCAACTTATCTCTGTTGAATTTTATCAGCATCTTGACACATTTCTTCTCAGCAACTTTGAATTCTTTAATGGAAATATCACGACATTATTCAAAAGCATTCGCTAGCTGAGCTGAATGAAGTAGATGGAAGCCAAAGACAGCAACCCCACAGGAATTTGAACAGAGTAAGGTTTCTAATTTAAGCAGAGATTAAAGCCTGACTTGCTAGCAAGTCAAATTCACCAAAACAATTAGGATTTGATTTTATTCTAGTCTGCAGCAGTGCCATTACCTTTCCATCAGGCTACAGAGATGTTCAGCAGAGAATTGCTTTTTATTTTCCCTCAGAATAACAATTGTTGCATTATGAGTTGCTTAAATATTCATTCAGGTTCAAGAAGTAGGAAAAGTTCCCAGACTTAAAATAAAATCTGATGAGGCTCCTTGCATTTTTGTGGCAGGGTAATCAAAGATGTAGGAAAAAAAAAATATCAACCACCTGACTGCTAAAGAAGGGCAGAGCCAACGTTGTGAGCCAACACAGATCCACAGGCTGAAAATAATAGAAATAGGAATGTAATGAAAAATTATTATGTCTGACTTGTTCATGCTGTTGATCCATTTTTGTTAAAATGCACAAACAGGTGCCTATAATTTCCTTTTAATTATAGAATGTTAAACCATTGCAAAATAAAATGGTGTATTTTCTATCCTGTGTTTTGAACTTTATATTTACTGTTGAAACATACCTTTTCTTGAAGACTAAAGAGGCACATTTCATTTAGTATTTCAGGCTCAGGTCTCCCATTGCCTAATGTCTTTTGTGGCTGTTCACTTCATCTGAGTCTATTATTCAGATTCAGTAACATTTTCAGCCTGCTCTCCACTGATAAAAAAACTCCACTCAAGGAGCGGCACAAGATTTACCAAAAAGAGAATGAGAATGCTTACGAACAAAAAAGTTATTGTTCTGGTAATAAAAATCCAGGTCACACATTTAGAAATATTTCGTTCTTGGTGTTCATAAACAATCTCTAACACTGGTCTGATTTAAGGATGAAACCAGTTTCTGTGCACATTGAGTTCTGTCTGGCAATTTTTTCCTGTGATATGCTCCAGGTGCACAAAATATATTTGCTCATATAAGAAACATGGTGAGCTACAGAGAGAATTCAAACCAGCCGTATATGTCACACCCTTTCTCAGTTTTATCTCTTCACAATTACTGACAAGATAAAAAGTGCAGTTCCAGAACAACACTAAGCACACTAGAACGCCTGAAAGGAGAAGCAATCTACACAGTCATGGTGCCAATGAAGAAAATTACACTCTTGCTTTTCCGTCTATTCTTTTTATTTTTCCTCTTTCTCTTCCCCTGCCTCTGAAGGGCAAAGGGGAAAGGGAACAGGAAGTAAAACTGACTGCTAAGAAGAGAAAGCATGTAAGAAGGATTAGTCTCAAGGTTGAAAGGACTGGAAAATTTTCTCTTTCTTCCACTCACATTCTCTTCCTTTTCTTCTTCCGTAGGTTTCCTTTGCCCTCTCTTTCCTCTTCACACTGTCCAGCTTCAGTGTACACCACTAATTCTATCAGCTCCCATTACCTCCCTTTTTGCCGCAGTAACACTTCCTCCATCGATTGTGGTCATGATGGCTCCTCCACACTCACTTTTCATTTATATCACCTTTATTCCAGGAACAGAGAAACAGAACAGTACACAGTTAGAGGATAGTCTCACCTAAGGGAGGAGACAGCATTTAAACCAGGCTCATTAAAAACCAAAACAAAGTTAGCAAATAAAACATCTTCACATGGTATTCAGTCATGTATATTCTCAGAACCATTTAAAACAGGGCTGTGGTATAGTACCTCATGCCATCTATGACAGACAACAGATTAAATTGCTGCTCTGCTTTAAATAATTTGGGGTTTGATTGGTCCCATTATAGTTAGCAATTAAGAAAGTTATAAACTAAAGAAATATAAAATGGATAGATCAATCAAAATTCAGTGTGTAAACAAAGTGGGAGTACTTATGCTATAATTTACAGAGTATTCAAGACATTATAATGTTGACAATTCATTCAAATGGCAAGGAACGTAACAAAATATGAAAACAGCAAAACATCAATCAAGTCTCTTGAAAAGATTGCAGCTGAATAAAGGGAAACCCATTAATTTAATCTCATTTGGCCATTTTTCTCGTCTCTGAAAGAAAACCACAGATCTACTCAATGACTTCACAGAACACAGCAGTGGAAAGAGGGAATTAACCAAAATAAGCCTCCCAGGGAATCTTTGAAATAGATGATTCTATTTGATTCCTTAATTCCTTCAAATATAGCATGTTACACCTCAGTATCTGGAAATATTTTTAAAAACCTAGAATATTTAAAAAGGAAGAACAGATAGCAGTATTCTTTTTTTAGACCAAAAATCAAAGGCAGCCTTATTGATCCAGCCAAGTGTTTACACAGATATCACGTCAAGGATAGATTCAGAGCCCACGTCTTTTTTCACAATATGAGCTAAAATACGTGCACTGATGACTTTTTTTTCCATCTAAAATCTTCATCACAAAAAAAGTGTCAAATAAATTTCTAAAAAAGTATCTATATTAAGTTTGGGAATCAAAGATTGATAATTCAGGAAACAGGAGAACTGATGTTGTCAGTTTATGTTTTCAGCTGTATTTATAATGAACAATTTGTACTATTTTTTCTCCTCAGTCATAACTTTATATGAGAAGTAGAACTTAGTACCTGCTGACAAGGTGGAACAGGTGTTCTTTTTAAAAATGTCTGTAATAAAATGAAAGAAAACAAATATAAAGTACATTTAAAATTATTGCTGGAAGTCACTTGAAAGCCTGCATAACCACCCTCAGATGTAGAGAAGAACATAGGCTTCTGGAAATCAGTGCTATCACAACTGCAGGCTGAAAGGCTCAGACCTTAAACAGTCTCTGCACGCAGTTTAAAGTGGTAAAATTCAGGTTGCACTGAAATCCTGTAATTTCCTAACTTCAGAGAACTTGACTTCCCAGTTTCATTTTTTTGAGCATTGTGGCTGCTGACATAATTATAAAAAGTTTTAAAAGGTATTTAGACACCATGTCATATTTGATAAACTCATTTACAAAAGCCTGTACAAGGTTGAATGAGCTTGAGATATGTGTTTGTTCAGTGTCCCACCATAAATTAGCAAAATTCACATTAGGGATTTCAAATCTATATGGAATTTGATCCAAAAAGCAATATTAAAGAGATGGCCTCTTACAGAAGGCCAGTTACCTTTTCCCACCGACCCTATATGATGCAGGCTAGATCTTTTGTATACACATATACACCTGCTGCTCTGGTGTTTGCACTCCTAGGCAAATCTGTGACCTCTCGGCCAGAAATTTTCCTTAATTAATATACCACCCTTTTATATCAATTAAACCTACCTGGATGAAGATTTTCTGGGAAACCAATAAAGAAACATTGTCTTTGAAGTCACTCTTAAGACAATGTCATTAACAGGATGCTACACACTTACAAGTAATTTTTATCAACCAGGATGAAATTACTTTCTTAGTTTTTAATTTTACTTCACTATTTTAGCATCAGAATACTCTGTGGTCTTTCACATGATCTTATTGATGTTTAAGCACATTGGAGGATCCCAAACACAAGAGTGTAACTCAATCAGCCTAATAAGAACTCAGTTTATTTGAAGAGAGATTTCTAAAGTCATAAACATTTTATCCAGCTAACCCTCTCTTCACCTCCACTTTTTAGCCATGCAGTTGCATCCTGGAGCTACAAAGATGGCAAATAATTACAGCTCTGTTAAGAGATTTGACTTAGGAGAACTTACTACACTTTGTCATCATTTCTCACATTTTTCAGGTGGCTATAAGAAGTTTTGAAGGCATAAGGAATCTCTCAAATCTATGTATCAATAGAACCTGCTGCAAAATGGGGAGTTTTTACAGATTTTCAAATATGGTTGCTAATAGAAGGGATAGCAGTGCTACCATGGCTATTCCTGAAGGAAGAGAATAATAGAAAGGTTAGGCAAAACTAACTGAGCTTATCATACGAAATTATATTCTTCCCCAGTTCTGGACCTTTTTAATGGATCAACCAGATTATTGGCCATGCATGCCAGTGCAGAAAGAGTCCTGCAGAGGAAAGCCTGAGCAGAGTGAGCAAAAGAAACATAATCAGCCGTGAATCTACTACTCATTAATTCTGCAGAAAGTCAGAAATCATTCCTTCTCTTTTGAAATATTAAAATAGATTCTTTATTGTGGCCACTTAAGATAATGAACTAAGTGCCGTAATGTTGACCTGTCTGAAAAAAATTTCCAAATTATTTTCCTCAATTATGATAATAATATTCCTTATACTTAAGTTTTTTACATGACATTTATTTTCTTATGGGTTCAAATAAGAACTGAAAGTTTAGAAGTATGTAAGTTTAAAAAAATTCTTTTGACAGAGGAGCAGACAATACTGATATGGTATCAGATGCACAGTAAGATACTTGCAGTGGAGTCTGTATAAAAGATATTTCACTATTTTCTTGGAGTTACAGGGTTTCATAGAATAAAACACTGACCTGCTGTGGATTTCAACATTTTGTTCATGTTGAACTTCTTAAAAATTTGCAAGCATTTAAAATACTATGGGAGACTAAGCTGAATTGAATACAAAGGACACGGACATTTCATTTCCTAGTTCTGAAAACCCACATTGGGTTCTGCAACATTTTTATCATTTTTCCATTGACTGGCACTTGGAAACACCCACTTCATTCCTAGCAGCTTCACTCACTGGATCATCTTCAATTGAGTTGAAGAAAAGCGCAGGGCAAGTCCATAGATGAAGAATCTTATCTGACTACTGTGTGACTCCTTTTTCTTTTTTTCCTGTTCTTTTTTTACCCTTTTTTTTCATCCATTCCCTGCCCTCTCTCAGACTCGGAATGGTTTTTTAAGGAGAATGTGCAATCTCTTTCTAGTAATAATCGGGAAACTTACAAGGTCATTTCAGTATTGTTTGATTTCTCTTCTCTACATACGAAAACGTTCATACAGCTTTCATTGTCTAAAGTCATACTTAACAGTAAACTTTAAATGGAGTGGTTGCCGGCAACAGGTTTTTTTTACTAGCAAATGCAACATATGCCAAAGCCTCAACAAACACAGTTTTCCAAAATAGTTAAATTCAATGTTAATTTTCCATACTTGCAGTGCCAGAAATATGCTTGAATTTTTCTTGCCACATTTGTGTATAAATACAGCATGCAAAAAATAAATGCATTCTCTTTTCGGAAGTAAAAGCAATTAGAAGTCCTCATCGATTGAGAAATTGGAATCCTTTTTAAAAATCTGCTAATTTTGTACATTTATACAAGTGCTAAAACTGTAATCTTGACATTCTCTTTGTACATATAGGTGACATATATATATATATATATATATATATATAAAAACAGTGGCAATAACACTTTGCAAACAAAGTGAGACGTAAAATAAAAAAAAAAAAAAAAAAAGAAAAAAAGGCAATTGTCCTGCTCTATGCCACACTGGTGCAGCCTCACCTTGAGTACTGAGTGCAGTTTTGGGCAGCACAATATTAAAAAGACATTAAGTTACTAGAGAGCATCCAAAGGAGGAACACAAGGATGCTGAAGGATCTGGAGGGAAAGCCTTAGGGGGAGCAGCTGAGATTTGTGTTCAGCCTAGAGAAGCAGACACTGCGGGGAGACCTCATTGTGGATTTCAACATCCTCACGAGGGGAAGCAGAGGGGCAGGCACTCATCTCTTCACTCTCATGACCAAGGACAGGATCTAAGGGAATGGCCTGAAGCTGAGTCAGGGGACGTTTAGGCTGGATATCATGAAAAGGTTCTTCACACAGAGAGTGGTTGAGCACTAGAATAGGATCCCCGGGGAAGTGGTCACAGCACCAAGCCTGTCTTGTGTCCAAGAAGAATTTGGACAATGCTCTCAGGCACATGGTTTGACTCTTGGGGTGTCCTGCACAGAGCCAGGAGCTAGACTCGATGATCCTTCCAACTCAGCATATTCTATGATTCCATTTAACCTACTTTTGTTTTTTTTTTTTCCCAATAAGATGCTTTTAGAAATAAGATGCTACAGGTATAAATTTCCACATTTGGGAGCAGTGAAATTTTGAGTGATAATAACACACAGTGGAACCATACACCCATAGTTATTAAGAAAGCTGGAAAATATATCACAGGGGAGGTTCAGATTAGGTATTAGGAAAAAAAAAAATGAAAGAGTGGTTAGACATTGGAATAATTTGCCCAGGGAGGTGCTAGAGTCACCATGTCTGGTAGCACTCAAGAGGCATCCAGATGTAGCCCTTGGGAATACGGTTTAAGGGTGATTGTGGTGGTGCCAGGTTGACAGTTGGACTAGATGATCTTGAAGATCTCTTGATGATTTATAACCAGACCATAAGCATTGGTGTTCTTTGCATAACAAAATTACAAATCAGTATTATTGTAAACATGAATTCACAGATTGTAATGAATATATTATTTTATAACCATTTTCTGTATTCCATACTGACTCCAGAAGACACATCACTACTGATGTTACATAATATTGATTTTAATCTGAGTTTAGTTCAGACTTCATAACATAGTTTCAGAAATCATTATAAATAATGATTAGTTTGAGTGTGCATTATTTGTGCTTTATGGTCATTAGAGGTCATCAATGGGACCGGGAGTTATTTAGTTCCTATTATCTTGCTTATCCTAGATTATTCTGTCCTCAGGCAATCAAGATAAAGAGGTATTTTGGTCCTCAGAGGGCATTGTTCCTGTAAAAATGAAGCTGTCAACGATGATACAGCAAGTGTGCACAAAGCACCTATCACCATATCTGTGCCTATTTTTCAAAACTTAAAAGTAAATGCAAAAATGATGTTTTCAGATTTGAAGACTGACTAACAGCTTTCCTCCTTCATTATGCCATTACACTTGGGTAATTATCATCAGTATTCCTGTGAGTGAAAATGGAGACATGCTTTTGGAGCCTTTCCTGCAGGGCTTTCCCAATAAATGGCTTGGGACATGTCATATTCTGAGTGCTGAACAGCCAGTATGAAAAGATAAAAGAAAGATGGAAAAGATGCTTGCCATTTTCTTCTGAGGGCAGTCAGAAGACTTGTAACTGTGTTACACTAAACTTCAGACTAATCTACATGTTTAAGCCACAGAGACACTGTTTTATAGATTGCTTCTGACAGAGGAAACCATCAGTAGCTGTGGAACAAAACCACATTTCATAACTGCAATATTTTTTACTAGGTGACAGTAAAAGAGACGAAATGTCCTCAAGTTTCTTCACCATAGTGACAAGTTTCTTGTGTATTATAAAACTTTGCCAGCCATTTCAATATTCTCTTTCACAATTAACACATGTTCTTGTTCATCAAAGGTTAATTTAAAATAGGAAAAATACCATGAATAACAAATATCTGAAAGTCACTTGGGTATGGCTTAATCCTAGCAATCAATTATATCTCAATAACTCCTAAAGTAATAGTGTAAAGAAAATAAGGAAAAACATGTTTGGACAAGCTGGAAAAGAATTGAAGCCTTTACACACAAATAAGCAAAATTGTCTATTAATAACAAGTCATCTATGTATCCATGCACCTGAGCAAAATACATCCCACGTGAACTGAACAAGAACAAGCAAAATATTTCTTAAAAGAACACAAACCTGGTAGGTGTGAGAAATGAGACAACTCTTGAAAAGATTAATTTATTGAAAACAGAAAAATTGAAAAATTACAGAAATCAGAAAAATATAAAAATTTGGGATCCTATGGCTCGGTAGACGGTATGCCCCAGGAGCGCAGGGATATGAGATCTTCTGGCTGAGACAGCACTAGACCTCAGGTAGAGAAAAAGAACTTGCAGTGCTGGGCTGACTTTAAAAAAATTACTAAAAGCCCCTTAAAAGGGGTAAGGCTTTTAATGCTCAGCACCGATGTCTCCCACAGCTAGTCTGGAGAGAGCAAGAGGGGAAGAGAGAAGAGGGCCCGCCTCTCGGCTTTGTCCTTTTTATAGTTTTTGCTCCGCCCCCAGTCTGCCCACAGCCCACCCACAGCCCGCCCCTTCGGTCCAAAGCGATTGGTGCTTTCCCTTTGATGGATCATCTCGGTCCACCAATGGCTCATCGGTGTCGGGGGGGGTGGGTGGTATCAGTTAGAGATAAGGGAATACAATACTTTCATTAAAATTCAGGTATTCAGGTTGCCATGGAACTTGCCTGCAGAGTAATGGCCGCGGCTAAAAATAGCTGCTGGCTATTAAGACTGGGTGGGGTTTTGGCCTTGGAATCAAAATGCAAGTGAAACACCTACAAAAAGTATTAAAATACATCCAACACACCTCAAAACACTTGTAAAAGTATACAGTAAACACAGGAAAGGTAACTCTTATGGTGTACCAGTGGTTTGAAGTTTGAAAAGGGCAAGTTTGTGATTTTTCCTGGGAAAATTTTAACTGGGAAGGGTGCAACTCTATTAATAAACTACTTTAAACAAATGAAAACACTGATAATGGAACTGGATTTTTGTACCTGGGCTGATGGGTTAATTGTAACATTCAATTTAAAAATAATTAACTCAAAATTAATTACTTAAAGCACTTAATACGCAAAGACCAAGCACAAATAGGGATTTCATGTATGACAGTAGGGATCGTTGTCTCCACTTTTCCCTCTGAGAACTACAAGAGAAACTGCCACTTTTTGGGTTACAGTCTCGTCACTTCAGTATAAACCCTCTTCCCATACAACCTGTCTTCCCTCTTGACTGAAGCCATTTCTGATATCTCAGCTTCTCTGAGATACCTGGAAGATATTGCCATACATTACAACAAAACACTCTTAATTGATTTTTAAGTCTTTTTTTTTCCAAGATACAAAAATTGCACCGGATGGATACACGCTTGATCAAAGCAGTATTTTGATGTACCGTATTTAGTTACTAGAGGTCATAGAACCAGAAGAATGCAAGCTATGAGTATTCACTAAATGTAATAGTTTTCATTCTTTGAGTTTTTGACTCTCCCAGCCTTCTGCATTGTTTAAAAGCCTTAATCAAGTTTTGGGTTTTTTTATTTGGTCATGTGGAGCAGCATAAAAATAGTACAAAGAGTTTGGTGGCATGTCTACTTGTGAGTGAACAG
The DNA here is from genome assembly GCF_017639235.1 of Corvus kubaryi. Classification (NCBI taxonomy): domain Eukaryota; kingdom Metazoa; phylum Chordata; class Aves; order Passeriformes; family Corvidae; genus Corvus; species Corvus kubaryi. Next base: position 2,831,402 of record NW_024582055.1, read on the forward strand.
TGGCCTCAACAGGTGTGCCCATAGAGGCTCCTATGAAGTTTCCACAAAAAAATCCAATTGCATGTGTTCTTCTTATTAGATATTACCACGGTCAGTATTATGGACATAGCTCATGTACTACAATACTGAATCTGCCCTTCTAATACTGAATCTGCCCTTCTAAGCCCTTTCCAAACTAATAATTTCTTTTTTTAATATTAACAGCAGCATCTGACCAAAGAATATACTGTCAGTTTACATGGATGTCCCAGGAAACTGGGGAAAATTTATCTCTATGACATTTCTCACAAACATTTTATCTGCCTTTTCAATTACTGTGTTGTTTTCATAACACTGGCACTAGGGCTTCTTCTATCTAGTATAAATATCATAGAAGAGGGAGTAGATATTAATGGCATCAAAAACAATGAAAGTGAAATAATTTGCCATGTTTTAGAGCTGTATTAGAATGTATAATAGACTTTTTAATAACACAAAGTGAGACTGATTTAGAAATCTCTAGAATGACATCCGAGAAGAACTTAGAGAAGCTGGTAAAAACAAATGACAACGAATGTATCTTTCACGTTGGCTGTGGCAATGATTTAGTATATTGTCTGCAATGCTAAATATACATCATAAATCCCTCCAACAGAAGCGTTATTATATTCATCCATCTCTGCCCTATGAGCCAATAATTTCTTCTTTCATAAGCTTTATTGTATAAAAAGGAACTCATTATACAAAATAAAATGTAGGCTACAGCCGGTGATCTTCCATTAACCTAATGAGGATTTTATCTCAAGAAAGCATCCTGGACAGACCCCGTGGTCATGTTTTACAGTTAAAGACTATTTATTCATTGACAGTGGGCAAGCCCTTTTGTGGAAGATAAAATGATACAGTGGTCTTTATAAACCTGCATCAAGTGATCAGTTTTCCCCATCAGTCTAAGCTATTGCATACAGTTTATTAGCCGTATGAATTGGAAAGCCCTCAAAGTTTATAAAGGAACGCAACAAAAGGAGGCATCGCTTCACTGACTGAGACTATGAAATAATTGAAAGATGAAGGAAAATCTTAACTGGAAATTATTATCAGTGTGAAGAGGGTCTCCTTTTAGTCAGCTGACAATGAAAATTCAGACAATTAGAAAAATTTGGTGGTTTTAGAGCACCTATTCCATTGTTCAGCACACTTGTAATGGCAATAAAGCACTATGGTGGAGAAATGTTCTCTGCCTTTATCTCCACATGACTTCAGGATTTAGCCCGAGAATAATTCAAATAGTGAAGCTGAGGATTAGTATAAAGAATACTAGATATCTGAAAAATGCAACTATCACAAGAGTAGAAGTCAGTGGGCAAGATTCAAAGTGACCATGTGGCGATAGCTTCAGATGTGGTGGGGGTTTTTTTAATAGCCATGGTTTTTGGATCAAGTTATTCAATCATTAAAAGCTACCAAAACTTCCCTGCACTTACAGAGATGTTTATGAAACTGTCATGATAAACAGTATGACTAAAAGAGGCAAAATTCCAGGCTTTCAGGGATTTGCAAGGCCAGCTTTAGCAAAAAACAGGGCATTCCCTGTGACAAGCGTCAGAGTGGAGATAAAACACTATATCCTAATGAGAAATGTGAGTGTTTTAGTCAGCTTTACTGACATCTGGTAGAAAACATTCTAGAATAGCTGTTAAAACATCCTTGTTCCAAGTACATAGGTTAGGAATGAAGAAATAAAAAGTCTGTTCAACAGTTGGAGGGAATGAAAGTTTTGCAATTCTGTGTTTCACTTATTCAATTAATAGTGTAATGTGATTTATCTTTTATAGCAGATATACAGCCACCCATTTAATCTAACATGGGCTTGGAATGCACTTTATAATTGTATAATTTATCAACACTTAGCTATTTGAATAATAAAGCCAACTGATTGGTTTTAGTAGAACATCGATTATATGTCACTGACAATATCTCAGTTTTGAGAAATGTTGCCTTCTATTCAAAAGCATTAGCATGTCTTTGATTTTATGATCATTTCTTTGGCAAGATCAATGAACCTGGGAAAGCCTACGAAATATTGGTACTGAAAGAAAGTCCACCTTGGATCATTTTGCAAGACTTAATTATCAATGCAAACGAGGCAACCTTCTTCACCAGAGTAACATGTATTTCATACATGGTAGTGCATGGGCAGCCACCTTCACAAAAGGGTTTTCAGAATGATTTCTGTTAGTATTTCAGCTGATGCTAAGTATCTCTGTTTACTGTTGTCACAAAATTCTGTGGAATATCATGCAACATGCCTCAAAAGTAAGAACAAGAGCTTTGGCTGATGTGATTCCAACTGAAAACTAGAGATGGAGATGTCAGACTTCCTCACATGATCCTTTACATCACAGAGGAGCCAAAAACCAGCAAGGTACTTCACCTTTTGTTTTGTTTTATGCATTATGTTTACTGAAGAATCTTTTTTTTATAATTCAGTCATATGACCTGAGTGTCAGGGATCCCAAAACCTGCATGATTTTAATTTTCAGAGTAGCAGCTTGCATTAGCAGGATTTAGGGGATATTCTCTAAGATTTATACCAGAGTACCAGAGACTTCTCTCGCTGTTACCTACCACTGTTTTGGGACTGTAGTAGTGAAATTATGCAATGAACAGGAAGGAATTTTCCAGCCAAACTGAATTCCAAACTAATTACAACCACCTGCTACATGGGAACTTTGCTCATGTACTAAGAGAGGTGAAAAAATGTGCTGTCTTTTTGAATGCAATCAGCAATAATGGGATTTTACTTGCTTCTTGCTTCTACTAATAAATTGACAAAAGCAAGTTTTTGGGGATTTCTTTTCTGAGGGAAAAAGAAAACTAACACTGCTCACATAAGAGAGAAAAATCCTTAAGAAAATCAATGCAATAAATTAAATTAATGCCAATGAAGTAAAGACTTTGCAGCAGAAAAGGAAAAAAGAAAGAAAAAGAAAAAAAGGATAAGAGTACAAACTAGTAGCATAAAACTTTTAAAAAATAATTACTGATACAATGGGGCACAAGCACACAGGGCTTATTTAAATCACTTAGCAAGCTTTTTATTTTAAGTATCAAATACTGAGGGCCAAGCTTTTTCAGTCAGGCACTGGATGTCCATTCCAGTATTTAGCTGCTACATTATTTCACCCCAAAGCGGTTAAAAGCATGTAGACATCTGTGTTGCAGTGCAGATGGGGGAAATCTTGGCAGATTTCCAGAATAACTAGAAACAAAAAATTCAGACAAAGAAACATGAACACTGCAACTATTCCTTTTTGGTCTTCCTTCTTACTGTATATTGGGCTATACAACAAAACAGGTTATTATTACATGAAATCAGAAAGTGCATGTGTGTTAAACAAACCATACCCCTTTTGGGTTCAGTGAACAGGCTGCATGCACCAGATTTTGTTAGCTGCCGGTCAGACAGCCAAGTTGTACCAAACAAATCCATCTCGGTTTGCAAGGTAATGCGCCTGCCATTTACTCAGTGGGAGCCCTCTCTGCACGACTGAAACTGTTTCCTAAGCCCACAGTGATAAGTGACCCTGAAAAAAGCTCTACGAAAAGATGATCCAAATATCAGCTGAAGCTAAGACATTTCAAGAAACCCCCAGGGCATCAAATTAAGCAACATATTTGGAATTTCAAGACTTGTTTTCACTGTGATGCCCTGTAGAACAGTAGCGATCTCACAACAAAACCATGAAAGTGCTGATATATCTGAAAGGTGTATATGCTGACATTATGCCCTTATGCATCTATTTTTTCCTCTCCTTTTCCACTGTAATGTGTGAGTTCAAAATGAACGATTGCACTAACCAAAGAGCAAGTGCATAAAGCAGATGCACATTAAAATGTCCTTATTTTATTATATTTGAAGAGTAAAAAAATTTTCAACAAAGAACGCAAGAAAGAGCCCATTAAGAACACTGGTTTATCAAGACCAAAGAAGCCACCAAAGAGCCCGTTTAGGAATAGCACACGTTCTCAGACACTCTCTGTGGTACATTTCCCTCTGTATTTTCCCGGTATCCACAGCTGCTTGGATTTGGGATGTTACGGGGTTTGCATACACCTGTTGACCTTAGTATCTGCTGACCATGAATTTGCAAAATCCCTTTTGAACCTCTTCATTAATCTGCTTTGAAGTTTGTTGACTATAAATATGTGTCTCTCAGAATAATCTGATATATATTCCTTTTAAAATGATATTTAATTCTACAATTGAAGATCAAGCTGTGTTTATGGAACTTTTTTATGGCTAGTGAGAAATGAAGTATTACCCCACCCATGTATTAAGAAATTCCAAGCTAGAAAAGAAGGGTGACATCATAATCTTTGGGAAATAAATTTTAAAATGTAAATGGCCATTCCTTTCCAGGTTCTTCTGGTTTAATTTTGGGGGTTTTTTCATATTAATTTTATTGATTCAGATTTTACTCCAGTCACTTTGTACCAAAAATGGGTAAGTCTGTGTTTGATTTTTAATGAGGAGAAAGTTGCTAGCTATTTTTCATGGAGGGCTGTGACTAATTTTATATTATAGCCTTGGCTAATAGATAATTAAGTGTTTCACTCAAATTAGCTATAACGCAGCTAGAGGCAAAGTGGGAGGAAGCAAAAACTTGGATTTGCCATAAATTTTGTACTACCAGCTTCTGAACACCTCTGTGAAGCAGCTGATAGGAAATGCTACCCTGGATAAGCATAACCTATGTTTGCATTTTGTTAATAGCAGTCTCAGAAGCTTAATTAAAAAAAATAAGAGAAGCTCAGTAAAAAAACAACAGGCAGAGGAGGGGGATCTTCCACAGAAGTAATTGAAGCTGTGCAGATTTCAAAACAAATTTCCTGGATCAGGTACTTCCTCAGGCTTTACACTCTCATCCATTACTCTTACTACTTAAATGTAATCCCCTCCCAGAGCAGCAGTGTAACCTGTGCCTTGCCTTAGTCCATCTCTTGAAATCAGCAGAATTACTGACACCTGCTTACGTACATTCTGCTGCAGAAACTGTTCCCTTTCACCAAGCACCTGCCTTTGCAGGATTTTGTTTGGTGTCCCCAGGTAAACTAACACCACGAGATATTAGTAATCCATAAGAGCAATTCTTAAGCCACCTAAACCAGGAGATGGGTTCCTGTGTAATGTGCTTAACACAGTCCCCTGGGTACAAAGAACAATGAGAAGACACCAGACTAGCACAACATGGCACTCAATGGCATCAACTCTTGTAATACACCAAAGTCCCCATTTGCATAAAGTTATTAATATTTGAAGTATTTCTTATTCAACTACCACTTTTAAAAGAGCATCACCCATATATCATCATGATAGCTTTACTGTAGTGGTCTCAAAACTTTATGATGATACATTAGAGCAGACAACCAAGAAAGAACCATCTACATTTTTCTCCTATTTATCCGATAAATAGAAGCTTCTTATCAGAGCTGAAGGACATACCATCCCTTTTGTCTCATGTCTGCTATTTGGATCAAGGATACTGCAAGTTTGTTTTTATATTATATTGACATGAGCATGAGGAGTTCAGCTGAATTTGGAAAGTTACTCAGAGGCAAATATATAATTTCATATTTATGCAGCAGATTATATATATTGTGCTTATTTATTATGCATTTTCTGCCACAGCCTAGTAGCTTCTTCACTAATTCTTTACTGCAACTCATAATTCTTTTCTTAAAACGTCTAAAGACAAAATATGATTAGTTTCTAGCAAATACAATAGATATTTAAAAATTAAATAGGGAATCAATACATCAAAAAATACACAAAAAGAACACAAGAAAAATGGAGGCTAATCCTCATCAAGTGTACCCATATCTAATTGGGAGAGATACACATAAAGAATGTGAAAGCAGTCCTTCACTCAGTTTTGGTAACCTGGTAATTTCTGCCTTCCCAAGAAGGTAGCAATACCCAGATAGGTGGAAGCCTTTCCTCCAGAATACGTGTTGCTCTAGGTACAGAATTTGCAAAACCTCAGGGTTTTAAGGTTAGTATATTATGGAAATAGGTGTAAAGTTTCTATGTGGTCAAGGTGAGAATCATGTCTATATTTAACCACCAAAATGTTCTCCGAATCCCTTCATTTGCAGTCAGCAGTCCAGTGAGGAGGAACCCAACGTGCAAACGCCTCTTTGTCAACTCTTTTCCTATATATCTCTGTTCTACCTTATGATGTTTTGGATATTTGTGGAGTCAGAAATTTTCTATCAGAAATATCTCAAAACCTACGGCAATGCCATTATTCATTGGATGCAACATTAATGCTACAGGGGATTAAGTGTTTATCTTTGAATTGCACATTATAAAAGACAGAATGAGAAATCTCAGCTGCCTACTGTATGTGTCCAGCTTTGGTATTGTGACCACTTACTCCCACTGATCCCAGAGGGTGTAGACTGAAGGGTGTTTAATCAGGAAACACAGTTTGCTGGCAAGCCCACTGAAGTCACCAGAGGGTGAGTTGTGACCATGGTCATACTTTCTACTTAGAAATAATTATAACACAAAATGAAACATACAAGATTCTGTTAATGAGTCTATGATTCGATAATGTAAGAGCAACACTAATGAATGAATTTCCATTGTTCATGTAGTGATGAGTCCAATAAAAACTCTGACTGTTCCTGATGGGCAAAATGAGATAATATTCCCATCAGTGTTTAATTAAAAGTTTATTGAACTTATTGCTGAGATTTCTTGATGAGCTTAATATAGCTATACTTCATGGTTTTAATTTTTTAAGTTAAAAAAATCTTAAATGTATTTCTAAAATATTGCAGTAGCTGTTGGCAAGCCACTACAGTGTTTGGAGGTAACACAAGCACACAAATATTCCTGTTTGAATTTAATTCATCTTATTCTATGCAAAAAAGAACCTAGCTGCTAAAACACCCCTTTTAATAAAAAATCCTTCCAGAGAGAAGAGATGAGCACCTCTCCACATCCCCTCCTCAGGAAGCTGCAAAGAGCAATGAGGTTGTCTTCAGTGAGGACAAACATATTGTCCTAAATCACTCCTCACAGGACATTTCTTCCAGCCGTTTCACCAGCTTTGTTGCCCTCTTCTAGGTACATTCAAGCGCCTCAATGTACTTATTCTACTTTAAAGTATATTTTATTTATCATTCTCTTCAGTCTTCCCATTTTGCTTGATTGTACCCCAAAACCCACTGAACTAGTGAGATGAGAAAAAAAATCAACTGCACAAATGTAAAATTAAAAACATCAGATTAGTCTGCCCTTTGCAGTTGGAAAATAAATGGATTATGAGTGAGCAATAAACTGCTTCTGCAGGAAATTATGAGACATCTCAGTAGGAACATTACAGGGAATATATTTCTGCAACTCGGGATTTTTAATCCTGCTTACATGACTATGCTTGAGCTGGGTAGGGCATTTCAGGAAAAAATAAGGAAGAAGACACAAACAAGCATCTTCAGGAATACAGTAAAACATAAAAAAGCTGTTTGGTTTTTACTCACATATGAATAAGCACAGAAATAATTGGTCTAGAGAAACACATCATCAAAGGAGCACCCACAAAAATTTTCCACCATTGGAAGCCTATTATAAAAACTGTAATTTAAGTGTTCTCCATGGCCCCTGAAGAAAAAGAAAAATCCATTATATGTACAATTTAAAAATTCTTGGTATGATATTAAGAATATACTCAGACTATTACAGAGTTAGGCAGTGCAGCAAGCCATCCTTATTTAAAGGTATGGAGAACAGAGGGACACATAGGTGGTAGGGAAAGGGTTACATTTAAAAATTAGATTATGTTTAATACTTTTGCAGAGTGGGATGCACAACTCTTACTGCTATATATTTCAGTGATTTGCATGACTGCAACAAAAGTAAAAAAAAATATTGTGCAAAAAATTACCACAATTCTGGATTTGATTTCAATTTTTGAAGTAGCACACTGCACATAAAGTGTGTTCTTCATTTTCCAACTGTTAGAGGAGGAAAAATGATAATATTTAATGTCTCTGAAGCTGACCAAATTCTTTTGAAATTGATTTTATTTTTTCTTACATTTCTCTGTTTTTATTAGCACCTTAAAAATGCCTCTGAAACATGACCAGTGTATTACCTATATTTATTTTAATACAGCTCTTAAAAATTCCTTTAATGAATGTTTTTGTAACCTATCTGCACACGTAGACAAAATATCTTACTTCTCCTTGACTAAAGTATTAAACTCCCATTAGTAATAATAACAACATTTAAAAAGTTTTCTGTTACATTTTACAAGAACTCTAGGTGCTATGTTATAAATACTCAGTTCAAGGTTAGTTCAGACTGAAAAGCCACATAATGTTCAGGTTCTGAACATTCAGATATAATAAACAGAGAACGGATCACAAGTAATTTAAGGGGAATTGCCTGAAATCAGACCCTAGCTTCGTTAAAGATTACTGGCACAGCAATCCAAATATAAATGGCATTGACTCACATACTCAGCTGGGCATGAAGAAACACACTCAGTGAATGTAGCGGGTTCAGTTTGTAACTGGGCAGAAGCACCAATTTAGTGTAGTGGTTTGGTCCAAAATACTCCTTACTGTTTACCTTCTGTGAGATAAGAATTAGGAGAAATGCAAAGCAGGCACCAAACTTGAAAGAATATAAAGAAGTTTATTAATACACCCAAAGTAAGGAAAAAGAAAAGAGGAAAAGAAAATCATACCACACCTTCAGAACACTTCTCCTCCCCCCCCCCACCTTTCTCCCGTCTCCCATTGACAATGTAAAAAGACAACCCTTGAGATGTTCAGTCTGTTTACCACTTCCATAATAACCTTGTTCAGTCCATTTAGGAAGAGGAGTCTCTCTTGTCCATGCTATGAAAACAGTATCACAACGAGACAGCTGCCCAGGTTGGTTCTCTGCTCGCATGTGAGTCCCTTCCCCTGACTTGCAGCTTTTCCCACAACTGCTTTCGAGGGTCCACTCTTGAATTACTGGGGTACAATTTTAAGGTTGAGCTGTTCAGAAACAAAAGTTCTCTTCACCCATCTCTGGGAGCATTTCATCTCTAAGAACAGAGGCCCTCCTCCTTCCCCAGGAGCAAAGGGTCTTCCTCATCTTCATCGTTAGGACTATCTCTGGGAGCATCTCTAGGAACACAGGTCTTCTCCTTTCCATGTGGAGTGAGTCCTCATCGCTTCCATCACTCCCTGTTCAAACTTCTCATGAAATTACAGCTGTGTCAACATCTGCCTATCTCAGCGCAGGTGCTTTTGCTCACAAGTACAAGTTGAACGTTCCACCCCCCATGCCTTCATCAAATTACAACGGGTACTCTGATATATCATAGCTTTACAACAGAATTTCAGCTTTAAGCATCTCCTCTTTCTTCTCCCTCAGGTTTTCAGGTCTTCACAGCACTAAAAGGGTTAATCTCACCCAGGCCTTGCAGCTGGAATTTCGCTTATCGCTGTTGCTCACATGATCTTTTTGCCAGACAGCAGGGCAGCTTCAGCTGAATCTTGGCCGCACTGGAGAGGGGGAGCCGGGCTGCTCCGGCTGCCCACAGCAGGGATGGAGGCGGGGGGGCGTTCCACGGGTGGAACGGGGCCCATCGGCTCCAGGATGGCCGTGGCCCGGCCCGGCCTGGCCCAAGCAGGGCCTGGCCGGGCCCGCTGGCCCCCACATGGGGCCCGCAGCCACCTGTCCCAGCGCCGGAAACGAGAGAGAGCTTGGGGGGGAGTTTGTCTATTCTTAAGTGTGTATCACAGAGGCGGTCACAACTTTAAGTGGCTTAAAGAATTGTCCATATTCAAACTGGCCAGCTGATAGGTTCTATCAAGTCACAGAGGAAGCTGTAAGCACCTCTTTGCAAGAACATCACTTCCAAGACTATGCTTTGCTAACCCATGATAGTGAAAAACAACCAAAAGTGCTTTCTCTATTGTTTTCTGCTACACCATTGAAATATCAGCTGCAATAAAATGCAACAGTTCTAAGAAAGGATAACACAGAATCTTGGAGGGGCTCAGTTTGGAAGGGACCTAGTCCACCCCACACTGCTCAAATCAGGGCCAACTCAAGCAGGCTTGCTCAAGATTATGTCCGGGGACATTCTGAATCTTCAAGGAAGGAAACTCCACAGCCAGTCTGGGAATGTTGCTTCAGTGTTTGACTGCCCTCACAGGAATTTTTTTTTCTCAGTTTAAGTGGTTCTTATATTTCAGTTTGTGGATTTCGCCCCTTTTTGTCCTTTCACTGGATACCACTCCTCTAATTCCACCCTTTCAGCACTTGTTAGGAGAATTAAGGAGATGTGATTTCACATGCACAATCATTTATTTACAGCATGAGTTAGAGTTGAGTATATTAACCTAGAAAATTATCTTTACCATATTTATATATCTGAGTCAAAAACTCACATGACATACATAGATAACACTGCTACGCTGAGGTGAGCAAACAGTATCACTGTTCCCATTAACAATGAATACATAATTGACAAATTAATGGCGTGAATTTCAATCATAAACAACCAGAGAATTTGATTAGACTCCTCATATATATTACTTTCTAGTTAATGTTACCATAATTAAAGCAGTTGCATCTACTGAGCTTTAATAATTTCTCTGAGATTTATAAACATGGGTAAAAAACACTGCAGCAAGAATTTTTAATTCCATATGTAGCTGAAGTGAATCCATATCACAATACCAGGATTTGTATTATTTCACAGACATTTCAGAACTATCAACTTTCCTTGATGAAAGAACTTTAAGATTGGTATTTGGCTAATGCATGAAAATGCCATTTGTATTCTAGACATGGACTTCAACCAGAAACACAAAAAGAGTTGTCTCCAGATCCCAGCTGGGACAATCAAGAACCACTAGCAACCTGTGGAGATTTCAATTATTGAAGCAATTGACAGGTTAGTTGAATCCTAATTATTTCTGAAGCTAGAATAAATATCTGTAGCTTAAAGTGAAATAGCTACTATTTAAAAAAAAAAAAAAAATAGAATTAGGTAATTGTTCAGTTTTGTCCAGAAATCATTCATAATGAATAGGGTAACATCACACTGGTGACTTGTCGTTAGTGGGGTTCCACAGAGCTTCATTTTAGGCTCTTTGCTCTTCAGCATCTGCATAAATGACTTGGACTGAAAGGGATACTGAGCAAGTTCGCAGAAGACACAAAATTGGGAGGAGCTGTTAAATCCCTCAAAGTCAGAGCTTGACCAATTAGGCAACTGGACAAACACCAACCAAATGACGTTCAACAAGGAAAAGTGCCATATTCTATACCTGGGATGGGGCAACCCTGGATGTACATAGACTGGGGAATGAGAGGCTGGAGAGCAGCACTGTGAAAAAGGACCTGGGCATCCTGGTCAATGGCAAGTTGAACATGAGTCAGCAGTGCCTTGGCAGCCAGGAGGGCCAACCCTGTCCTGGGGGGCATCAGGCACAGCATCGCCAGCTGGGCGAGGGAGGGGATTGTTCTGCTCTGCTCTGCACTGGGGCGGCCTCACCTTGAATATTGTGTGCAGTTTTGGGTGCCACAGTATACGAAAGACATTAAGTGTCCAAAGGAGGGCAAGGAAGATTGTGAAGGGCCTTGAGGGCAAGTGGTCTGAGGAGTGCCTGGTGCCATTTGGTTTGTTCAGAAGAGGAGACTGAGGAGGGAACCTCATCGCAGTCTCCAATTTCCTCGTGAAGGGAGGAGGATGGGCAGACAGTGATCTCTCCTCTATGGTGATAGTGACAGCACCAGAGTGAAAGGCCTGAAATTGGAAAATTTCAGATATTGGAAAAGATTCTTCACTCAGAGGGTGGTTGGGCACCGGAACAGGCTTCCCAGGTTCATGGCACCAAGTTTGCCAGAGTTCAAGAAGCATTTGGACAATGCTCTTGTGCACATGGATGTCATTCTTAGGGATGGTCCTGTGCTGTGACCACTTCCCTAGGGAGTCTGTTCCAGTGCCCAACCATCCTCTGGGTGAAGAACCTTTTCCTGATACCCAACCTAAACATCCCCTGACTCAGCTTCATGCTGTTTCCTTGAGTCCTGTCACTGGTCATGAGGATGTTGAAATCCACAATGAGATCTCCCCTCAGTCTCCCCTCCTCCAGGCTGAACAGACCAAGTGACCTCATCCACCCCTCATATGGCTTCCCCTCAAGGCCCTTCACCATCCTCGTGGCCTCCTTTGGATGCTCTCTAATAACTTAATGTCTTTTTAATATTGTGCTGCCCAAACTACACACTACTCAAGGTGAGGCTGCACCAGTGCAGGGTAGAGCGGGAAAGTCAGAGGCAAATAAAACTTGATTGAGTCATATACCCAAAGGAATACATTACATGTAAGACCTTGAAAATAAAAACTAGAAGTCTGACCACGACAAAAAGCACAGAAGTTTTTCTTACTTCTGAAGAATAATGCACTTCTATATCTATCACAAACCACCTGACTGATGTACTTATTTCACTAACCAATGCTCTTGATATTGCTACTGCATTCATCCCTAAACCTCAGGTTTTTTCACCTTCCAGCTCAAAATTTTCTGCTCTCATCGAGCTAAAATAAAGAGGTAAATCCAAGAATTGCTCCCAGACAAAAGCTGCCAGGAAAAGAAATCTGGCTGGCCTTTACCTCCCCTGGGCAGCCCCTCACCTGCATCTGAAACACTGGGGCTACATGCTTTCCTTCCGATGGTAAAGAACTGTCATTCTCTTCCAGCAGCCCACTGTTGAAATTTGGATTCCTACTCAAAAAACTGAATACATCCAAAGGTTGTTCCCAGAAAAAAGATGCCAGGGCAGACTCTTGTAGGAAGGAAAGCACATAGTCCCAGTGTTTCAGGTGCAGGTGAGAGGCTTACGTGTGATTTCATAAGAAACATTCTTGCAGCTATGAAATACACAAGACTGAAGAAGCAGTTCAACTCTTTTACAAAGTCATGAGAGTTCCTTCAAGCCTTTTTAAGTTGGGCCACCTCTCATTAAAAGTTTGTGTCCTTTCAAAGGTTACTGATACACGTGGGCCATGGAAGAATTGCTTACTTTCCTAAGAGCAGCAGCATGCTGAATCACCCCAGAGGACAGGAGATTCTTTGCCACTCCAGCTGAAGCGCTCCACTTATGCAAGGCAGACACAAAAATAGATGGCACGAGGAGCCTTTTCCACACCCAACAGCAGTTACTGTGACAAAAGAAAAACAGTAGTGTTAAGTAGACTAAAGTAAATGACTTTTCCTTCTGTTTTGGATAATCCCAGGCATACAAGAACAGACAAGCTCTTAAGGTGCTTCAGGTTCTACTTTAAATAACTGTGTTTTGAGTTTGTGAGTGATACAGGTCAATGCCTTAATAATATACCTGACAAATAGAAGTACAATCTCAGCAAATTCATAAGAACATAATTATAGCTGTGCCATGAGGAGAAATAGAGAAAAATATGAACGAATTCAAGCCAAGTATTCATCTTGTTTGCAATTCTCTTTTCAATTTTCCAAATCACCAGATTAAAGTACCACAAAAAGGAATTAGTGATGAGAGAAAGCTTGTTAGATCATATTGTATTTGTCCTTGGCAGTATAAAATTGCTCTCTACAGCAGGTATCTCAGTGCTTAGTTCTGAACAACCAAAAAGAAAGATGTTACTGATCTACAGTGAAAGAAAAATACTTTTATTGAAAAGAGCTGTGATTTATACTTCATCTAACATTTCCTTTGCTCAGTTTAATCCTATCTTCCACATCTTCTCCAACCTTCCAAAATATTTATGTCTTGCTTTTGACTGCCATTTATCTGAAGTAAATAGTTTTCATCTTACCATCTTACCAGATGAAAGAATTGAATAATTAAACATGTAGATTTTTTGGGGGGTGTCTTTTATTTTTTAGGCACAGACAGATCTGTAATAAGTATAATGCAAATGCAGTTTTTTTCTATTATCTTAACATTTTAACAGGGGAAAACCTATTAATTTGGAATTAATACCCACCAATATCTGTGAGAAATATAATTTCTTAAATGCATTTGACTTTTTTTGTGATCACTTCACAGTGGTAATTCACAGTCATCTTCATTCAACCCTTTATTTTTCTAAGGCACTGATTACATTCAGTCAAGCCCACAGAATGTTAGCTGATCTTCCTTCAAGTTATTATTTTTTCCATTAAAAACCACTTTTTAGGCTTGCATAATACTAAGAGCAGACCACCAAGCATGCAGTTACTCAAACCTCATTGACTCTTTCATAGAGTTTAAAAGGTTAGTAACGTGAGCTGTATTTTTACAACTTGAAGTTGTTAGATTTTTTAAAGTAGCTTTTATTCTACAATTAAAATATAGATCTTGTTACGAACACAAAGTAAGGTTGGCAAATTTTTATAATGACCACATAAATCATATGCATAATCACATTATATTTTTATAACTAGCATATAATTACTTTTTTACATAAATTTCCACTGGTTGCAAACCTTTTACTGAAATAGTACTTGAATTTTAACTATCCAATAAAACACACAGATTTTATTACTCATCCCATTTTTACCCTATAGAAGCTTGGCTCAAGGAAAAGATGTTATTTCCTCAAAGCAGAAATATTTTCCCCATGAGCACTATTTTTAAGACGGGGCAATATTAACCTGCTTTTAAAACGAACCACTAGCCTGTGACTATCCTTATGGTGAAGGGTTTTCCCTTCTCTGTCCTCAAAATGAAGGTTAGCTGCGATGAGCTTTTGGCAATGCTTGAATTACTAAGTCTCCCTCAGAAGCTGGGTGAAGCATTTTAACCCCAGTCCTCCAGAAGGATATGTCTAAATCCCTTGCAAGGATTTTGTCTCCCAACTGCATGTCCAAGTCACAGACAGTAACAGAATTTTATATTGAGTGTGTCTTTCATCTGTCCTTCATTAAAGAACTTTGTCTTAAACACCAATTAAGAAGTTTTTTTCCTGTAATATTTTTGAGTATAAGTGGAATGAGAGACTTGTAATGGCATGCTATTGAAACTAAGAATACACAGTAGTTTGAATGCTATTTGAAAAAAAAGTCCTTCAAATTATAGAAATATCAGTAATATTGATGAATTGCCTAAATTTTATAGCCAAATAAACTAACTATAGAAGATGAATAGCAGTTCTTGAAGCAGCAGTGCAGCCAACAATACTTGCAGTTATTTTTCTTACCGAGAGCTTCTGCCTCCCAATTTTCCATGCAGTTAGTCTAAAAGAAATGTTTGGGAAGTAAGAGAATTCTAAGAGCTCTGTAGAACAGAGGTCATACATTATGGGCTCAGATCCTTTGAACAGCTGAATTCTACTGGAAATAATTGTGCCAGTATATACACAAGTGTATTCTCAGTCTGGCCCACTTCTCCCGTGTCCTGGGTGTTCTACACCATAAAGTACCTTTTGTTGTACCACACAACATTGTCTGTCATTTTATGTCCATAGAACTTGGCATACGTATATTGAACTCTACTTCGTGTCTCCTGCCTATAACCAAGCTGCTTCTGACAAATCTGACCTCTGGGCAGTTTTAACTATCATCCAAATGATAGAGAAAGAAAATAAAAAGAGTCTATTACAAAAAAAGGGAACCTTTTTTCTTCCCTCTTCAAATATGGAAACACCATTCTATGCAGCCATGACAACAATAGACATCGCTTTGCCAGCATTCTCTCATTACCTGGGAAAAGACAAAAAATATCACATCATGGACTATGGGACGCCTTTTATCCTGAGAAAGAGTAATCTAATTCAGCTGGGACTAGTTACACAGCTCCTGTTTTAGTGAAAATCTCGTATCAGTGCACTCAGCTAGGGAACCCTCGAAAACAGATACAACTGTCATCAGCAATCTGCCAATAATATGATCACTCTGACAATTTTTACTACAGTGCTCTTATATTTGGAGGCTTTACTAAAGCATCAGCTCTAGGAGTTAGATGTTTCATGAGGCTCTCACCTTTTATTTTCAAGCTAAGTTTTCAGATCTCACAATTCACAGACTAAAAACCAGAAGAGCCTAATGTGATCATTTGTACCTCTTGCATACCATTATAGGATTTCCCTTAATTTGTTTGAACTTGAAGCTAAAATTTCTGTGATAGAAATTCCATCACTGCATAATTTCAGGCACAAATGTGAGAAGATTGAGTTCATCTGCCCAATTAAGAAATGAGAAAAATAAATATGAACATGTAATTTTGAAAAACAGAGTGTTTTTTAATCTTACTTATAATTTTATTTTTGGAGGTGGACATTGTTAGGTAGATTTTATTCATAATTTGTTAAGGCTGCCAAAGTTTTGGGTGAGAACAGTATGCCAGTAAAGCTTTTAAGAAACATATTCAAAAGTTAGCCCTGTGCGTTAGTTCTTTTCACTAAAATATAGGTAAGAGGCATATAAAAGATAAAGATTTTTTTGAAGTCTCAAACTTTTGTCACCTTTCTGCTTTCATGGATTATCCCATTGGCTGCTCCGGTATTACAAAGTGAGTATTTGATTACTAGCAAAATTATTTCTACTGACAGAAAATAGAAGAAATTTCAGACTGATGAATTTTATGTTCCTCATTCAAATCTAACAGGTTACTATAATGAAGAAATATTTTCTACACAGATATGTGGTAAAAGATTAAAAGTAACTGACAAATATTCACTAAGTGAAGATTTTGTAAACAATTTCTGCAGCTTACATTACAGGTTAAAGGAACCTGTAATGTTAAAAGGATGTTAAAAGGGAAGCAAAACTTGAAAGTAATTAAATTCTTGATTTGAGTTTATGTAAAGTCAGGAAAACGTAATTGAAGCATTTGGGTTTTTCTCCATATTTGTTCAATGTCACGACTATGCCAGAGCCTTACTTAACAATTCCCAAACTGATCCAAGGATCTAGAATACTGAACACTTTCTTGATAACTTTTGATTTCTTCTTATATAGGTTCCAATCTCTTCTTTGGTCTGGACTATTTTATATAAGGCTAGAAGTGTTCTTAGACTTGCAACCCATGGAGCTTCCTGACTAACTGCATAGTTCCCTATGACAGCAGCAGATTAGATTCTATAATGGCTTTTTTTCTCCAACAATCTGATCTTATTAGTGCAGACAGGAGTATTGGGATAATGAAGGTCCTATTATTTTCAATGGTTACTGAAGAAGAAATTGTTTTTCCAGTTTGCAATTAACTGTGAACATATTTTGGTATGAATTACCCCTTCCTGCATAATTAGTCATACAATTGTAGCAGGTTTTCCTTATACAATAATTTTCACTGCAGACTCTGACAATCCTTTAAAGTACAAATAAAATCTTAGTGCACTGAAAATCCTTCTGATATTTTACACAATACAAAGAATCTTTCCCTCTGTTTCTGAACATCCTTCTCAATAGACTATCCTGAAATTAAGAGTAATGCTACATAGGTACATGAAAATGCTATTCAAACAGAAGGCAACAGCTGTTTTGCCAGATTACAACAAAGGTAGGATTTCAGCTTGCATAAATACGGCAGGGCAAAAAAGTAACTCACTTATTTCTGACACTGTTATCTTCCCACACTTAAATTAAGAAGAAATCACAAGAGAAATACATATACATATACATATACATATACATATACATATAGTATCTCTTGATTTTCTAACTACTCAAAAAATTGCTTTTCATAATGCTAGACTTTACTATATCAGCTCCTTCAACTCTATGATCATTAAAAATATATAATTCAATATTTCCCAGCACACTACACTCCCTTCTTTGACACATAACTTTTTGTAAAAACAGGAGGACAAAAATTTGAAGATAGTAAGGTGATGAGTCAGGTGTTTATCTGCTGGAGAGAACAGGATGCAATTCTTCACATACACTGGAACTTCTAATATCTAAAACCTTCAGAAACTGCTGTTACAGATAAGAAAATGTGAGTAATTTAAGCAAGTAATCCATTTCAATTAACAAGAACTTTAATTAATATTTAATAAAGTCCACACACTTGATGACTTAACTAGATCTAACGCATCTTTTCTGTAACAATTAGTTTACCATGACAGTGATTAGAGTACCAGCATCTCTCTTATTCTAGCTGTATTATTGTAAGGCATTTGTGAAAGTCATGCTCTTCAAATGTATAATATAAGGGCACATAATTTAATTAAAAGTCAAATTTAGGCTGAGAGAATAAATTAACACACAAGCCAAGCAAACTGTGCAATAACTGCAAATGTCATGTAAATATTAAGAATTATTGATCTTGGCTTTCCTTGCTAAGTATTTTCTATGTATGATGTTTCACTAGAAGATATTACAAGAATTACACCTTCCTAAAAGCGCATATAACTGCTGACTTTGTTTTCATGTTGTCACTCCAGTTTTCCTATGATGAAAAAATAGTACTCTTCAGATCAAGAGGAATACTGAATGAAAAGAACTTTATGCTACAAGCTAGTTTATAGGCTTTTGGATCCCTGGAACTATGCCTAGTTTGTTAAGAAGGAGAGAGAGAACAGCATTTTCTGTAATTTTCTCTGTAGGGTTCTGTCATATACACACATAATATATTATTCCATGTTTCTTGCTTTTTTCTTTTCCTCCACTCCTGGAATTTGATCAAAATTTATATAAAAGAAGTCCTCTATAACCATATGAATGTGAGATAAATGCAAGAATACCTGAAGTATTTCATACAACGTTGTTTTCTTTATTCCATAAAATCACAGAGCTCTATTACTGGTCAACAGTCTCAAGTAAAACAGCTGCTTCTTTTTACTTTTAAAAGAATGTTTGAAGGAAAAAGAGTGTTTGAAGCAAGCACCTTTCATCTTGAACCATGGGTTGCCAGGAAAACGAAACTTGCAACAGTCTCCTTGAGTCGCTTAATGCAGGTTCACTTAAGTAAAAGTGAATCCTCCTGATATGCCTTTCAGCGTTATGAGCTTTAATGATGCCTAGCACAGCAGTGTAATTAACAGTACCATTGATGTATCACAATCCTGTGCTTTCCAGTGGCAGAAACAGAAGGCTAATGCCAGATTGCTTATTAAAGGTACACCCGGCTGCAAAAGTGTACCAGATGAAACAATCCCCCAGTAGCCATGTAATGAGGTACAGACATCTGTAAGATTATCTCAGAACTCTGAATGTGAAGATTAAAATCTGGTGATGCTGCAGATGTTTTTATCATCTTTCCCACAGCCGTTGTCACTGAAAATAGATCAGCCCTCCAATGAGGCTGGAATGCAAATGGCTCAAACCTTGTTTTTCCTTAAATGCCTTAGTGCATTGCTATCCCTAAATTACTCAAAGTAGTTCAGACTAAGATAACAAAATAAAAAGTTTTATGAAACATTTCAGAAATATTTTTAGGCCTGAAAAATCTGCTAGAAGTGAGCATTTTTTGGCTGTTTTCCTTTGTGGCAGTACCCAACCTTAATGTATTGGCAGAAGAAGAGAAGAATCTATTTGAAAAATAATCTCACATTGTATCAGTTGTGGTAGAATAACTTACGCCCTCTTTCAGACCTCTTTGTATTGGCATTGTGATGTAAAGTAGTCCCAGTGCAAGCATGGGACAGGGGTATAAAAATGTTACCCAAGCAGGTAGGAAAGTTTTACAGGAATGTATAGAAAACCAAACAGTATTTGACAAAAAAACCATTAAGTTCCTGGATTCCTGAAGTTCCTGATTCTGTGCTCTCACTTTCTTCTCACACAGGTGATGTAGTTTTCAGCTAAATGAAGTGTTGACACTTTAATACTGTAATGAAATATAAGCAACAAGGTCTTTTTTAAGGAAACAACTGGTCTCTTTCCTGCTTTTTGTCCTGTAAAAAGACAAAAATTGTACCATTGTTTTGCAGTCCAGCCCCTTCACATCATTTCCTCCTGATTGCATAGGCCCACACACATCAGCTGAAAGTAATGAAACAGCTTCATTTAGTTAAAAGCAAGAAAATGCTTGTGATTGCCTTAAGCTATTCCTTTGTTGAGGCATGAGCAAAGAGACCCCTTCAATTGCCAGTGCCGGGAGCAATCTGAATAATCACATCAAAAATTTATGGACTTTCACTTTGCAACCTGTTGAGTATCCCAGTCCAGGTACTACTTTGGCTGATTCAGGACTTAATTCCTGAGAGGGTTAAAATGTGTAAATCTATTTTACATTTACTTAATTCAGGGAGTTGTTGGAGTTGAAGTGAGGTGAGCTGGTGAATTTAACCTCTTCCTAGCAGCATCTCATGCCCACCTGAGGCAGACTTGGTTGACATTCCTGGAGTTTCATTTTTTCTATTTTTCTTTTCTTTTCTATTACTCTTTAATTGATTATTTTAGTCAGGCTGAACTCTATGTGATGTTATTAACATAAAATGAAAACTAGATATAAGTAAAGGGGACAAACAGCTGATTCAAAAAATAATCCCAAAGATAGCAGAAAGACTACAAGATGGTTATCTAAACTTCTTTATTAGGAATATATGTTTTCACAATGACAAAAATATTTTGTAAATATTTATAAAAGAAAACCTTTTCATGACAATCTCTACAAAAGGACTCAAAAAAAAAAAATGCAAGCTTTATCGTCTCAAATATCAAAATTTAGAAGAACCAATTGTAACAACTCCCCAGCCTAGTAGCATACTGTTTTAAATAACTAAGAAAGAAAGATATGGTCCTTCATAAAAATAGCTGCTTTTTTTTAAAGGGCGGAGGGGAGAGAACAGCAATTGGTTAGCTTCTACAAAATAGTAAAATTGTTACCTAACTCTGATATTCTGCCCTTAGTTTTATTATTTTTGCATTGCGCCCATATCCCATATTATCTTCTAATCTGTATTCAGAATCTTTTGATTATTTTGACGGCATTTTCTCCGCCAATGCAAACTTCATTTTGCAGAACAAAAATATTAAAAAATATTCAAAGCTGTATTGTATCAATTTTTCAATCTTTTCAAAGGAGTGTTTCTTCATAAAAAATATTAAAAAAAAAGTTCATATATTACAAGTTTTGCACATAGAGTGAAATAAATAAAAAAACACACACAAAGAAAAAATTCAAGACAAGCTTGCTGTTGTTCATTTCTGCCCTGGATGTTACTTGTAATTTTTTAATGTTCTGAGACTTGATCAAATCTCAGCATTTTTTAGAGCTGAGGAATTCATAGGATTGGAAATTTCTTTATTCCTCAACAAAAGAGCAATAATTCAAATGTAACTCAAAGTAAAATCCTCTAACTTTATTTAACAAAACCTACTTTTTTGAAATGAAACATTCTAAAAGTGCTGTATTGATTTTCTGAGACAGACATTTTCTAAGAGTAAACATGTTGAAGTATTTTTGTCTAAATCTACAATTTTATTCTATCTTTTGCAGGAGTTTCCCTCTCAAGAGAGAAAAATAGGCAGTAAAACCGAAAAACATGTTGGCAAAGGCGTAGAATCACATATGGCTACAGACTGCAACATTCACCATGGAGTTATATTTTGGTGTCAGAGGAACAGAAAATGATCAGAGAGACTACCCCAAATTTCAGTGCTTCAAGATTCTTGCTTCTGTAATGACCACAATGGAATACATTTCATATATCATTGGGACTAGATCAGGTCTAACTACATCACTACGACACATTTACTTACACCTCATGGTCTGCATATCGTCCTTGGTTTATTCAGATCTAACTAGAGTCTGTTTTCCATAGCAAACAAAAAAGAACCTCCAGAGAAAGGAAGTTATTTAAGATTTATAAACATGGTCCTTCCACTGTATTCAAACTCAGCTGCACTGAAACCAAACTTTGATTTCAGGTATTTTTATTCAAAGCAATTAAAGCTCTACTGCACTTCTGAGAACAAACATGTGCATATCAAAATACTTAAAACTGAAAAGAAAACTTTTCTCGTCACAATAGCAGGCACTTTTAAATTGCTTTGCCATTTAATGCTACCTCAGTTGCACACAGAAATTAAGAAATCTGCTTTCAGACGTCCTTGTTACTCTTCATAACAATCCCAAAGAAGTCTCAATGAAACTAGAGTTAAAGCATGTTAAGTGCTTTACAGGAAATCTGTTCCCAAACACACAGTCCAATTAAGTGCCAAATGATGTCTTCAGGTCATGTAAACCATACAAGGCCATGGAGATTTTTGCAGTTGAAATTTAATGGGAAAAAAAGTATTCATTATTTGGTAAATCATAAGTATAGATTTTTTTTCCTAATTGACTTCTTTTCATTTTGAAGCTTATGCTATGCAAACAGGTTGAATTACCAATGAAAAAAAAAAAATCTCTGTAAGCCAGGAATTGTTGAGGGGCATGAAGGATGAACAGATTTTTATTGTGGGATTAAACAGATGGAAATATGTAAAGTTGTTCCAAAACAAGCTGTGGTCTAGATTCAGAATGCCTTTTCCTGAGACTTCAGTTTGTGTCTCCACTAGCTACTGATTTGATAAATTTCCTTAACACAGCTGGATTTACATACTAATACAGTAAGGGTAGTACTGTGCCTCTAGTTTTTTAATTCACCAGGGAGCCTTAAATATTTGCTGCCCACAGGACCAGTATTGAATTAGATAGAGAACGCAGCAGAATTTCTGCTTAAATGTTGAGTGATCATCAAACAAATATTAGGCACAATAAAAGTTAATTTCTAAAATGCTTAAACCCAGCAAGCTATAAATTCTAATCATCCTCTCTGGGGCATTTGTAGTCTAGACCCCTCTTTTAAACTGCTTCTTAAACACATCCCTTTGAAATTAAGAATTCCTTAACTGTTTAGTCTTCCATGGATAGTCAGCTGTATCACAGCTCTGACCATCCCTGGTTGCCTTTGTTTTTTTGAAAGGGATTCTTCCAAATGCCATAATGAGCAGCGAGCTATTCACAACCTGGTTAAACCCTTTTCCAATATCTACTCTCTTTGATTAGTGTCTGATCTCTGTATGTTTTGGGCCTGGACAGTGTGGAAGTTTCAGTGACTCTTTAAGTCCTTCAGTTTAGGATTTCTAACGTTTCACTTGGCATTTGTCATGGAGTCCGTTTACATAAAGACTAAACGCAATTAGAAAAACTATGAGTTTAAAAGGCTACCTGACCTATTTAAAGGTCTGTAAGAAAAGAAAGAAAACTGCTTTGTACTTCACCTTGTTAGTACGAAGGAAGCCTATGAAAGCACTATGTAAATGTGTTACAATAACACTCAAGGACCGTTATTCAAAACCAGAAGAGCGTTCACAATCAAATGTGCCCCTTACAAAACTTCCAGCTTAATTTCCAGGCCACAGATGTTTGAATAGTTTTTAATAAGTAATGATACCCTCAAGGCACCATCTTTAAGTAGGTGATACTGAAAGGAAGGCTGTCTCACTGCAATTTCCATCAATTTCCAAGTGTTAAATATATTCACTTTTATGGGCAGAGGACACATTTAGATCTCAAAAGCACCTTTCAGAATTCAAATGTCCGTCTCCTGAAGATTTTTTGTGTCCTGGGTTTTTTTGGTTTGTTTGTTTGGCTGGTTTGGTTTTGACTTGTTTTAAAGAGGTTGCATTTCAAAATAAGGTAAAATATCACAGAAAAATATTTATTTTAGGAAGTGCTACAAAGCTCATGAAGACTACTGTTGACTACATCTACACCTTACAGCAAGTAGGAGTAGATTTTCATACCCTTATTCAACTTCAATGCATTTCACTGTGTGAGTAAAAAGAAACTAGATTGGACCCTTTACATTGATACGAATATTTTTTTTTTAATTAAACACGTCCTTAGTAATCCAGAGTAATGGTAAAAACTAATGGAAGTCAGAAGCCAGCAGTAATGACACCTTGGAATTTTTGCAGCCTTTTACTACTGTCCTCCTTCATTTTTGTTTATGCAAGTTACTCTGCACCAGGCTTTTGTAACCCAAAGAGTAAAATCCATATGACATGTTGGAGTGCACCCACATTATCCACATTGATACCTGGAAAGAACATGTGGACAGGACAGAAGTTCACCACTGAGTCACCTAAGATATAGAACTTTTTACTGAAAAAGCAGGCATTTGAATGATAGTTAGGGTACACCTGTAAAAAAAGTGTACAGAGTGAAAAAGATATTAAAATCTCAGTACATATGTTAGGCACAGTGGACTTAAACTGCAGAATTAATTTTCTAAAATAATTTTGATAAAACTTTGTTCTCTGCTTCTGAGATTGCATAAGAAAATTGAAATCCGTTTACGTTAACTAAATAGACTCTGCATTTTGTTGTTTTATCTCAGTTCAAAGCCTGTGCAATAATGCATAGGCTGTAAAATAAACCACTTTCTCGATGCAGAGATTATTATTCAGTTTTTTGTTTCTCTATTTTTTTTTCCCTCTTTTATCCCCTCCCTTTTTAACTGCAGGAAAGGTGACTCATATCAGGCATTTTGCACTTCTGTCTAAAAGCAGTGATAGCTATGCCCATTCTCATCTCCTCAGCATTCAAACCCATGAATGGTTGCAGGAAAAATCACTCTTTTCAGTTGTCTCCTTCAGGTTAATAGTTCTAATTCCTAGGGAACACAATACCTTGATGAAGTCATAGTCATTAAAAGGGACCGGAATTATTTTAGATCACTTCCATAGAGATCTAAGGGATTTTAACATCCATAATATCAAAGCACAAATTCATTAGCATAATCAAATAGTCTAGTTCACGTAATTACTGTTCAAAAACCATAATAACAATCCTTTAACTAAACCTCAAGGCCTCTATAACCCACACAGATACAACAATACAATAGGCTTTCTGTCCTATTGTGGCTGGGCCATAAAAGTATTTTATGGGTCTTTTGCTGTGTAAAAAACCATAAAATATAAATTCTTTAAAGAGTAAGAGTTCTACAATGCTTTCATATACTGAAGCCACGATTTCCAGCTCACAGTCAGTGTGCACAGTTAAAAAGCATGATGGATTAGTTGAGGCAGTGGAAATTAGCTGCAGATCTCTTCATCGCTGTCAGCCAAAGTCACTTCAAATTGCAATGCAATATATGAGTTAAAAAATTCACCTCATTATTGTACACAAATCTTATCCATGCTCCAAATTTTAGGGACAAATATAACCTAAACCTCATGCAATAGATACTAATACTGTTAAAAGTCCAGTATTGTTATTAGATTTGAAGGAGGCGCTGGAAGAATATCACATTGCTCAACAGAAGTCAATAAATGCACACTTGAATGATGGATCCTTTTACCAACTCCCAGGCTATATTTGGTTGGATTTTCTAATGCTCAATTCATTGAAACAAAAATATACATCCATAGAACAAAAGTAAAACCTTTTCCTACACCAATTTTTTTCTATTAAAAAGAAGAAGGAAAAAAAACTTAGAAAAAAATCAAACTAACGATACATAAAATGATTTGTCTTATATAATCCTACTAATATTTGGTGTCCCAACAAGTTGGTCTCTATGAACACAGAAACAAATCACAAATATTAGTAACTGATAATACAGTTATCAATTATGAATATATTATGGGGGCAACTAGGGGGGCAGTTAAAATTTCCATCTGTTTCTGTTAGCAGGTTCCTATGAAAGAAGAGTGAAAATTTGGAGTGTTGATTTCATTCTTACATATAGCACCAAAGTAACCACAAGTTAAAAAGTGCTTAAGGGAAAAATTATTATCTTCTGTTTCTGGCTGTTTGCTATGAGTTTTCTCATATAAATCTGCTGGCAGATTCCCCACTTGGAACTCATTCCTTTGATCTTCAGTGGTGGGGGTGCTGGCATTCCTGGAAAAAACAACACCACGAGCTTCCCTGGAAAGTTATGCTTTAGTGATTCAAATTATTTAACAGCTCGGGCTTGATATTTCTCAGGTGGAATCCCAACTTTTATTCTATTAAATGTTCACCCCACTGCTGTTTCTTCCCTTTTTTTTTTCAGGGGGGTTTCCTCTGGTTTGAGGCAAGCGCAGCATCTAAGTCCTGCAGTAGTCAATTAAAAGTGCATTGCCCTTTCCCCACCATGCATGTAAGGGCTAATTCAGCCTTCTCAGGTTTCTGGAATGGAATCATAAAAGACATATATTTTTCACAACTAGGGTAGCCACCCACAAGTAGGAAGCTCTCTGAATTTGAGTTACCAATTCCACAAAACTTAGCTCAGCAGCCTTTAAGGGAAAAGTATTGCTATTCAATTTCCTGTAATAAACTGGCCAGATAAGAGAATTAGAAGGGAAGTGTAAGGCCATCCCTCTACTGTTGAAGGAATGTGTGCTAGTACCAGAAATTCTAATGTTAGGTTTGCAACACTTAATACTGTAGCTGTTAGTAGATCCAAATTAGCCATAACTTCAGAAATTCTATTTTGTGTTGCAGCAAATATCCAGCACTGTGATAGAGCACTCTCTGGGTTTCCTTCAGGGTTAAGATCAGCAAATTTCCTTTTCTCACTTGTGAGACATAAATTGACCCTGGCAGTTTGTCAAATAACCCTTGCTCCAGTGATTTTAACTCTTTGCTGCCCAGAAAGCACACATTGCCTTTCGACATTCCACTGCAAAATTAATACTGACTGGGTTTCAGTCTCACCCAATTCATGTCCAGACTTTCCCATTTCAGCAGCCATACACAGCACCCTTTCAGCAGCAGTTTGCTCACTCTGCCAATCATTTGAGGTTTCAATTTTAATTAAGGGTTGCAAAGCTCCTTCTTCGTCATCAGATGCCAATGTAAAAACCACATCTTGCTCTTTATTAGAACAACAGATTAGCTCATACGTGTCCCAGCTCCTCCACACAAAAGGTCTGAGTCAAAAGAACTTATTTATGAGAATGTTACTAGTCCTACACCCCAAAATTTTTCCTGTACTATTCTTTTTCTTTCATGCGCTGTCCGAAAATCCATTTGAGGCTCCCTAAAACACTCGTGCTCAGCAGCAAGCAGCCTCTCTGCCAGTGGCCTTTTTTTGTTTTCCTCATTTTGCTGACACTACAATTCTTTCACCAAATCTTGTAAAGATAATATTATTTCATTTTCAGATTTCTGAGTAGCCAGTCTGTCACTATCCCTATTTTCTTTAGCCAACTCCACCCTAGGGGGAGTGTGGCAACTAACAAAATTTTCAAGAAAGGAAAGCAAAATATTTTCTTTACACTAGCCACCCCAGGATAGTGATTTTCAAAAAAAACGACACAACTTCCCTCACAAATTACCTCAGAGGGGAGGTTGTGGCAAAGTTTCCAAAAGTTTCTACAGAAGTATCACTCAAGGTTTCCCTTAGAGGGAAATGTGGTGTCCAAAGGCACTTCAGGTCAGAGGACAGCATCCCACTTCTGACAGCAGTGAGGCCACGTAACCATCCAATATAACACTACAAAAACTTTAGAGAAAGTAAATATTGAGCAGAAACATGGGAAAAAACCCAAGTGACCTTAGATAGATGTAGCGGGTTCAGTTCGTAAACCGGGCAGAAACACCAATTAGAGTGTAGTGGTTTGGTTCAAAATATCTATTACTTACTTATTTTCTTTCAGTGAGATAAGAATTAGGAGAAAGCAAAGCAGGCACAAAATTTTAAAGAATTTAAAGAAGTTTATTAACAGACCTAAAAGAAAGAAGGAAAAAAAAGTCAGACTAAACCTTCAGAACACTTCTCCTCCCCCCACCTTTCTCCCTTCTCCCACTGACAATGTAAAAAGAAAACCCTTGAGACTTCCAGTCAGTTTACCACCTCTATAATAACCTTTTTTCAGTTCACTTAGGGAGAGGAGTCTCTCTTGCTCATGCTATCTCCACAAGAAACAGTTCTCTCATGGCTTCAGTGTCACAGCAAGACAGCCGCCTGGATTGGTTCTCTGCTCACATGTCAAAGTCCATTCCCCCAATTTACAGCTTTCCCCACAACTGCTTTCGAGGGTCCAATCTTGAGCTACTAGGGTACCATTTTAAGGTTGAGCTGTTCAGAAGCAAAGGTTCTCTTCACCTATCTCTGGGAGCATCTTCATCTCTAGGAATAGAGGCCCTCCTCCTTCCCTGGGAGCAAGGCTCCTCACCAAATTACAGCTACTGTCATTTGCTTATTTCAGCACAGGTACTTTTGCTCACAAGTACAGTTTGAATGCTCCACCCCCCACGCTTTCATGAAATTACAATGGGTACTCTGATGTATCACAGTCCATCACCACCATAGATTTACAACAGAATTTCAGCTTCTAGGTTTGAAGCATCTCCTCTTTCTCTTCCCTCAGGGTTTCAGCTCTTCCTGCTTCACTGACTTTGGTGTCTCTATGGTGTTTTCCTCACTTGCCTCCACCTTTCCTCTTCCTCCGACTCGGGAGAGGATTGGTGTCTGCAGGCTTCATCTGTTCTGGAAGAAACTTACAGCACTAAAGGGCCTTGCAGCTGGAATTCACTTATTGCTGTTGGTCACATGAGCTTTGCCGGGCAGTGGGGCAGTGGCCTCAGATGAGTTTCGGC
This sequence comes from Corvus kubaryi, assembly GCF_017639235.1. Lineage (NCBI taxonomy): Eukaryota > Metazoa > Chordata > Aves > Passeriformes > Corvidae > Corvus > Corvus kubaryi. The sequence goes on from NW_024582055.1 coordinate 2,859,897, forward strand.
CGCACCAGGGGCTGCCTGCACGGAGCAGGGCTGTGGGGGGGGGCCGTGGATGGAACAGGGCCACACCACAGCTGACCCAGCCGGGCCAAGAAAGACCTGGCCCAGCCCAAGCAAGGCCTGGCCTGGCCCCACTGGGACACATGCAGATTCCCACCTGCTTCCTGTCCAAAAGCCAGAAGACAAGAGAGCTTTCCTGGGCTCTGTTCGTTCTTAAATGTGGATCACAGGGGCATGTCAAGCTTCTTAAGTGGCTCAAAAAGTTGCCAATATTCAAACTAGCCAATTGCTTGGTTCTGTCAAGTCGTAGAGGAAGCTGTAAGCACCTCTTTGCAAGAGAATAATTTCTGTGGCTGACGCCCTCTTTACTAAAAACCCAAACTATACTAAACCATGACAGTAGACAACTTAGGTAGTGACTTAGGTAGATCCTTAGGAACATAAAAATTGAACAAAAGATTAAGACCCAGGTTTTCAGATATGTAAAGTTATAAAAGTTTGAACTCTTCAGGATTCCCATTCTCTATTCATGATTGAGTACTCATAACAAGGTTATACTTACACTACATCTCTAGAAAAACAACAAAGGAGTCATGCTGTTGACATCTGCTTGGATCTCACTTGGTAGAGACGTGAGCCTCCCCAGGGAAGCCACAGTCACAATTTGAGAACTGCTGTGTGCTAAGGTTAAAAGTACTGAGTACAAGAGTTCCTTAGAACAGGCAAACTCATGGTGCTCTGATGATGCATTCAGCACAAAATAATTAAATTTTTACAGATCAAAACCCTGATTTCTACCCTTAAATTAAAATATGAACAAAGCACTAACAATTACATGAGTGTAGGTTTCTTTCTAAACAGCAGGACTCAAACCACATCCTAGGCTTCCTCACCACAGCCCTGTCATTCTTGTCCTTTATACATGATTACTTACATAACCCTTGCACAAAAATCTGTCCCTCTAATGTTATCAAACAAAATTTTACCTTATAAATCTCTCTGCAATATACACCGCGCTGATAAACGCATGGATCTCCCTACTATGTCAATTTACAGAGGAGACAAACCATGACAGCTCCCGGCTACAAGGTGTAGTTTCTCAAAATGCACCTTTTTATGCTCTTTTCTCCAGAGTCGTCTTGTTTAGACTTCAGAATGTCATTCCAGAACAAGGCTGATACATGCACTGAGGAGTGCATAAATGCCTTTCGTTTGCATTCTCTTTTCCCTAAGGCAGTAGCTCAGTTACAAACCAATTGTCCCCATGCATCAAATAGAAATCCCTCACCAAATAGAAGAGATATATTCTGTAAATAGCTCCCCCCAATCTTTATATGAATAGAGGCATTTCCTTCATCTTGGAGGCAACTGCATAGCTCAAACCAATGGCTAAAATTTGAAATCTGTGAAGCTAATAAAATTAAAATAGCAATTTACTTAGGAAGGTGATTATAAATAGAATAAAATCTCAATGTATTTTTTTTTTTAATGCACACTCTTCTGCAAAGTCCCTTCTTTGAAAATTTGTGGTGCTTACTGTGGACAAAAAATCTTGGGAGAGAAAAAAATATCCTAGATATTTTTTCTCTTCTTAAACAAATGTGGGCATATGAGATTCTAATCAAAATGGTATTAGGGGTAATTACCACAAAACTTGCTCCATTTCCAAATTCAAACACAGCAGTACAAAAATCTCAGGAAAGTTCTAAAGTTGCAGAATATACATTTCTCACTAATTCCTGGGCAACAAGTCGATAGCCCAACTTTATACTTCCTCCCCATCCCTCAAATATAGAGAAATTCCAGGTAAGAGAAAGGCATTCCATCCCTCCTCAGTATAAAGTGAGCCAAACTGACAATCTCTCTGCGCATGTTTGCTTTTGACAGAAACTTTAATGCTAATTGATTTAAATAACTTTAAGTATGATCTTAATAAGATGCATCTTATTTACTAAAGCCATGTAGGAATATGCCAAGAAGAACTGTATTATCCTCTACTGGAAACCAAATTAATTTGTTTGGGGGGTTTTTTGTGTGTAGAACACTGGGCTTGTTAGAGTGCCTAAGCATTCGTGTGCATGTATGAATAATTACAGGTACAAACTGTTCTCAAGACAGCAAGTAGGATGCGCTATTGCTATTAAGGTTCATTCTGATCTCCTTACTGAGCTTGGCAGCCAGAAGCTGCTGCACTTTCATAATATCAACAGCATTTGTGCCTACAGACACAGTCTTTCCAAGTGTCGTGCAATTACACAGAAAAAATGTTTACAGCTTCCTTTGTGTTCAGTTACAGGTCCCCCGGTGTGTGCAGTCGTTTTTAATCAGAGTAAGACTTCCTCTTGTGGATAATGTAGGCCATCACCACAGAGCCAAACACAGGAAATAAGCAACATCTTATCCAGGACAATATGAGAATAGGAAGCATGGAGCACTTAAGACTAAGATAGGAAAATGATTGTTTGAATACAATGGAAGCTATGACATGAGCCAGCCTAAAGATGGTGCCAGAATGTGTGGAGGCATGTCCTGTGAATGTGCATTCAGGGAAGGAATGCCTTGAGCACCATAAGTGTTCCATTTGCAGGTTCTGGTGGAACAGGAGTAATGCATCTGCAGTTTCATCATGCAAAAATATTGAAGCTAAGATAAAACAAACAAGGATCCAAAGTTCCAAATACATCACTTTTGACAACAAAGGTAGATGAAAACTAATGCATAGATTCTCTTGTCAACAGACCATGCACTGCCCTCCCCAGAGAAGGGCTGTGCTGCAACTGCTATTCCTTTAAGAATAAGAGAATGAGGAACATAAATATTTTGTTTAGTAAGTAAATACTGGAATAATAGAGATTTGGAAAATATAACCTGTTAATCAATATCAGTAGAAATCCCTTCTGTAGTTTTCATTTTATCATCTTAATCTGCCCCAGTAGGAATATTTGCCTGTCCATTTAAACACTATACATGTTTTCTTTGCCATAGCAATCTGAAGAAATTGAACTGTAGCTTGCAATGATTCATGGTCACATTTACTATTCAGATTGCATTCAGCTAAAAATTATGGTTTCCATAAAAAAGAAACAGTTTGTTTAAATTTTAGTTTTGTGAATTACGATTCTGCCACTGAAGCCAAACTAAAAACCAATGAATGGTGTCCATAAAGTCTGTTACAGAACCAGAAATAGCACATGGCTATCCAGCAAGGAACCACGTCCAACATCCTTTATGGTGCCTGATCCATCAAACTAGGATTTTATGACCACTTTGAACAGGTTTAAGGTAAAATCTCACCTTTTTCTCACAACACGTATCTTAGAGAAGATGGTTGAAATAAGTGCTTGTACACAACAAGATGAAAGAATATGTTTAAAATATCATATGATAACATTTTATATATAGGCCACAATCTTGTCAGCCTTATTTCAATAAAAATATCCTAATGCCACAATAGTTTTATGGTCAAGGCAAGAATTGATTGATGGGCATCACCAGCATATAACATGGACTTCAAAGAAAAATGAGAAACAAAATGTCATGAGGAACAAGTTTTCTTTATGTACATATGCACTGGGGTAGATGATCCACTCCTTGTAAATATCTAGCTTGCCATCACTTATGAATTGCAGAACTTAGTGTTCAGATGAGGCTTTGCTCTTTGCTAAGAAAGACTTTTCCAAAAACTCAGCAGGGTACAAAAAAAATCTTGATAAACAGGAATTTTCCCATAAATCCTACAGTGTTCTGTATATATCAAAAGCTTACATAACCTAAAAGAAATGCTAGCAGAGCATAACATAACTTGGAGAGTATGGCACAGTAGAGTGGGATGTTTTTCTTTGTTCATGCAGTGCTAAGAGACAGAAGGCAGATTAATCCTTCTGAATATTTTGCAGAAATATTTCCATAACTAAAGGCTACTTTCATTTCTATCCTACACATCACATTTTCAGTATAAACCCAATTCCACCGCTGATCTCAAAAGTATTTTTATCTCTGCCCTTGGCCTTTTTTTTTTTTTACAGAAATACTTTTGGACACCTCTGGTTGTCTGCTGCCTGCCTATTTTTATTTGATGAGGACAGTGTGAATTGAGCCCCGGGGTCTGAACATTACCTTCCATTTGTCTAGCTAGCAATCAAGTATTTATACTAGAAATGTATCTGTGATACTGAAGCTAAAAAGTTATGAGATTTCCCTCAGTTTTCTTCATCTTCAGCATATCCTCTTCAGAGAGGGAGAAGGTAGTGGGCCAAACAAGTCTAGTCACATTGCTTCAGAAGCAGGAAAAATTTAATGACATTTAGGGACTCTAGGTTTTGCAGCAAGCAGTTACTACTTCATTCCCCTTTTAAAAAATATGGCATATGTTCTATCTAATCCTTGAGTTCCATTTGAAAAGTGTAAGTTATACCCAGCATGCTTATTTACCCTTCTTAAACCATTCATCTTTAACTCCTTAATCCATAAGATTGCAAATAAGAAATTAACTCCTTAATCCATAGAATTACAAATAAGAAATGAGGAGCAGAGGAAAACAAGTATTTTAGCAGACTAGATATAGACCAGAATTTATTTTTCCTTTTTTTTTTTAATCTAGTAACCTAATGGCTTTATATGATAAACATATATTATATTATACTCACAATAAATGGGGTTTGCAGTCATCAACTCCTCAGCTTTCATTCTGTGTTTAATCAATCTTAAAAGCTGTTTAACACTTCTTATCCTCTTTCTGCCATGAGCATTATAAAACTCATAGAACACAAGTGATAGTGTTCAGCTTTTTGTGCTGTACATCCTAGTTATCTGAAAGAAGCCTGAGCTAAAAATGTAAAGAAAAATCTTACTAGCTCTTGAAATCATTCTAACTTGCTTTATCAGTTGTTTTCTTTGCACTTGTATATATTCCCTGTACAACTACCTAACTATATCAAGACGTTTGAATGTTGTGCTTTGTTTTTGGGTTGGTTTCCAGTTGTCATTGGGGTTTCTTTTCCCCCCATGTCACCCACATTCTACAGGAACACCACTACATGCTATGCAAAATTCACCACCAGATTTGTTCCCCATATACTTAAAGTTTTTTTGAGCATGTGCATGGCAACCAAAGTATACTGAATCAGGTTGGTGGGGCTGATGATGCAATATGAACTAATGCCTTCATTACAGCTCTCATTTAAGTTAAAATCTACTTCATATAAAAAAATATACAGAGTTGTAGTATTTTGAAACCAGTATGAAAAATATTTCAGGATGAGAAAGGCATCTGTGATTGGATGCACAATATAGCAATTTTAAGAATCTAAGTTTCTCTAAGAGTCGGACAATGTCTTCTCAAAACAAGAGTTTCTGAAATTCCAAAGGATTTGTCTTAATATGAAAGTATGTGAGAACTGAAGCAACAATTACTCATTAATTTTCAAAGTTTCATGTACATGAGGGTTTTTTTATTAAGAGCCTAATCTAATTTTTTATTTCTGCAAGTAGAGAAAATGCACAGAATGAGGAAGTTGAGTTGAAAAGCTAGTAGGGTTCCATTCCCTGAGAAGAAATTAAGAATTCCTCAGCAAAGCCAGAATGTCTGTTCAAGAGCCATCTATGTGACATCAGACTATCCCTAGCTTGGAGTGCATCACAACATTACAGAACTGCCCACTGCATCTCTATATTGTCCAGTTTATCTTTTGATCCTGAACCCGTTCCAGACAATGCAGGGTCTCGAAACTTCTGCTGATAAAGCCTCCCATTTATCATGACACTTCCCCTGGACTGAGTCCTTCTGGTGAGTGCTCTGCTTGCCTGCTGCTTATATTGTTTTGCTTTGTTAAGCTTGAGAAGTTTTCCTACTGTCTCTGACCTTGACTTTTCATAGTTTCTTCTACTACAACATTAGTACATCTGATTCTTTTTAAAGCGTTTTATTCACCTCTTTCCTGCAAAGTTGGACTCAGTGAGCTAAAGCAGATGAGTTCAGTCTTTCATTCCCATTTTGCAACCAAGAGAATGCAATGTGTTGGGTTCCACTGTGTAGCAAGCATTGTACAATGGCTCTACAATTTACATAGAGATATGGGAAGTTGAATCACATCTGTAGAACAACTCAAAATAAGTTTTTAAATTGGAATAAAAATATAAATTCATCTTTCTTCTCAACAAATGCAAATATTTAGTGACGCCTTCCCGCTGTGTATTTCTAAGGAGCAGGTTCCCTTCAGCTATGATGAAAATCCCATCTAAAACAAGTCTTTGATAATGCCATTCTTCTCAGAGAAGGACAGGTGGATGTCTAAAGAAATTTTGAGACTTCTTTTTTCACCACTAGAATTTTTTTTTTTGCTTGCTTATAATTTGCTCGCCAGCTATTGTATTCCTTCAAAAAAAAAACCACTTATGCTGTTTTATCTCTGCAATACCACTGAGGTTTTCTGCAAGTAGAATGGAAAACAAGTCAGATGAATTTATCCCAAGTGTGCTCATTCACCATAAATAAGGCTTTCTAAAAGGTTTTTGTCACATGTTTAGAAATACACTTATATCATCAATTTCCCTTGTATGATGTACAGTCAAACACCTTGCATATAAAGCTACAAGAACACATAGGAAAGATGGATAAAAGACAAATGCCTCAAGATAATGAGAAAACTGAACATACTAGCTAATGGAGTTCAAAACAATATATTTTTAAAGAATCGTTATTTTAATATGCAAATTTCCTACCACCTACACATCTTTAATTGAAATTGCACTCGAGCTTTTATAAGTCATTATCATGTCATATTTGAAAAACGCTGAAATTAAATTAATCATAAATTAGACATTTCTTTACTTGAAAAATGCAGTTCTTGTGGTGATAAGCTAATCACCACCAAGTATCAACTGCCCTTAAACACATCATGTTAGTAATTCCATGAGGTCATTTATCTTTCCTTTTTACCCAAGAATTCAACATGTTTCTTGCATCAGTCTGTTCTGTTTTGGCTTAGTGTCATGTGTACAGCATCTGACAATTTGTGCCTTTGCATGACTGCTTTGATTTTTGTCCTGTGGCACTGGCTGGTTTTTTTTTTTTCTAGACACACTGAGAAGACTGGTTCACTTTTGTTTATATCAGGCATTGTGGCAGTTTGCAGTGGGCAGGAGTTACTTTCCCAGTTCTTCTCCTCCACTTCTAGCTGGTGCATGCCTTGAGGCTCTTTCAACTCAATCTACAGCTGTCAAACCTGCAGAGCACAGCTCCACCAGCTGTTCTGCACTCTGACCTTTACTAGAGAGATTTCCATCCATTTCAGTAATCTTTTACTGTCTTCAAATTGTTCTTGCTCCCAAGAAGAATTCTCCTTCTGTCAAAGGCAGACTGAACATTCAGTTTGAAATGTCCAAATCTGAGTAAATTTATCTGAGTATAAGGACTATATTTTATATATTGTTAAGCAGTTTTTTGTTTTAGAAGGTGGATATCAAATCAGCATCTCCCATATTTTAGAAGGGAGAATAAACTAGAGAAAAATCTTGCCTGCTGGATTTCTCTTGCTTTACTAATTGAGTACAGATTTTGCTTCTATATTCTTCTGAAAAGAATATTGAGTAATATCCTGCACATTGCTGAAATGATGAAATAACTCAAGAGTATCTATGACTGACTTGCTGATAGATGCAAAAAGTTCTAATTTTTCCCACCTCTGTGGAAATTCTAAGGCTACAAGTGGCTTGAAGGAAGAAAAGGTGCTCTGGGCTGTCACTTCTGCAGTTCTGAGAAGTTTCAACTGGCACAAACTCTGTAAGTGAGGGACTGGGGAAACCAGAGGAGGTAGATGCAACTGGAGGTAGATCAGCCCAATAAATGAGAGCTGCTTTAAAAGTATTGTGTCACCCCTTCTTGTTCATTCTCAGCCTGAAATCTGTGGGCTGCAGACTTAACCAAACTATGCATATCAGCACCAAAAGAGAGGTGAAACAGAAGTCACTATCAGAAGCAAGTATATATTATATCATCTCATACTCCATCCCTAAAACTCAGCTTCACATGCAGCAAAACCCAGGGGAAAGAATAAGAAAGATGAGAGCAACAAAGCAACAGGGAAACTTCAATGAAATTGTGTGACATTGCTCCTACATTTAGTTCTTTTTCTATTTTCCTCAGTAACTAATTGGGCAGAAAAAAACTTGATCAAAGCTGGCACATACTGCTCTGACTTAAAAGACTTACTCAAAGATCTATTTGACAGTGATCACTTCAATAATGAATTAACTGTAGTTTGCGTACAATTAAATTGGTCAGTGCAGTAAGCAAAACTAACCTGTGATGTGAAACTTCAACTGCTATCCAAAATTCACACCAGCTGTTTTGTTTTGAGAGTTTCAGTTCCAAACTATTTTTTCAAATATATGTTTGTAAATTGGAACAGAAACCTTCTCATTAATGCCATGTCAGGAAGAACAATTATTAGCACCGACTGCGTACAACATTCCCTTTACCCACTGGAGTACAGCTCTTTACAAAACTGATAGATCAGCATAAAATGATCTAAAGAAAGTGTGAACCTTGCAGATTTATTTAACTGTTGTTAAATGAAACTGAAGAAAGCACACATTTTACATCACAAGTGTAATTATTTATATTTTAGTTTTGTGTGTCAAAGCATGATTTTTCTTTACTTGCTAGTCCTTTTCAGTGTTTAACGTACGTCTTGGTCATAGCAGATAATCTTACCCAAATCCCTTTGAAAACAGCAAAAATCCACTTGTATCTAATAGTAATTTATAGAGGAGCACACTCACTTTTCCATCTCAGACAGCAAAAATTCTTTAAAATACTTTTAAGCTTCTTGGTTAGAGTTTTCAGCCAGAATTTTACAGCACAGATTGAGTTTGTTATATTTTTAATGCATGCCTGAAGAATTTTACAAAGGTTTACAACAACCCCTAACAACCACATCACGCAGCAGGAACCAACAAAGTTGGTTTGTTACTTGGTGTGGTCAGGATTATGTCATCAGAGGTAACAGAGTTCTAAACATATTCCTAAATATCATTCTCCATACGATCCTTCCTGAAGTATGCCTGCGCAAGGAAATCCTACAGCTGAACAGACATGTTCAAAGTTTTAATATAGTTTAAAGTAACACCCACTTTAGAGAAGTTTCTTTACATACATATTAAAGGACAATATTTTCAGTCATTGCCTGTTTTTGCAACATGTATCATGGTCAGAAAATCCATATTACAAGAGTATATTAACTATCAGAGATAAGAAAGAAAATAGGTTAAGTCAAATTAACAGCTACCAGTTCTTACACAAATGTTTAAAACAAGACCAAAGACAGATCAGAAGGTTAACATTAACTATCATATTCGTATTCAGAACTACTCTGTGAGGGCAAACTACTTTATCCGGTATCAGTTTTGCCTAGCCTTTGTCAGAGTTTTTTTAACTCCTTCGAGCCAAAACCTAAAGGCTACATCTTAAATTTCCATATATTTACTAGTAGGTGTCACAGAAGTAACAGTCATCTGTTTGGCTACGAGGGAAAAGCTGTCACCCACCATTCCAACTGAAAAGAAAAGTCATTTACAAAGCAGATTAAGTGTATAAGCAGAAGACAGGATACCATTTATTCACTAACATTGTAAGTTATTGAATATTCTACTGAAAATAGAACAACTGATAAATGTACCTCAAGGTCGATTTTCCACTCTCCAAGAGGTTTCAGGTTTTCAGCCAAACTTAATTTTGTCATTTTTCTCTCATGCTGCAAGACTAGTGAGGAAAGGCAGCATCACAGGGCACCCACCCTTTCAAATGCGCACTCACTTGGTACAACTGAAGGGTGAGGCTTTAAAAATCTCTCAGTCATTTCAAGTTAAATGCTAAATAAAACAGAATTATGGGTTTGGATGAAGAAAAGGACTGTCTTGTTTTGCCCTTATCCCAATATCTCTGGAAAGGCTTCTGCACAATTGTATCAGCAATACTTTTCTCAGTCATACTTTCCTACACATTTGTATTGGAGACCTGCTTTCACCTTGAAATAAAGCCAGAAATATGCTAATTTGTAAATGATATAATGCAGTGCACTCATGAGGAAAAAAATAATGACTTAACATTCAGAATTAACACATTATCACATTTGACCATCCTGTTTTCTCCCACACTCCGAGCTTGTAAATATCAGCCATTACAATCAAATAAGGTTAACTCATGAGGTTGATCTTTAATTGTGCTGACTCAGCTGATGCTGATGAGATTTTAAACCTTGGAACTTTCTTGATTAGATTGCAATGCTGAAGCCTGTTAGTATCACCAGAAATCTTCTGTCTAGACACAGAGCCACGTTTTGGGGGTGTTCATGGTATTTTTTATTCTTTGTCTTCTGTGCAGTCTGACCACATTACTGTTGTACTGAAAGCAGCATCAGCCTATTCCCTATAGATAGAAGCACCTCCTTCCAGATTCCAAGAAAAATCCAGTCACTATCAGAGAGGAACAAAAAATGAGCTAGGTTTAGAAATTCTTTAACTTGAAGGTGGTGAGTGATTGGAAGAGGCTGCCTAGAGAAGTTTTCAATGCCCCATCGCTGGAAGTCTCAAGGCCAGGTTGGATGGGGCTTTCAGCAACAGAATGTCATATTGCTCATCTGAGGTGTAATCAAATAATTTAAGATACAAAGACATAGTCAGAGATGAGATAAGTAAAGCTCAGCTCTTAATAGTGAAGTTCTTTCACAGGCCTCACCCAGCCAAAAAAAAGTTTCTCAGTGTAATCTAAATCCCAAATGTATTTTTCAAGTTATCTGTAAAATTCTGTGTTTTTCCTGGGTATTTTTATCATTCTTAGATCAATCTATGCATACAATTATACTTAAGAAATCAATGGTCTTACAGTGATACAAAATTAAAGCAGATAGAAATCATGTCATTGATCATATCAACTAAAGGAGTTTTCCTGAAATGCTGATATTAAGCAAGCTGGTCGTTTGCACACCACATACAGCCTGTTCTGTCATTGAGAATGGCTTATGAAAGGAAAGGTTTCTTTAAAATTGTTACCTTTTTTTAGTTGCCATGATAGAAATCAATGCACAAGAAAGTGGTATTGCAAGTCACACTCTTCCTTGACTTAGGAGTAAATAGAAAGTATTTTTCTTGTTAAGAAAGTGGTGTGGGGAAAAAAATGTTCTGGCTTATTCTGTGGTAATGTAGGAGATACAAATAACAGTATGCACCCAAGAGAGATTAAACATTAAAAGAGGCCAAGTTTTGTAGAACTTGAGCTTCTAAAACATAAAAGACAGACAAAACAAACAAAAAATCCCCTCACACAATAAAACCAAATAAATCCATATAAAAACTTTGAAATAACAAGTTTGAAGAAAGTAAAGAGTTTATGAAAGCAAAGAAGAAATGTTTGTTCATAGGGTATTCCTGCATAATGTGCTCAGTCTTTCTGCATTTTATCTGGCTGAATATGTGAGAAAGGAAAGAGGATCCCAGCCTGGATGAAATCAGACCTGCATAAGGTAATCAAGAATAGAAAGGCATTATATATTAGACATAATATAAAACAGGTAGAAGCTGAAATAAGGAAAGATAAGTCAAATATGGAAAATGGACAATAAACTGTACAAGAGGCTGAGGTAAGACTTTTCCCCAAGTGCATGAAAAACATTGTGAAGAAGACAGATCAGTGGGATTCAGAGAGATGGCAAAAAACAATGTGCTGACAGCAGAGATATGAATGAAAGTAAATACATTCATTAATTCCATATTCACAACAGGCCAGGGTCATCAAGAGGTGTCATTTGTGGAGGATGAAAAGTTGTTCTTGGGAATGATATGACACCAGAGAATGTTAAAGGAATCCCAAGACATATAATGACCAAAAAAACCTTACAGGGCCTCAATAGAAATCTAAATATATTGAGATGGCCTCTAATCTTTAATTCATTCAGAGACTTTTCAGTAATATACTGAAAATAAAAGGAAATCACCTTGAAAATCCAGTCTCAATATAAATAAATTAAAGTGTACATTTAAATTAAAATTTTTCTTGAAGAAATCAAGTGAAGGTAAGCTGTCATAGTGACCATTAAGATCTCAGGTTTTGTTACATTGTTTTCTAAACAGAGGATGGTTATTCTTTGTAATGTATGTATCCATACTATCCCAGGTTTTATGAACAATGCCTTAAAAATAAATATATATTAATTTAGGATTGCTGTCGTGCATTAAAATATGAAATAAGGATATAGAGATTGATGAAGCACTAAAATAGTATTGTGTCTGGAGTTAAAAACACTACCCATCAAATCAAGTCCCGATTCCAGCACTACAGGAACATTCCATCTGCCCACTGCTATGATCATTCACACAGAAATCCCTACGTTGAACAATACAGCACTACAAAAATCACAAGTGCAAAGGGAAGGCCTCCCCAATGCTCTTCCCTGATTTGAATTAGGAACCTCGCTCTCTGAAGTACACAATTAGTATCAACATCCTTAAATACCCAGAGATTGTTTTTTTATTATTTTCTGAGGTAATTCCTAATGTGCTTATGTTATTTTTTTAGACAGTCACAACCAGCAGGAACTACAACTCTTGACTGAGTAACTGCATAATGAATTACAGTTTCTCTTCTAACACTAAAATCAGAACCCAAGCCTGGCAGTTATGTGGGTTGCAGAATTTACCAGGGGGGCTGCTGGCCCTGTGCATACATTTCAGTGAAAAGCCCCCAAATCAAGGAAGGACCAAGCATACACTTAATTATACTTAAGTGTGTGCTTAAGCTTGTCTTAAATTGGCATTGTAAGTAAGGTTAAATTTTCTAGGATATCAGTCTGACACTAATTGTAATCAATGCAAATTTCTTCTCTTTGGTATTTGTTCACAGAGCAATCCTGATTTCAATTGAATGCATCTATTGCTCTCATAACACAACTCAGATATTTTCTGTCTGTGGGTTGAAATAAGCAGTTACTGTTTGTGAGCATTTTTGGATTGCTTACATCTCATGGAATTGTTTTTTTCTGCTACAAAACAGAAATTTTGAAACATTAAGCTGGTCATATGGTATGAATACTTAGTGAAAATATTTATCTAAAAGTAAAGACATGACTGATAAACTACAGTTCTACCAAAACTATTCCAATCAACAGCTTTTAAGTCGAAGTCTCTATGCCGTATTTGTGCTATACATAGCTGAACCTGTCTCCACTCTCAGCTGCCTGGGTAGCTTAGCTGAAATAATTTCAGTGCTCAGAGACAGATGTTGAAAAGCAATTTTTCTTCTCTCTGCCTTGGTACTATAGACAATGCAAAAGCCAGGGATCACTAAGTGACTTTTTTTTCCCTTCCTGCTGTGTACAGTTGAGTTACAATGGCTCCCTGCTTACCTCACCAGTTTGAGGGCTTATCTCTTCCATGAGTAAAAGGCCACACTAGGGAGTTAAAAATGGAGGAAATTGAGCTCCCTTGAGAGAACAATTATTGTCTATCATGCACCACAGGAGAGCTGCTTGCACACAGCCCTAGCATGCTGATGTTAGAAGAGAGGGAATTAGCATTTTCCAGCATCATCTTTAATAGCTCCCTAAATGTGAAGTGCCAAGTAGTTTTGCCTGCAACAGCTTGCAGTTAGCTGAATTTAGAATTATTTCCTGCATGACAAACCAAAGAGTCTATATGTGTGTGTGTGTGTGTGTGTGCATTTGTGTATATAATTAGTCCAGCTCTTTGATTTACAACTCACCTTTGGAAAGACATCCAGTCTTACATTTACAGACTTCAAATAATAAAATTAATCTAGAGACTTCACCACATCCTGAATTAATCTTTCAATAGCTGCAGTACTTTAAGCTAAAAATATGCATTCAATTCTAATTTACCTAGCTTCAACTGCAAGCTGGATCTTGCATTACTTTTTCCTGTACCATGAAGAATCATGTGCTGCTGGATAGATCATCCTCAAAAACATACTTGTTATGAGTACTCAAATTGTTTCTATACCCTCGTCTCAGTCACTTAGATTTTCCTACTAACACAAAACTCTTCCTTTCCTGAAAGACTCGTATTTCTATTTTTTTTCCTGAAATCTTATTTGCCTTTTGCACAAATCTTTTAAAGATCTGGGCTGAAAAGAGAATCTGAAAATGGTAGTCTAGCACTACGCTCAATAATATCAAATAGCAAGCTCAGACTTCCTATTCTGAGCTTATTTCATATTTCACACTTTTAGCTTCCAGGCTTTAGTGAAGTTCATATTAATTTGGCTAAGACAGGCTTTAAAATCCAAATCCATACATTAAGTCTAAAAGTGAGACTTACAGATGGCTCAAAAATTTAAAATTGTAATCTCCATACAGCTACATCAGCCTAGAAAGATAAAAACGTCAGAGGCCTATCCGCTTTCAAAACTCACATTCCTTATGATTACCAAAATTCTGGTGGAGAAGACTAATAGTGGCTTATGTCTTGACACAGCTGAGTAACCTGGCGTTTATTTCGTGCTTACCCCCCACCACAGTTGAAAAACTAAACTCTGCATGCATCCTGAAATGTAGCACAGTTCTGATTCCTTACAAACCTGGTTGGAAAATGTGGCATTCCTGTTTTATTTATAGTTCAGTTAACTCACCAAAGATCTGAGACATCAAGACTTAGTCCTCCCTCTTTGAAGGAAATATTCAAATGCACCTCTAGAACCACTCAGAAAAGGGTGTGTTTAATCTTTAGGTGGTTAACCTCAAAGTGTATATATAAATAGAGACATACGTGAATTATAGAGGGTTCTGAAGGACTGCTCTATAAACACCTCCAGGAAACGCTTCATTTGGTGCCTATGGTTTTCCCTCCTTAAGGATCAGAAAGTGAACATAATTCTTGCTTTGTTCCTAATTTCTTGAGCTATGAAGAGACACCCAAGACAGCTTTCAGCTGTATTTTCTAATTTAGAGATGCATGCTGATGTTCACTTTCTCTAGACCAATGAATCTGCCATTACACCATGCTGCATCCCAGAAACCTGCAAACAGAGAACATTATCCTGATATCACTGATGAATTCCTCTAAATCTCCAGCTGCTGGAATGATTTAAAACATACACAGCACATGGCGGCTCTTAGGAAACTTTTTGTGCAGGGGTTATGCATAACTTGCATTCAATTCTTTTGTCCCTATTTTAACACAACTTCTAATGGGAACCATGAGTTTCAGCTTCTTTCAGCTTCAGCTCTGCAAGTACATCCCCTTTCTTACACAACATCATCGTATTCTGTTATTCCCATAGTACAAAAAAACCTTCATGTTTTGGAACACAGTATATTACCTTTTCTATAGCAATGATCTTTAAATTAGTCTGATAATTTATTTAAAATTCCACTTTTTTTTTCCAATCTGGATATCACTGCATTACATGCTAGAAGTACACGTCTGTGAAAACCCAAAGAAACATCCCTGCTGATGTACCCTTTTTCCCAGTATCTTGAGATACACTGCTTTGCTTCCCAGAAACTCACAAAGTCAAGTTTAGCCACCAATTTGCATTTCCCCAATTTTAATGTAGAACATTTTAAACCAGTATTTATTCTACTAGGGGATGGTCACTGTTGTTTATTTGCTAGCCATCCATAATGTGGATAGGCTCATATTTATCTTAAGTTCTTCCATACAAAGCTACTCATTAAAGCTGTTACAGCTACATGAAAATAATATTCACTTCTAAGAGATACTTCTTCAGCATTAGGGACACCAGAAGGGGTAGTGTTGGACAAGAGGAGGATCAGTCTCCAGAAATAACAATTGAACACCTTTCACAAGCACTAAATTCAGTTGAATAAAAGCTAAAAAGCAGAAAATAGACTAACTTGAATTGCAAATGTAATCACTGATGCCAGACACTAACCTTAAAGCTTTCAAGGTGAAATGCACCCATCCCTGCACCACGCTGAGGGCTGAGTGCAGTGCCCTGAGTAGGCATTGTGAGAATGGAAGTCATCGACCCCAGCTGTGCGCATGATAAAGACTTGCCTCAAAGACCTTCTCACTCCAATTCTATTCATAAACTGAGAGAAAAGCTGCATTTTTCTCCTTCCTCCTATGTGGTCAGAAACACATGATCTTCGTAATAGGGGAAATGGAGGCCTCTCCCTCCTCCCATCAGGACAGCTCTCAGTCATACAGCCAGCTTGGCTGAGTGCCATGAAAAGTCAGGAGTCAAAGCCCTCATATCAGGGTTGCATCTTATCTTGTGGAAGATATATTGTGCTCTAAAGAATAAACAAGCTGGCTCTTCAATCATTTGGAAATGGAGAACAAAACATTTTTCTTCCAGCATGTGATGCCACTTGTTTCAAGTAATGAACCCCAATAGCCTCTTTCTTGTTTTTCTTTCTTTTCTCAGTTTTACTCACAATACGTACTTGAGTGGCTCAAGCCGACTGCAGTGCAGCTAAGGATCAAACACTTAAACTTTACTTTCAAGCATCAGACACTAGACATGCTTATTAATATTCACCAGATAATTTCCTACTTTGCTGATAAAAGTTCTCTCAAAAGGCATTTCTTTGGTGAAAAAAAAAAATAATCCATATACAGCAAATGAGCAAGCAAACACTATGAATTATTTGAAGGCAATCGTATGCAACAATGACCTTGAGAGCCAAGAGACTAAGCATTCAACATTCAAATAGTTTAATCCTGCTCTTTCTACAGCCAGCATTACAGCTGATGATCTATGACATATGCAATAAGGCTGAATCATCAATCCTTCCTATGCAGGCAGGTGTATATGAGTGCATCTACCAGGAAACCACAGCTTTTTACAGAAGATGCAAGGTTCTGAATAGAACTGGAAAATGCCCTCTGACCATAAGTAATATTTTTCCCAAACTGAGACTTTAAGACTGAAATATTTGGTAAATAATGCACTGTTACACAAAAAGTGGAACTATTCAGAGGTTAATACCATGTCCAATACAAATACCTTTCCAGCTGTACACCATTCCATCCCCAAAAAATCCAGAGTTACTCTCTGAATCATGATAATAGACTTCATATGTGAAAGCAGATTTCTGGCATTATGTTTGCAGAATTCAAACAAATCAGTTGATAAAATTATTTTAAGGCACTTTGGCATGTATAGGTTCAGAATAAATGTTCTGGTGTTGGGGAAGGTTCTGACTAAGCATCCAACTATAAGCAATGAGAGACTCGTCTCTCTCAAAGGTAACAAAAATTTTCACTTGTCAGTGACTAGAAAATAGCCAAATGTACAAAATAAGTAAGAAATAATGTCTTTTACTTTTGCTGTCCTCTTTTTATTAAGTATCATGCAGTGAAACATCAGAGTTAGATTATGGACGAGTTGATGAGCCAGAGAACCACAAGGATTAAATGTCATAAAAAGGAAGAACAAGTAAAACATCAGAACCACACCATATCACACACACATATTTGCAAAATTTGTACCTTGCTTTTGGTAAATATTAAAGCTATGCAAAGCAAGATAACTCTCCCCCTTTTGCCAAATTGTATGTGCTACATAGCCACAGCAATAGTCCTTTTGCTGAAGAGATTAATTTTGTAACATTAATTTTATAAATATATTTAGTAATGCAACTTTGAGGAAATAATTGTCAACCTACAAACAAAAAAGAAAGCAACTAGGGACATTTGGACATAATTTGCTTAATTCCATATGTTGTGTTATGACATTTATGTGAAGTGTGCAGATGTTAAAATTACGTAGGACATTTAAAAGTATGTCTTGGTTGAAAACTGAAGGTGAAAGATGTGGCTTTACTCAGAAATGTTGCTGCATTTTTTATAATGGCTTTTCTTTTCTGAAATAGTACAGCAGATTAGTATGGCAGAGAGTACAAAGTACTAATTCTAAACACTTTATTAATAGTAACAAATGGTTAAGAGAAATTGCCTTTATATATTAATGATTATTTGATGTGTTTGATATGTCATGAGAAAACCATTGTAGTTAACTATGTTTTTCAGTTTATAAGTGGGTTTTACATTTGAGGAGGAGGAAAATAATTATTATGTGATTATGAATAAAATTACCCCAAGAGGATAAAAGAGTTTAGTAACTAGGAGGCTAAACATAGATGCATGAACAAGACTGGATATAGGTGTAGCAGAGAATAAGGAGAAAAAGAACTTGGGAATAAAGAAAGAAGAGTTGGTTGTGCTGAAAATGACTTACAGGTCATGGAGGACCCAACTTGACTAGGAAGGGAGTAAAGATGACTTAAGCCAAACTTAACCTGAGGAAATGAAACAAGTGAATAAAGAGGGTCAAGGATAAAGTCTGAAGAAAAGCACAGATTGAGTTTAGCTTAAATATAAAAGGGAGAAATGTGGATGCTGGGGATATAGATAGAGAGTTAACTGGAATAAAGGAAAATGCTGTTGTTCTCAAAGGCTGGTGTTTAATTCTTTGTGTGTGAAAGAAAAGAAAAAAATAGACATTTACAATAAAAGAAGAGAGCCAAAGAGAGAAAAATTAATAGAAGCAGAAAGCACATGGAGCATGAGAGAAATTTAAATTGCTGAGGAAAAGCAATGAAATAAAGGAGAATATGCAAAAAATCTTCAGTATTTTCACCACAAAAAAAACAGATCTCTGAGAGGAAGGACGCTCATATCAGACTTTGTGTGTAAAATTATTGGCACTCACTTTCAAAGCTTTGGTATCAAAAACAGATAAAAGTGATCTATAGAAGTCTGCTATAGCAATATAAATTGCTACAAAAACAACTGTCAGCAAGTAAAACTAACAGCATCACCTGAATTGAAGAATAAATTACATAATGAAGTGTTTGAGAATTCTTTTTAGGAAGAACTCTTCCCGAGGAAGGGCAGTGTTACATAATCCTTACAGAGAAAACTGGCATAATTTCCTCTACCAGTATTTGCAGACAGATGTTCTGCTAGTCTGCTACACCACCAAGAACTTTACCATTGTTAACATTTTTATTGTTTACATTTCTTTATTTAGGCATCCAGTGACCTTAATTCCTGTTGTCATTTAGATATGCTATGCTCCAATTTAGTACTCCCACTAAAACTACGTGCTGTTTTCTCTTCCTCCTCCAACTGGAGGCACAAAAGGCAAAGATCATGAGTTCAGAGAAGAACAATTTGCTGGAAACAGCAATGAGATAAGAAAATTATTTGTAGCATCAACATTACTAATGACAGAGGATCTAAGAAAATAAATTATTCCTATGGAAAAAAAACATCCTCCTCCCCTGTCCCCAGACAATACTTGATGGCTTCCTCTGCCACATTTTCTCAACCAGAAGGAGCCCATTCTCCCTGGAACAGAGTCCCTTTCCCCCATCCCCAGAAACTGATGTGAGGTGGTATAGAATGTCCTAGCCTTGTCCTGTCTTAGTTACTGCAAAATATTAACCCCATCATGGCCAGAACCAGGACACTTCCTGCTCACTGGAAGAGTCTGAGTGCAACAGACTTCTCCCAAAGACTTTGACTTGTGACATTGAGTAGAAAACATGGAATGGGGGTCAAATAAAAGCAAATGAGAGGAGTACGGCAAAACAAAGCATAGGGTGTACAGAACCCTCTGCCAAAAGCAGAGACTACCCTCTTCCATTTGTCTGCCAACTGTCAGGTTTCGATTTACCAGGAATATCTTGCAAAAGAAAGTTTTGAGGCAGAAGAGGAAAAAATATAAGATGGCTTCTTGGTGACTCCACATTTTTTCAAGGAGCTCTCTCCTATGCAAAAGGCAATACCAAAGAAGAAAACAGAAGTTCTGGGTCAAGAAAAGGCAGAGGCTGGTCCTCTCACTCTCAGTGGTGAGTGGGAGGGGACAAGTTCTTAATGCTCTTCTGTGTGCTCATTCTAGATTACTCCCACCCAGTGGGAGAGTTCCAGGACCTTCCAAATAGAAGGGATGCAATGCTTTGGCTAAGTGAAGTGCACAAGGTCTAGAGCTATCAGGCAGTGCCACAGGAGTAATGACTGGGTTAAACCTTGAAGACAGACCACAGTGTACTGTAAAAATAGACAAAGTCCAAGCATATCAGCGTAACTCACATTATCCTCTTCCTGACTGTTTGCTTAAGTTGCATCAACAATTAATAGTGTCATTTCCATCTACATTTGAGACTGAGAAATAGAGACTTCAAGAAAATTTGTGCCAAACTTGCAATCAAATTTCTACTTTTGGTTTGACTTCATTTTGTCACAAAAATTTCTTCAAATGCAGGGAAATTTTTTTGTCCAGACTTCAAAACTTTTTTCCCTGGTAAATGTGAAGTCATTCACAAAATATTCCCAGTGAAGTCAACAAAGACTAGTGATTACTGGTTTGTTCTAGGCCCAAAAATCAGGTTCCTTATGGATCCATCTTAGCACCTATTCTGTGTAATAGCTTTATCAATAAACTGAAGAAGAGGCAAACTACACTCTCTCTGTCAGATCCCTTACTATGAATTCAGCTGTCTCAAGGCCAGCACTGATAAGGTGCAGCCATGTAACTCTCAGAAGACCCACAGATTCCCCCTACACTCTTCACAGAAGGAGAGAAATTAAAAGAAAAATGCTGGCATAAAGCTTAAAATGTCAGATATATATTTCTCTTTCTCTAAGTAGTAAAATACTTTTTTAAAAAAAATCTGAAATTAAAAGCTTGTTAAATTGATAAAAAGTCATAATATCAGCAGTTTATCACAGGATATGTAATAGTAGAAAAAATTGGAGAGGGAGAGATTAGAATAGTTATGCATTCAAATGTCTTCTGAGATATTATATAGAGCGCAAATACCATATGATTGTATGTACCGGGGATCTCGCTCTCAAGATTAACAAAAAGGTCTCATGCATATAGAGAACTCCACAGTACAGCACGGTTCAGTAGTGTTGAAAAGATTATCAGGATGAATTAATTAAGCAATTAGACTGTAAAAGAAAATACTCAGGCATCTCACATATTCATCGAACCCTAGGTTCAAAAAACATGACAATTTATTAGTCCCAAATTCTGTCATCTGTAGCCTTTCTGTCACCAGTGCATGTCACATACTTTCAATTTATTATAAATACCAACAAAGCACCAAAATAACTGTTTTAGCTTTATTTGTAAAAACTCCCGTCTCTTTGAGTCTAGATACTCTTTAGAACAAAAACTATTTCAGAAATAGGTACATGTAATACTAGCAAGAGCAATGGGAGTCAAAGTCATCCTCAGAGACATTACAGTACATGGCAAGAGTAGAAAACAGAATGACGAAAGCCCAATGAAAGAACACAATCTGCAAAATTTCATGCAAAATGCCAATCAGTATGCACTAAGCAAGTTACTTTGGTCACACCTTCAAAAGAGAAGACATCGAGTTTGATTGGAAAAAAGCATATCAGTTACAGTCTACCAAGATCTACAGAAATAAAAGCACCGTGATGAGAAAACAGAAGTGTGACAACTGATACTGCAGGCACTATAATAAGGTATACTTCAACTAATGTACCATCTCTCTAGGTAGTACAGAAACACAGGTTCTCTTCCGGATTTTCATTCTGATGACCACTCAAAATTTGAGTGTGATACAAAGGAAATAAATTATTTGATCAAGACTACAAAGGAAGAACACAGAAGAAAAAATATGGAACCCAAGCCTTGGCAATATACTCAGGAATTGGTTTTGTCTTTTTGGCCATGCTTGAACTGAGAACAATCAATATACACCATAGATAGAAATTCAACAAGATTAAATTGCACAAGTGGCCAAGAGGCCCTAATTTGACCAAAAATCAAAAATTCCTTTGTTGTAGTGAGCAAGGAGGAACTTGGAGGAGCTGCAAATTGCAGATGCACAATTAAAAGTCATAACCGAGAAGTAGTCTTACATTCCACTGGTGTGCTCAGGAACAGCCTCATCATTTGATTCTGTCTTCTCTTCTTAAAAAAAATTGCATCTCAGAAACCAGTGAATTCTTATCACTATTTAGCAGATAAAAATACCTCGCAAGCAGGTAGCTCTCTTCTTGACCTTTGACACTAATTTCCATTTCATGAGCTCTCCATTAGCTACATAATAAAAGGAGCTTTTAAGGGGCAGAGTATAAAGCTTTAGATGCAGTAGATAATCTCATTTTTTTTCTTTTTCCCCTAGAAATTCCCTAACAATCATACAAAGAATTCTGCAAATGCTATAAAATAAAGGTTGGCTCACAGGTAATCCTTTCCCTGAATGACAATACTCGTGTGATTTTTCTTTCAGCATAACTACAACATGCACATGTGACTGCACCAGCACCATCTATCAACATTTTGTACTAGGTGATTAAGAGCATCAGAAATTTTCGTCTATCTTGAAATATCCCAAGTCACATTTGTTCAGGTATTCAAGGCCTGTTCATCTGTATGCAATGTTCAGGCTGATTGCCAAAATCATAAATACAGAGACACAATTTGTAAGCAGGAATACTCATATTCAAAACAATGGTCCCAGACAAATGTTCCTGATATTGTATGTTGTAGAGAACTTTGGGTAAAGATGCCAGATTTGGCTCCTTTCTGATCTAAATGAACAGAGAAACTCCCCTGTGTGTAAGTAACAGTGTAAAAATTCTCTACAATCCTTAATGCTGTCAGTTTCGAAAAAGAACTTAAAATCACATCTTTGTATTCTGAAAATAAATAGAATATACCAACCTGCAGAAGCTCTAAAACCTCTAGGCTGTAATAACCTTCCATCATTTCATATTGATGAAAATATTTTTTCTCTAATTAAAAATTTTAAAAGGACATATACCTTGTTTGTATGTTGCATACTACAAGGTTTACCTCAGAAGTGTTTATCAAACAACATGTCATACATTCCCGAAGCAATTCTTCACGCGTATGGAAATCTGCCTCATTTTTAGTCTTTGAAGTGAACCCTAAGGGAATATTCACACACATACCCTAATGCTGATTATTTTATCGTCCACCAGAGCAAAAAATGCTTTATCACAAAGACACTAATTAATACAAAAACAAAAAGCCCTTTGCTTTTGTCTGGTTTTGAAAGAAGCTCAGTTACAAAAAAATTAATGAGAAATGTAACTTCTGTAATTCACTTTGTGAACACATGCCCCTTGATGCTTAGTTAAAAAAAGTACTCCTTTACGATTACAAAGGAAATATGTATTTTGTTTTTCTTTTCTGCTGCTGAAGTATTGCATATGTATCTTTATCCTTTCATGTGCCATACTCAGCTGCACGGCGTTCTTATGAAACACAAAATCTATGGAGTAAATGATATTGTAAGTCATGTAAGTAGTGGTTTAAAAAAAAAGCTGTTGTAACACGGTACTGATTACTCAAAGTTTCATTCTAGAGACCCATATTAACATTATGCTATTTTTCTGTATGACTCAACAATTATCACAAAATGGACAAAGTCTTAAAAAAATATATAAAGAAATATTTTCAAGTTCCAGAAAAGTCAGTGTAATTTCTATTTTATTTACTGCTCTTCGGATTTTTTAGGTGACTGCTTAAATTGCCCTCACTTGGGTTTTCTGGAGTCTGAATTGTCCTGAAACCATCAGCCCAAGGACAGTAAACTGCTGTGAATTGAAAATTAGATGCATATCAACATAGGGCAGCCAAACCACAGACTCACAATTTTGTCAAGGGAATGCTGTGTCACACTGCTTGGTTTGTGGGGGAAGAATTCACCATGCGTGTAACAAAGTGATAATTTGAGTAGTTCTTTGCAATGTCTTGGGAAAACAGAAGCCTAGTGAAAGTCCTGGAAATGCACTCCACCTCTCCTGCTGGAAATCAGTATGTGTGCAAGTCTTTACCTCGTGTACATGAAGTGGCAGTAACCAACTTTTGAAAACTTCATAGAGGTTTTGGTATGCATTTCTGTTGTTGATCATCCTGAGGAACCAATCAGGCTAAAAGTCCCTTGTGCCAGAGTCTGCACATCCCAGTGTTGCTCCATAGAGCTCACAGCCTGAGAGTTTGCCTTGTCAGCTGACTCTTCTGTTTTTGCTGCCTGTGATACTGCTTGGACTGCAAAAAAATGAATGCCCCCTGCCCCAAGGTGCTTCCATGGGTAGAAATATGAAAGGTGTGTCTGCATGGCACAGGGGTAACAGCAGAAGGTATTTTGTAGGGAGAGCTCTGAGTAGTAACTTGTGTCAGAACTACTGACCTCTACACATCCAAGTTGGAGGAAGCCAGATTGGAGTCTCTGAACCAGCATGCCCTTTGATGATTTACAAATATGCCAGCCGAATTCCTGACAATGCTGCAGAGAATATGGATGCTGTCAGAGCATTTATATTTCAAATTTCTCTCAGCTATTTCCATATGAATCAATTTTCTAACTCTGGACCACAGCAATGCATAATGTTGCGAATATGAATATACAACATTTGCTTGACACACAGCTAGGAAATAAAGAACTTTCATATGCTTACGCAAATATATAGCCTAGTACACCCGTTAGTTCAAGACATCAGATGACCTTTATGTTATGCTGTAGAGGTCAAGGAAGGATACAAGGGAAAGAAAACAAAAAAAAAAAATCCTCAACCAAACACCAGACAGATTTCATATAACTTACTAACTAGGACTGTACAGGTCAGAATGGATTAGCCTTCCAACAAACATGTACCCCCCCAAAGCTGTGACTCAAGATCTTTTTCCTTCTTCTTAATAATTCATTTTTCTTCCACATGATTTCATTTCCATTCCACCTTCCACCATTTCACCCAGCACATAATCACTTGTGTGACCCAGCCTCTCTGAACCTGCATTTGTTTCTGTGGAAGGAGTTTATGAAGGGTTGACGAGAAAGTCATTAAGGCACTTGATTTTACCTTTATTCCTTAATGTTATTAAAAGATACGTGTTGTACCTATTGGATTTATTACAAAAAACCCCCGATTTTTCTAGCCCAAAATCTCGTGGTCACATACATGGAAGTAATCCAAAACGAAGTAGGTTTTTTCTCGTATATGTAAGTAATAACATTGATGTCACTGTTATTGATCAATGATATACAGAAAATTCAGTCATCACTAGCTGGAGGGAAGAATCAATATGGAATTATTATTATAGTTATTATTATTATTATTTCTTCAAGACAACTGAACAACAATTTAGACTGTTAATAAAGTTGCAGTATTTCAATCAGAGCAGAATAGCATTCCAGATCAAATTAAATTAAATAATTTGTATTGCTGCTAGACACTTAACTCTGTAGAACTTTTACTGAATGACAAAATCATTCTATACCACAGTAAGAGCTTGCAAGAATCAGACGCAAAAACCAAAACATCATATTAATCTATTATGTTGCACTAGAAAATAAATGCCAAGTGAAAGTCTGTTTAGCACAGTACACAGAGAAATAAAATCTCATTATTTTGCATTTATAGTCTTGTAGTGACAGTGCTGTTTCCTTAGTTAGAATAAAGTTTCAGATTGAGATAAAATCCTCAACTGTTATGAAGCCATCATAGCACTTTCTTCTCTACTTTTGCAAAACTTTCTATGTGTCTCATGTTACAGAATGAATTTTGCAGCCATCAGTAGATTGCTCATCTGCTGAATAAAAATGTAACTTCCAATGAGTTTCCTATATCAAAAAATAAATTACCTCTGAGTCGTTAGTGTTGACTGGCTGATTGGTTGAGAAGAATATGCTATTAGCCTGCAAGAGAAATATTAAAATAAATGAGTTCAACCACAAAACTACTTTATATTCTAGAAGAACAGCATTTCAATGCTTTGTTGGTAATATTTAACCATCAGGAGCTCTAGTCACAGACATTGCTAGAAAAAAAAGATAGCTTTTGCCTCAGAGACTTCAAACCTGAGTTAGGCAAAGGCATTATAAACTAAGACTATAAAGAAAGGAAATATTGTGGCCTTTATAGTTCATCTTGTGCTGCAACCTTATGAAAAAGGATTGGTGAAATTATCTGGGGTGCTACAAAGGTGGTTATATATTCTAGGAATGAACATCTGTAGATGTTTCCATTCTAGACACTTGAGACACTTGGTTCTTATTATGGTAGACTTGCCATTCTGTTTTAATGAATGTGTCTCTGAAGCTTGATTTATCATCAAAGCTTCACATCCATCAAAGTTATCCTTGGATCTGTTTCCAAGCAAATTATTGTCTCAAAGAAAAATAGAAAAGATGAGTTAAAGGGGGATGGATTGGTCACCCAACTGCTCCCTATGCATATTCAGTCAGAGACACATTGTGTAAGCAGAAAATTGTGCAAGTGTCTGGGCACAAACATCTTCACCCTCATGAAAATAAAGGTGCACAATCAGGAACCTTAGTTTTGCAAAATTACTACTTTCCTTTGATTAGTCAGAACTGCACTGCTGGCATATTTAACATGATTCTTCATTCAGATAAATTACCATTAATTTGAAAGCATAAGAGATTTAAATTCCATGAAGGAGGCTATAGGTCAAAATTAAATATGTATTGGCCTATTTCTGTTGATTTCTTCATACTCAAATTGCTTAAGCACCTACAAGTAATCACAGGGAAAGGAGAAATAAACTAAGTGAAGTACAAAGAACCACAGTGGTATAAAGCAGTTGAGTCCATTTCAATTACTTTTTTACGGTCATTAGTTAAAGTGAAGACATCTATATTCTTGTAAGAGACTAAATGATACTGACATATTATTAAACATACATTATGCCAGAATGACAAAGCAGTTGACACAAATGTGATGCCAACTTTGCTTTTTCTTTTGTATTATTAATGTAATTACTAAATGTGAGTTCATGCAATTATTTCTTTCTAATGTTAATCAGATTTTACTGATATTGCAATCTAGGGTGTATCACTCATACTTTCCAGCTAATGCTTCAAGAAACTTTGACTAAATATTGCAAAGGTTCTTCTGGAGTTAGAATATTCCAAACCAAACAATTTGAAGTATTTCCAAAAGTACCAGATAACATTTCCTCCATCTATTATGCCACCTGGACACTAATGCATTAGGTTTGTGACTACGAGAAATATCATTAAAAATGTTAGTGTGAGAACAGAGTCAAGCTCTAATGAGCTTTAGACATTGGTACTTTCCAGCTGTGAAGTAAGGTGTGGCAGGCAGGCAGAAATGCAACGCACGGACCAGAGGGCAACAAGTCAGTACAGGAATCCAGGTAGATTAATTGTGCAGCTTGATTTGTTACTCTATTCTGTGTGTATTCATGCAAACCCATCTTTTGGAGCTCTAAATAAATAGCTGATTAGGTGAAACTAAAACTATAGGTGGAACAAGGCCTTTGCCCAAGGCGCTTTGAAATCGAGGCTCAACAAAGGAACAAAAAAGATACTTCCCAAAATACTGTAACCACAAAAAAAGCAGTACCAAGTACATGTCTCAAGAAACAGGAGTGGGTAGGTGAAAATAATATTTCACCTGCCAGAGTTGCAGATATTCAAGTTAAATAATTCCCAACTCCCTCTATGGGAAAATAAAATAAAAGAAAAAGGAAAAACTGAGAAGTATCTAACTTCAGGTTCTTCCAATAACTTCTTCATTTTTTGAAAAGTCACACATTTATGCAAAATATATATCTAGTTTTCATCTTTCATTAAGGGAATTTTCTGTGAAAGCTAGTGGAGCTGGAAAATAGAAGCAATATCCATAAATTTCCTTCTGCTTCTTTCGAAAACAAAGTAGTATTTTTTATTATTATTGCATATAATTTTCACTTTTGGCTATCTAATTTAATTTATAAAAATAATTATAGAAGTTCTTTATTTCTCCATATGGTAATAAAATGGAAAATCTATTGTTTTGCTACATAGCCTCTCTTAAAATCTCTTACTGTTGTGTTTAATCAATGCATATCGAGGCTAATCTGTGTGAGTGGATCTTCTCTCTTGTGCTCCTATCTTTTTTCTTTCTGTCTGTCACAGCTCACTGAAAACCTCATGTTGAGAAAGGTAAAAATCTGTGGGAGAACACAGCCTTGTCCACTCAACATCCCAAGATTTTCACACAATCACTATTCAGAGAGAGAGCAAGGAACGTGCCCTTCTTACTATTAGTGAGTACGCCTTTGTCAGTCCAAGGTCAAGACGTGCTTGCTTCAAAGGGCAATCTGGAAGAGCAAACAGCAAAAGTCTATGAAGTCTTTCTCAGTAAAGAACTTGTGGACAGTTTAAAAGACTAAGAAGGGACCAGAGGAGTTGACATATCTGTGATGATGCACAGTCTCATGCATGCTTACCATTCCTGCTGTTGATTTTTATGCTCTTTACACGCGTTAAGTGAGCCCATCTGCTCAGACACCTCCAGCTACCAGCACTTCACAGACGTCTAAGATCCATTCTTCCTTCTGCAAAATAAAACCCTGAAAGCAAACCATCTGAAAAAAACCCCACTGGCACTGCAGAAAGGGAAAAGACTAGACATGGTGTTTGGTATGTTAAAAGACAATTACTATGGAAATGGGTGTTCTATCATCCCAGTAATTCCATTTGTTTTTTGTTTATGGAACAGTGAGACAATAGGCTTGAAAATAGAGAATACCTATGATTCATATTTACAAACAGTGGGAAAGAAAGAGATATTAAAGAAGCTGGCTTTTCAAACTCGGATAACATTAAAATGATATCTAATAATAATAATTTAATAATAATAATTTAATGATAAAATTTAAAATGGCAAAACTAAACTGAGTGGAAATGAAAAGTACCCAATGCACTGTAACTCATCAGTGTTACATATTGCCATCACAGGGGATAAAGAGTTCTGGTTTAATCCTTCTCCAAATGAATTTGGTAATTTAACAAAAAAACCCCAAAACATATGCAAGGAAAGGTTTGTCTTTATGTTATCCTAAAATATTTTTCATTTTTGTCATAAAGAAATTTGTCATACATGCCTTAGTCTCAAAAAGGCACTATGATGTGTAAATTTATGTGTGTAACAGAAGTCTATACACACACGTGTTCAGAATTACGCACGTGTTCAAATGTTTTGCAAACCAGTTCCTTAAATATTAATCCAGTGTTTTCTAGAGCCCAGTGCTAATCTCAAATTATTCATACTTATAATATTCAATGCATAAAGTACATTCACCATTCACAATCAATTTCTATCAGCAACTTTTCTAGAAGGCAGTCCTTTAGAGAATATTTAAGTAGATCTCACATGAACATTAAAAAATAGAAAAGCAATATTTAATATTTAAATCATAATTACAGAGATTAGATGCCATTTATGCAAAGGCTCATGTTATTTATTTCAACAACAGATATTCAATGTAATTCACCTAATGAGGTCTATAAGGTTATTTAACTACCTTAAATTAGGAATTAAATTAATGCCATATTCTATAATACAAAGACTTAATTAAATTATTAAGAGCTAACTCTTCCAAACTGATTAATAGCCCTGAAGAAGAAAGAGTTTGACAAGTGAAAAATATGCTTTGTGGACAGCAAAATAGGGAGAATATATGTATTTTAGTTGATTAAGCTCAGTACAGGGATCTAAATACTCGTGACTGCTCTGGGAATGACACCACTATTGACAATTGTCAAAAACCTACGAAATTACTAAAGTGTGCTCATTAAAACAAAATGCTTAATAAGCAATCTTGAAAATGCCAACAATGCTTCCCAAATGACATTTTTCTTCTTTCCATTCACTTTCATCCCCCTTGGGTTTTAATACAGGTAGTCACATCACAGTAGATATTAAATTCCCCCACTTTATGCAGACATAGTTTTCCATAGTTCAAATTGCCTTCATAATTTTTCCTCTATGGAATACAAGAAATCAAAAAAACAGTGAATAAGCCTACTGGTCATCATCATAGTCAGTAAGGAAATATCTCTTAAAATTATTTAATAACAAAAATGTCAAGTGAATTAAAGCCATTGTTTGGTGCTGTTAAGGTACTCTGGATATTATTATTATAAATAAATGTACGTAAGATTTTTGACCAACATCTGTCTGAAAAAACTATTCTCTTTTCATACCAGATAAAGCAGCTCCTTATACATAATATTCACCCAGTGTGGGAATATTAATAAGCTAGTGGATGTAAATTTACATAAATAAAAACTGCTTTAACAACCTTAATCATAAGCAAGAAGACTACTTTGGTGGTTAGTAGATTATCTGTAATATGGATAAGCTGTTGCAATCAGCCCTGGTTCATGCCTAAAGGGGGAAGAAAAAAAAGGAAAAAGAGATTAAAAAAAAAAAAACTTGCGTAAGAAATCATCTGGAAACCTTTATTTACCCAATGGATGGCTGATGTCAAAATACTCAGATCTTCATGTTCTGAGAATTACCTAGTTCATGTGATGATTTCGCTCTGAGATTCCCCAACAAGTAAACTCATAATGACATACACAAATTATAACAATATAATCAATCTTTCCTATCATATCCTTCTATCTTTTTATCAAAAGATTTTACAAAATAGCCCCACCTGGGCACAACTTTTCTTTCTAAAAGAGGGTGGCAAGCGGACAGGAATCCTCTTTAAAAATGCAGCCTAATTCACATTTTTTGAAGAAATAGTAATCTTTCCCTTCCAGTTTTGATCAGCATACACTTCATTTGTTAGCATTAAGAGGCCAAATTATTGCCTTTAATGCTGGACCCAGTTATTCCTCAAGTGCATTTTACTGAACTCCTCAGTTAACAACTTGTCATTTGAAAAACTCTGAAACAGCTTAGGGACCACCAACACAATAATTCTGGAGACTGAGCTCCCTCCTCTCATCTCCTCCCACCCTGGCCCAAAACCTTTCCCCAAGAAGTTGGCTTCTCCTGATGGTTGCAATCAACATATTTGTTCCTGGAGGTCAAAATGAGAAAACTACAAAAAAACACTCAAAAAACTAAAAAGAAACCCCATCAAAAAAAACCCCAACATCCTTTTACTTCCCCCTTACCAAAAGCCAGGGAAACAGGCCACATCATAGGAGAGAAAATATTTTTTTTTAACACAAAGTAACAAATGCAATGTATTTTAAACACAAAACAACTGAGAAAGAGCACGCACTAACTGAAGAAAGAGATAACATACTGCAGTAAACTAAACACCTACAAACAACCTGATGACAAGATATGCAATTACATGCCTCTGTTTTAAGCAGAAAAATGTCCCACTAACTATGCCCTCACTGCCCTCCTGTCTCCTCCTTGTGCCTTCATTTTCTCTGCCCTATACAAATTACCCTCTCACATTTCCTTGGAATATTTGCCCCTATGCTCTCTAAAATCTATGCTGCTGTTATTTCAAGCTAATACTTTAAGAAGAAAATTTAAGCCAGGCAACAAAACTACTGATATCCAATTGACAGAAACATCATCTGTCTGTGAACCAGTAAAGAAAACATCTTTACAGAAAAGTCTTACTAAGCCTTACTTCCAAACAATAACACAAAAGCAATCCTACGAGCTCTAATGAAGACTGGTATCTTATAGATTTGTGACCTGTAGTTGATTGACCTTGGTGTGTATTGAAGATGTAAGCTCCCAGTAAACCTCTCCTGAGCCTAGGACATTTATCACATTTTTACTGGATAACCAAGTAATACAGCATTTCTCTCATTTGGGCATGTAATCCATCTGCTTATTTCAATGTGATTTTGCTTTTGACACTTTAATGCATTGTCAAATATGGTCAAAACAAGTTCCTATGACCAAAATGCATCTAAAATGTATTAGAGACAGAAATTCTGTGTGACTGCAAAACTTCTGCTTCTCTGGCAAAACAGAAAAATTGCAAAAACCTATTGTTTCTGCAACTAAAATGGTGTCTCCTCAGCAGGCAAGGTCATCTTGAGTTCTTCTTGATTCTCACAACACATTTACCCCATTAAATATTCCACATTTTATTAATCCCCCAAAATTCATATAATCTATCTCTTCAACTTGATCTTCTCCCCCTGTTTTTTTAAGTTTAACTATACCATAGTTTAAATCAATATAAAATATCACATAACCATTAAGGTCATAAAAGTCCTCCAAGGTCATCGAGTCCAACCTTTGACAGATCACCACCATGTCAACTAAACCACAGCACTAAGTGCCACATCCAGTCATTTCTCACATAATTCCAGCAATGGTGACTTCATGACCTCCCTGGGCAGCCTGCTCCAACGATTTACAGCCCTCTTTGTGAAGAAATTCTTCCTGATGTCCAGCCTCAACCTCCCCTGGTGCAGCTTGAGGTCATTTCCTCTTGTTCTTTCACTTGTTACCTGGGAGAAGATTAACCCTACCTCACTTCACCCTCCTTTCAGGGAGCTGTAGAGAATTATAAGGTCTCCCCTCAGAAAAGATATTCCAATATATGCCAATAAATATATGCCAATTCTTCTGTAATTCTATAGTTCTTAACATTTTTATGAGTTATGGAAATATTGTCTAAAGTTTTGTTTCA
This sequence comes from Corvus kubaryi, assembly GCF_017639235.1. Classification (NCBI taxonomy): domain Eukaryota; kingdom Metazoa; phylum Chordata; class Aves; order Passeriformes; family Corvidae; genus Corvus; species Corvus kubaryi. Next base: position 2,892,331 of record NW_024582055.1, read on the forward strand.
AAATATATTTTTTTTAGGTATGATCTTAATGTGCATAGCAAAAAAAAGGGAAACAATTTTTCTCTTTAACATTTTTTTTAATGTCTATGTAAAATCTTAGGCATTATATTCAAGAAGGTATTTAAAACCTTTAGAAGTCTTAGGTCAGCTACAACAATGTTGAGCACGATCTACAAAGCAAGAGATAAAAAACAAATAGCTACTCTTCTTGTGTACAATCTCCATAATTTTAGTCCCAGCTTGATAAAGCCTGATTGGCAACTTTTTTCTCATTTTCACAAAACACACAGGTTGCTCAGAAAAATTAGATAAAATAAAAATGTTAACCACATAGCAAAATTTTGAAAGAGAAAATCAGAAAATCTCTATTTGTCTGAAAATAGTCATACCACATTTCAAACTAACTACTAGAACAGGAAAACAATGTGCAGTGGAAAAACATACAGAATTTTCATGAATGGGGAAAACTTTTAAAGTTTTGTGAGAGAGAACTATAGGGAATGCTTTCTCAGTAAACAGGAGTAGCAAGTAAACACTACTGAAGCTATTTGAAGCTACCTACACCAGTCTTTAACATAAATCCTGAAAAACAAAAAAAATTCCCAGAGAATCTATTATCCTTCATTTCAGAAGAGCAAAGAAAATGATAAAGGAGACAAATACACATTTTTTCATGAAAGCTGGAAAAACTAACTTTATGATGCATTTTCAGCTATTGAGACATATTTGTCCCCTCACAGTTGCACAGAATATTCTGTTTTGTGTCTTAAAATCTTTTCGTTTGTTTTCAGAGCAAAATCACTGTATCTAAGGAAACACAGGACTGTAAATCCAGTTCTCCATGGGTACCTAAATATGCAGTTCAGGAAAAAGTTACATATCCAGTGACAGTAACGAAAAGTACAGAATATCCCCTTGCTCCCTTTACAGAGATAGTATAACATATGGTTATCATGGGGCTTTTCTCATCAGCTCAGACTGAGAAAAAAGATCCAGTTAGACTCAATTTGCATGTATAATATCAGAGCAGAGTGTCTACAGATCTGTAAGCCAAAAGAAAAAGTATTCACAACTTTAGGAAATTAAAACTTGGAGCTGCAGACAGCTTTAGCTGATCTCAAGTCCCATATAGCTACTAACTAATTCTCAGTAAGGCACACAGGGAATTAAATATTCAACTCTCATCATTATCAAAGATTGCAGCTACTCAGAGTCTTTATATGCTGAAAACCTACCCTGTAGTGTTCCTAATCCATTTTTGTACCGCAGGTGAAATGCTGATTACTTAATTTATCTCTTAGTCATTTGAAAAACTCCCACTGCATTTATTTAACATACCCTGTTTTTCTTCATCTGTAGATGAAGGCCACTGAAAAAATTCTCAGGGATACAACATGACCGTGGCACAACAAATGAGCATCGCAGTATGAATGCATTACAGGGCATCAGGGTGCAACATAAAAATGTTCTCAGCAGTCCATTTACACACTGTGAACTAAATTCAGTCACTGTATTTGTATATGAAACTTCTACCTACCCCTGCAGGGCTAATACATGCATGTTCAACAGTACACTCCAACCTTTGATTGTCTCAGCATCTAGTTTGTAATTTTACCGATACAAAAATACACCATTCAAATATTTTAGAAGCATTACATGAACGAGAGGGGCAGAGAAATAATTCAGTACATCAAGTTTTGATAAGAGGCTTTCCTGAACAAGGGCCAGATCCTGCACATTCTCTCATCCTCACTGAGAAAGCAATGTCAATTTGTAACTGGAGAAAAATAAAATCTAAGTCATTCATTTCTGGCTCATGCTCTTTAGAGCTGCTTTCCTATTTCCTTACTAATGTCATGCCAACTCTTTAGAGCTGCTTTCCTATTTTCTTTCTAATGTCTGGAGATAAACAGCATTTGTCAAGAATACATACTGATCAGAGTTTCCAAAAATAATGAATAAGTTGACCTACAGAGAAAAAGGAAAAGTGATGTTGTCATCTGGATGTTGTCTCTTTCAATGCTGACTTACACTAAAGTAAAGAGAAAGAAATTCCTTATGCATGGAATGCAGTTCTTATTTCATTCTGCTTTATGAATACAGAAGTGCAGTGCCCAAGAAAAAAATATGCAAATTTAAATTCAGGAATTTTCCATAGTACTCATCAGTATATTACCATAGTCTCTGGTCTTCCTTTCATTTCCTTGATTATAAACAGCTAAATTAAATGACTTGTAGCTCTGGACATTCTTCTCAAAGGCAAATGTCTTTCTACAGAAAAACCTAAAACGTTTTTGGGTTTTTTTTTAGGCATTTGCAACCCAATTCCCAACAAAATATCTTACAGCTTACTTGAAACAAATGGTTTTACTAATAGAAGCTGTGGTACAATTCAGATACAGCTGAATTCCTTCTTTCCTCCCTTCCTAAAGAATTTTATCAGCTTTTTCCACCTCCTCCATCTCCACACACCTGTTTGTCTTATAATTAAGTGGGAAAGATCTGCTTACCTATTAAACAGCTATTTTGTAGCACGGCATGCAGCATAAGAGAGGTTGCTTAGCAGACTTCTGTCCTTCTTGTTCTCTGATGGCTAAAAAATAACTTCACTGGCTTTGCTAAGCAGCATAGGAATCATGTAAAAAAAAAATGTGATCAAATGAATACTTTTCAAGGACCGTTTGTCACCAAATTTATTTTATAATTCATCTATTCTCTTATACCAGGACTTACACCATCCTGTAAGGTACAACTGTACTTCCAATGCATTGCTTAAATGTTAATAGAGTGAAATTGCTCCCATCCATATTTTAACAGGCTTAAGTACATCAGCTCACTCACTCCTGTAACGAAACTCAAGAGAAGTCCACCAGAGAAATTCAACGAAGAAATGAACTCTGAACAAATTATATAGGGTTGGCTCAACTTTTAGGGTTGGAGGCAAGGTTTGGTTTTTTGGGGTGGTTTTATTTGGATGTGGATTTAAATAAATTTTCATATTAAGATGTGTTTCTTACTTTAGTTCTTAATAGTTTAATTCCTAACAGTACCTTGTGAAAGCCTATATTTTTGAAAACTGCTTGTGCTATGGGCTACAAGAAATTTTTTCTCCCCCTCTAAAGCCACTGTTATATATATAATGTCTATTCTTTAGCTTCCAGTTGTTTTAATTAGACTAGATTATTTCAGTCAAATAATGGTGCAATGCACGTGACATTTTGACATAAATAGTTCATGCTGGGCTTTCAGAGAGAAAAGAATTGAGAGACTTGGGGATGTAGAGCACCCCATATCCATATGTATATATTTATATAAATATGCAACTATATAAATAAGCAACTAAAGACAGGAATCTACGATTTTGCTAAGCAACAGCATAACACTAGAGGTGAGTGTGGGCCAGGGAATTCCTTTTTGGATAAATATTACAGTTTTCTCAACCATCTTATTTCATCAGTTTGGTTAGATTCCTTGTGGTCCCTATTTTCTTGTATGCTAAGCAAAAGATTCTCCTGACTCAGTGGGAATGAAACACAAACAATTAGCTATCCACATGGATGAAGGCCATTTGAGAAGTGTTTTTCAGCCACTGCCATTGCATGCAAGAAAAGACAACATAAAATGGATGTGTGCTACTTCTACCAGAAGAGTCACTTGACATTGCACATTCTCTTGGATGTAACACAGAACCTGACATCTCTGCTGACAGTGTGTCAAATGTGGAGAAGTAGTTTTAGACAAAATTTCAACTTAATAGATCAGGTGATTATAGTCTGTGAAACAAGTGATGAGCCAAGAGCCTCAGAAAGTCACATTTGGAAGAAAGAAAATGATACAGACCTTCCATTCAAGTGAGATCGTATGTAACCAGAAAAAATGGCAGTAAATGGTCACCTGGACAATGCAATCCAGAACATGAAAAAGGGAGCAGTAAAGACTTTATAAAATCTATTGGCTGTGCAAACAAGACAACAGTTGTCACAACCTTCCTCTATGAGAGTTCAGTGTGTTTTACACTCTGTATAGCACAAGGAAAAAATTAACATTTTTAATGTGAATTGTGCTGACATAAAGCTCAGATAATCTATGTTCTTTGGGGCATACATAACTATTGCTGAAGCGGATGAAGAATGTAACAAAGAGATTAAAACAGTGTAATAAGCATGATAACAACAAAAAATATCAATGCTTCATACAGCCAAAGCAAGAAAATATAAATGATGTGATTTTTAGACACAGTACTCAGCTGAATTACTTGCTCAGCTCCTTATCAGTAGCAAACATCAATTCCTCTCTAAGGTCCAAAGAATTCCTATAAAATATATATCATGAGGGACAAATGGTAAAGGATATATTTTAAAAAAAATGTGTTAGGGTATTAGTTTTTATTGGCTGAGAATATATTTTGAAACACTGAAAAAGTCCCTTCTAAGAAGAGCTTGGGTAGTACATACAAGTATGGACAGAAATCATCAAAAGTATACCAAAGAAAGGATATGCTTGAACAAAAAAGCCACCTTCAAGTAGTCTCATCCCATAAAATCAGAGAAGAAAAAATCATTGCTTTCAAGCATAATGTATTACTTTGGAATATTTTTCCATAAGGAACTGTGGAATTCAATTTGCAGATGTTTTCTCCTTGCTCAGTTACTTTGTTCCACAGCAGGAAGGAATAACATTCCATACAGAAGTCTGTATCGTGAACTTTGCTGCAAATGAAGGACTGATCAGGTGCATACATGTAAAGAAACATACCCCCTACTCACAATTTTTAAATCCAAGTATTTCTGTCTACAACAGAGACAAGTCTGAGCAATGAGCTCCTTAGAGTTTTTGAGTCATTGAGAGATGTTTTGATGATGAGTACTTTGGAAATAGAGAGCAAAATTTGCATTTACACTGTAGTTTCCCCAAGACAAACACACTCCTCCACAGACAACTTGAAGCACTTTAACTGTTGACCTCAGTTCAGCTACTCTAAAGTCACAGAGCTGAAAGGGGTAAAACAAGTAGCTTTTCTTGAGATTTTGACACAATTTCACCTAGGATGTTTGGGTCAGACTTCAAAAGGCACTTAGCTATCTAATTCCCATTGCTTTCAAAGTGAGGAAAATAGATAAACAACTTTCATAGTCTGGCCTTTTGAGTATACCAAATAACCAGGGCTTTCTTGTTTTGTAATTTTTAAACAAGTTTTACTTTTAAACAAGTTTCACAGTCTATTTCCAAAACTTTTGCTTTTATCTTCAGGGAAAAATCTTTTAGATTTTGCACTTTTTGCTCTAAGGTGTTTAAGGCAACAAAGAATGTATTTTTTCCCTCTTCAGCTGCAGAGAGCAAAGAAAAAAATTAGAGATGTCAAAGGTTGTTATATATATGTTGATTAATGACAAATGAGAAATTATGAAGAATATGTATCACAGATTTAAAAAACTATATTACAGTTACAGATAAAATAAATAAACAGTAGGATACAAAAAGAGCAGGTGTCATACTGAAACATTTTCAATTTTGTATGTAGTACACTAATGGGCTACATATATAGTACTTAATTTTTCCTTCCAAAAGCAATGACACATTTCTCATGGCTGTTTTTGAATTAGAGCTGAATATCCTACAGGCAGATGCACAGCAAGATTTCCAGGTGAAGCCTGGAACATCACAGACTTCACTCTAAAAGACTTAGAACAATGATTTTTTTCTCTTTATATATATTAACTTCTCACTACTCAACATTTATTGATAAAAACATTTCCTCCTACATCAGCTAATGAACCAGTACAGTATACTAAATATGCACCAATGACTCTGAAGATACTGTCCTTGTCTTCCTCTGTGAGACTGACAATACTGAATGTCTCAAACAGAGGTAAAAAGCCTAATTTCCCAGCATCAGTGTTTCCCAGCTCCCAGGTTATTGCCATCATATTTGGATATATTTTTCTAGTTTTTATCTAAACAATGTACTGTTATTTTAACAGATAATATTCATATACAATGCAAAAGGGAAAGTATCTGCACGTATTAGAAAATATTCTGTAAATATTGGAATACCACATTTAGATGAAAATTCAAAGCCTAATTTGAACAGTTTCACTTATCTCTAATGACGTCTGTTACCTTCTGTTAACTATTAAAACTTAATTTTTTTTTTGCTCGTTCTAACGCACAATATTTAGAAGATAAAATTTTATGCTTATGGATCACAGAAGTGCTGTACTCTTTTAGGCATTACCCACCACCAAAACCCAAGCCATTATAAACTACAAGTCTATTTTTTCTCAAAAAAAGATTTCAAATATTTCTGAAAATGAAAAGTATGGCAAAATCAGGACAACCTTCCTCAATACTCATTTTCCACATAACCTAATCTTTTCATAAATTTTCACTGAAACCAAATAGCTTCTAAGGAAAATGAACAAGAAATCACTTAACAAAACTGAAAGTAGAGAGGTTTACAGAAGCACACCAAATCATTTCTTGACATGAACTAGAATAAGAAAGCAGTAGTAGGCACAGTCTACATAGGGTCTACAAGCACTATTTGCTGGACTTGATCCTGTTCTCCAGATATATTTTAATAATCTTTTATAGCTTTATTTTCTGGTATAGTTAAAGGGGCCACAGCAGAGATTTACATGACCAGCTATGGGATCTTGAGCAGATTGTTGGCTTTCTTCTGATCTTAGCTCTACACAGTGAGATAGAGCTCTGATCCTGCCTTAGCAAATTATTAATCAGCAAAGAAATTTCAGATCAAAATTATGAACATACTCCATTTGTCTATCTTCTTGTCTTATAAGTAATCTGCAGAGCTTAATAGACAGCCAAATGTCTTTAGAAGTAGATGAGAGTGTAAATGGGTTTGTCCCTATCTAGAGAAGTATGATATTTTCTGTGCGGTGTGCACAGAAACATCAATTAAAACTCCAGAGAACACATATAACATATCTGATTCCTTCAGCTTTTACACTTATCACACAACAGATGAACCATATCCATAGTTCAACTTACTGTATATAAAGGAATATACACTCAGCAGAAATATTTAGACGTTCAGGCTGTAACATAACACATTTTCCCCCAACACACCTTTAGGTATTCATCAGTGTCCATTCCCCTCACAAACATTTACCTTAGCCTCATATCTGCCAACACAGCTTCAACACACAGTTAACCCATGAGTGGTATCCCAGACAAGATCCAGGAGTAAAAGCCAGGGAGACCCCCTGCTTGCTTTGCCACTTCACTTTTGACACACAGAAAACTCACCTCAGAATGACTCACCTATGTGAAGCCCAGTTTCCTATATTATTTTTTATTAAATTAAAAATTAAATTAAATTATTAATATTATTATTATTAATTACCTTTATTTTCCCAAGACAAATAATTTCCACTGTATGGAAATTTTGTCATACTATAATCAAATCAATGAAGGATTAAAGAAATATATCTTTGCCAGTATGAATAAGTTGGAGTTTATTATTTATTATCTTTGAAATATGCATTTATTATAATGCATATTTCAAAGATCTGAAAGTTCTATTGTAGTCACTAGCCCATGATGTCTCACACTGCAGCTGTAATTTCCAACTGGATAACCTAAGCTAATGATGACTTTGAAGGACTAAAACCAAATGGCTACAAGAATTCTTTAACTAATAAAATTAACAGTCATAAAATTAATTTAATTAGAACAAAGAAAAAAAATTACTTAAATGATCTAAAGTAATACAAATTTATTACTATCAGCATCTCAGTTATTCTAAGGAAATAAATTAATAATAAAAGCCATGAGTGCTCCAAGTACCTTGCAAGTTTAAGCTGTTAGTGTGTTTCACTATTTGTATTTGTTTGTTTTTATTTTGCAGTAATGATCTTGAGTAAAATCTAAAACTTCAAGCTGTGCAAACTAACAGTATAATTTAATGGGTATTAATTTAGACAGTAAAGCTTCTTCAGTTTAATTTTTGAAGTTTCATCTTGCTTTGTAACTGCTATAGGCTTAAGCAGAAGAAACACCTTTTTTCTGTAGGACTGACATAATAAAATAAAAATAGATTATGTTATATTAGTTTTTGTTAAGCTCTGCGTTAATGCATACATAAATTAAACACAAAGGTAAACAGAAAAGTGATGCACTGAAGAATGGCTTATATGGAGAGGCCAAAGCGATGAGCAGGAACAGTTTGGTAGATTTCTTTTCAGAAGCTAATATTGTTTATAATAAACCTGAGGTCCTTATAGAATGATATCTTTCAATAAAAAAAACCTCATTATACTTTTTAATGTTGAAAAGTAGTTCATAACTTCACATGAGGTGGCTGAGCCCTGTGGTATTGTTCTCTCTGTTGGTTGAGTAAACCACTGTGGAATTAATTGCTCCTTACAAACTTCATTCAAAAGTCTTTGTATTACCTGTGACAAGTTCCTCATTTCTTCCCACACACAGCAGCTTCTGCTTCGCTGTGCTGGGAGAGCAAGCAGCACAGTACAACTTTCACAAAGCTCCCATTTGAAAAACACCTCGAGGAGGATGACTCACACTGCTGCTGTTTCTCCCCAGGATTTCCTCCAGTGAGACCAACATACCCAAATTCAAGAGGGGTTTTGGAAGGAGAACTCATTCTCCACTGCATGGCAAGCCAGCACACTAAAAGCTGCTAGACAGATGTTGATCCAAAGGGTAAGCAAACAAACACAGCAGCCAAGTGGCTGAATGGCAAATACTTATTGCCTAGGAAACAAACACCTTCTAAAATATATTTTCTTCAGAACTGGGGAGAAGGAAGGGGGAAAGAGGGGGAAAGACACATACAAAAAAAAAAAAAAAAAAAAAAAAACAACCCTGAAAATTATATATATTTTCATAAGAGACATGAGAAAAAAAACCAGAATGCTTAAAACACTGAACATGGCAGGATTTTGTCCCTAAAATCAGAATGGAAAGAGTGCCACTTCATTTCTGAACTCATTTGTTACTCTCCTGCTTTCATCCGTTTCTTCTCGGTAGCTGTTACAGTGCTGGTTTTTGGATTCGGAATGAAAATGTGTTCACATCACACCAATGTTTTGGGATTTATGCTAAGTTGTATTTATCCTAAGTCAAGGGCTTTTCCTTTCCTTGTCTCATGCTCTGCCAGTGAGGAGGTATGCAAAAAAAACCTCCAAAAACCAAGACCAAACCCAAAAAACTGTGAGGGACCATAGCTGGGACAGGTGACCCGAACTGCCCAACAGAGTATTCTACACTGGAGAGCACCATGTCCTTTATATAAACTGGGGCTGTTACCTGGAAGAGAGGCCAATCTGGGTTGGGGAAGTGAGATTTGGCACCAGTAAAAAGGTGGTAAGCAGTTGCATTGTGAATCACTTAGGGGTTTTTTTCCCCTTATTCTTCTTATTATTATTATTATTTACCATTATTATTGTTATCTACCATTATTATTATAATTGGTATTTACCATTATTACTGTATTTTACTTTGTTTTCAATTATTAAACTGTTCTTATCTCAACATACACATATTACTTCAATTCTCCTCCGGCTTCCACTGAGGCGGGGGAGTTGAGTGAGCATCTGTGTGGTGTTTCATCTCCAGCTGGGTTTAAAACCATGACAGGCACTTATCACCATTTCACAAGAAATGATGATAGGCAGTCCTAGCCCCACTATACATTACTGCTACTGGCACATCACAGTGAGACTACATCAATTCAGACATCTGATTTATCCTCCTTATCATGCTCTTGATAACCTTAAAAAGTTTTATTAAGCTGTTAAGAGAAAAAAATATTAGAGAAATAGGAATTTACAACAAACATTTCCTGCATGTTTACACTTCATTCACACTTCTAACAGCTGCATTGTAAAAGTACCTGCTTTTTGTCTAAGTCACAGTGGAGATCATGTGAACATTTTACATACTGTGTATAAGTGTATCTCCCCATCTGATTTTTTCCATTCTGCCTCCCTCATGACAGAATGCCTTTGCATCAACAGCAAAATCCTTCCTTTGCTCTTTCTTATAGAAGTTCTCACTTAAGCTGGTCTGAAATTTGGGTAAAGACTGGCACTAACTCTGGCTCTGGCACTGTCACTTGGCTGTGAGCTCAAGCCTCGGACTCAGAATCCTTCTGCTTTCAGAAAATCTGCTGCTCTTTACTACAAAGAAACCATTTTCTCTAACTAATCTTAACAGAAATCACAGATGCATTAAAAGCACCCAGCAGCATAAATCTAAGGAATGCATGGAGCTCTTTCACGAGTACAAGGTAGTGTCAACACTTCGGAGCTGTGAAAATATGGAATTGTCAGAACACATCTACCTGTCTGTAACATCTGGCAAGTTGTTATACTTATCCCCACTATAGGAAGTGTTGCAAGTAAAGGTCAGAAGGCCAGGGGACTGGACACTGTAAAAGAGGCCATGAAATTAAGACTTAGAATATCAACAGAGTCAGAACAAGGAGTTTGGGTGATCAAATCAAGGTCAAAAGATGCCTTTGCCAGCTCCCTCACTCATGGCTTGCACAAGCCCTCTGTGGAGGTATGGCATGGGATTCTCACCCTCCCTCAGGCAAATCTGTCAGTGTTCTGCAAGGCTGAATGGGCACACTGTGTAGTACATTCAGTAGTCAATCAAATATTTCTCATGAAGATATAAGGAGGAAATCTTCTGATTTCAGAAAATTAGCATTTCCAAGGGAAAACTTAATAATGCCTTAATAAAATTGATTCAACTGAAGAGAATGAATGGAAAAATCAGTGAAATGCAAGAAGCATTGAAACTGACTAGTTTCCATTCTGTCAACACAGCAAAGGTGAGTGAATTACAATATACATCAGCAAGATAGAGAAAATTACTCCTTGGTCAATATAGATTTTAGATATATTCACATAGATACATACACACATCACACCATATATTTCCTTCCCTCTTATTCTGTGTACATATATTTTTCAGAGATAAACCTGAAGTTATTTTATACAGAAAGAGTTTCCAGATGCTGTAAACCACTATGGAGAATTCACCTTACATAAAAGATGGTTTCATGGTTCATGCAAATTTTTATGTCATGCCTTTCAACTCTGAGGCATGCATTTTCACATTTTTTCCTCTTGGAGATTTTAGTACTCACATATCAGCCATGAATGCAGAAATCATAGAAACAGGCTCTCATGAATAGGTCTTGTGAGCAGAAAAACTTCCTTGTGATTTGGGAGAGTCAAACTTGTGGTCTTTCCTCCCAAAGTACTTTCTGCATATTTATCCATTAGTTATAAACTGCAAAATGTTTTAGACCCTCTGAAAGAGGAAACAGAATTAGATAGTGCATTAATCTAATCACTAAATCTTCTCTACACAATCAGTCCAGTTCAAAAAGGATAAGAGTGGACATTCTCATAAAAAAGTCTTCTTGACAATCAGACAAATTAAATATATGATACAAGGATAACATACATGGTATGCCACATAAGGAGGGATCTCATCAATGTGTACAAATATCTGAATGCAGTGTGCCAAGGAGACAGTCAGACCCTTTTGACTGCTACCCAATGACAGGATGAGGCAATGGGCATGAAGTGAACTAGAAGTTCACTTCTAGTGTCCTTCTGAACATCAGAAAGCATTTTTTTTTTGCTATGATCATGAACAAGAACTGGCACAGGTTGCCCAGAAAAGGTGTAGAGTCTCTATCCACACAGATACTCAAAGGCCATAAGGAAGTGGTCCTGGGCAATTATCTCAGGGTGACCTTGCTTGAGAACGGGGGTGGGATCAGATGACTTCTGGAGGTCCCTTGTAACCTCAGCCATTCTTTGATTGTGTATCAATCACAAAATCATTCATGCATGCTTTCCATAGTATCAGAGGAACTGGCTTATAGATGGAAGCAAATGAAAGAAAGGTGACATTGAAGGAAGACTTTCCTCTGAAACACCACTGAATGCACAAACATACACATCGTTAATCAGCAATAAAATCCAACTGCTTGGACAATGTGACTTGGACAATTAGGTAGAGCATTTGCTGACAGTGTGCATCAATCAAACATTTTTAAATAGTTAATCAAACACTATATACAGCTGGCTATTAATTCTCAAAAGGTTTCTTAAATCATGTCTTATTACCCTGTTTATAGTCCTTCAAAAGTCAATGAGTGGTGAGTACTTAATTCACGCAGCAGCATCATACAGAGACACCCTAATGCCTGATTACTGGGTTAGTTAAACCTGTAAAGTAGGCTCATGTGCCATTTACAGACCCTTCACAATGCCTGGTGTTTATTAGCACCTAACAACGCTAGCCATCCTTGGTCTCATGCATTAAGGTTTGAGACAATATTTAATGTCCATTTTTGCTATGAAGATGCTAAGGAGATGGATTGAAAGAAAATTAAAAAACACACAAAATAATTTCCAAATACTTAAGGAGAAAATCTCAAGGAAATTTTATAAAGTAGGTATATTTTTATGTTTTGGCAAATACAGGAGACAGGGCGGGTCATCAGGCAACACACTTTAAACATTCGTGTTCCAAGTATACACATTTTTTATATATACACATAGAAAAAACTTTTATATATGTATTATGTAGTATAGTATACTCAAGCAAATGTTTATCTCTACAGTCAGTATAAGAGTCAGCCTGGTTATGTTTTAAATATAAAGCTATAAAAAAATTGGTTTTAAATACTATTTTCTATATACTACTGTAATTTTTTTTTGTGCTGCCCTCCTGATAGTGGACTTGAGTTTGCCCACACTGAAGCAGCACAGCTGGCTTATGCTAAGAACAAGTAATCAACTTAGAAGACCTGCCCATAGAATATTTTTCTGAAATAACCATATATATATAAAAAATATAATCTCTAAAATTGTAATATATAAAATTTTAAATTATCTATAATTACAGGTTATATTATGTTTTATTTACATCTGTAAATTTTGTAAATATATATCAACAGTAATCCACTGGTACATTAAGCAAGAGAAATTCTCCCTGTTTACCATCATATATTCAGTACCAGATGTACTCTGAACTCATAGCAGGGCTGACAAACCTCCTCTCAACATTAAAAAACCCAAGGCTGTATAAATTAGAGTTTAACTGATTAAAAGACCCAAATCTTCAGGGTCATTTGTATGACTTTGGGGTGCACAGCTAGAATTTACAATTTGTTCAAAGACATACAAAAAGAGTTCATTGTCAAACAGGAATTTAATCATTTGTATTTGGTTTTGGGTATACAAATGATGAATTCCTCGTTTTAGCCAGGAATGTGGGGGCAAATATTTTTTTCCCAATAGAAAACAAAGATTTGTTGAAACCTTATTATTTATTAAAGTCATTAAAATCATTAAAAATGTATTAAAAATGTATTTTAAACTGGAAAAAATACATTTTTAGCTGAAACCTAGAATGTATTGTAAAAAAGACACTTAAATTACATTTGTAGCAACAGAAAGAACAACTTTTTGATTTAATGTGGAAAACCTAAATTCTACTCCAAAATAATTAACAGTCTCTTTATGATATATTGAATCTCTGTATGATATAGTAACATCACTTGGGTGTTCTATACTTCAGATGAGATCTCCAAATCTGTGGTATTTAGGTTTTTGGTTTTGTTTGGTTTTTTGGGGTGTGTTTTAAACCTCCAGTGGTGTCGCCTGCAGGAGCTGCTCCAAGCCTTCACTTTCCAGATGGAAAGCTTTTTCTAAACAAGTTTGAATTTTTAAAAAAATTAAATTACTCTTTTTTATTTCTGTTAGCAAAAGCCCTCAACAAATAAAAAAAACCCCAACCAACCAAAATCAAAACCACAAAGAACCAAAAGAGCTGATGATCACTACTTTCTAACAATTTTTATTGCAAGGCTGATATCCCCACATCACTCTCAAATTTTACTGTTTATTTAGTGAAAACATTTTTCATTATTTTCCCTATCCAAAATCATCATTATTACAGGTATCTGTCGGCCCTTCACCTTCCCTAGCTGAAGCCTGAACAGCCCCAAATAGAGTACCATAACTTTTATACATTAATTTGGTGAAAACATTTCAGAATGACTTCTGGCTTTCCTGGAACAGCAACATATTGCTGACTTGGACTGTGGTGCGCTGTTATTTTTTCAGCAGCAGTGTTGCATACCTAATTATTTCCCATTTTATCACTTGCATTTATCTTCACTGATCTTCTTCATCATAATTTTTTTTTTTACCAAGGTCATTTTGATTTTTTGACCTGGATTCCAAGCACTTGCCAGCCCTTGCCCTAGAACTGCCCCTTAAGTTTTATCTTTTCTATCACAGAAGGGACTAAAAAATACCACACTAGGTTTCAGCCCATAATGAATACCCTTCCAACTTCACAATGAACAACAAATAAACTTTCATTTAAGCATGTTGGGCATTTAATTCTTGGTGATTTACTTCTGAAATATATAGATGTCAGCTGAATAAACCTGTCTGAAATCAAACTGTATTGGAGCTGCTGCTTGTCACCTGCCCATGAAAAACGTACATCTATTTAACATGACTTCTTGAATACCCATGTTGGCTGTATCTTAAATCCTTATTAATCCCCACATTAGATGGATACCAGAATATTAAGATCCAGTTATTGAGAGATGCCTCTGACCAAATTAAGGTGCAAAAGAGACCACATGCTGAAGTCAATAGTATGGATTTTTTTAACAATAAAATGTGAGGTAGAGAGATAGAAAGAAATACAAAAAGAGGAGAGACAGAGAGAGACAGAGAGAGGTTAAGCAGAAGTTAGTCACCACATGTGGATCCACTAGCATCCTGTTGTTCCTTCTTCACCCTAGGCTTCTCGGTGATGGGGGCTCCCAAAGTTGTTCAAAACTTTTCACTATGCATACATTTTTGCAAACAGAGAAATTAATGCTCATTGGCTACACAGTTCTCTTAATTTATTGGTTAAATGATCCCCTCGCTTCTAATGCTAATTAGTGTGCAAGCTTAGTCTCTGTCTTCTTTTGAGTTTTCTTGAGCTGTGGTCAGTGGTCATGATCTCCCCCTGCCAGAATTACCTTTTACCTTGTCCGAGCTGATTTCAGCAGAGTGGCTCAGTTGGCTTTCCTTGTGGTCCATAAATTGTCCATTATCAGTGGTACATTCAAATGCCCCAGCTTTGTTAACCTCCCCCAAGGTGTGAGACAACGATAACACCACCTTTATTTTAACTCAAGTTCCTGACATCTCCTGGCAGAGTCCTTCTGTGTCCTAAACAGTGTTTGAGACAGTCACGTGTCATTCTTGAACGTTTGTAAAAGTATTTATGTAAATTACACATCTGTAGTCCACTTTTTTATTGTGAATAATCAAACAAAATTTTTTGCAATCAAATATTTGGTTATCTTTCACATTTTCAGACCAAAAGTCTTTACTTTTCTTGACCTTTCCCTTTTAAGAGAAGTTAAAGAAACCTATTTTTTTAATGTGTTTTGATTGAGAGGTCTGCATTTTATCCTATCAGTTTATGCTATTCCTTTACACTTTTGCAGCAGAGGTAGACACCAAACCTCAAGACTGCACCAGCTGGATCTAAGACAATTCAAATTATCAACACCTTACTTCAAAACTCATATCTTCAAAAATCAATATCCATAGCACTGTGATAAGCTTTCTAAGTAGATAGCATCGATGAAAACTATTCACATTAACTACACAGTTCTGAAGGCTTGAAACAGTATGCAAATATAAAGGACATCTAAATGCAATAAATCAGACAGACACAGCCTTTAATGAATACATCCCTTAATGCTACACAATAATTTCAAAGTATGGTATGTTTAGGCTAGATAGTCTAATAAGATTTTATGTCTTCAACTGTCGTAATTTAATTTTATGGAAAATTATCTCCAAAGCCAGCACCCATAAAAAAAATTAGCATACAAAAATTCTAGATAACCAGAATAAACCACCAATTATTTAAATAGTTCAACTTCACTGTGTATAGGACTATGTGAGGGGGTTTTTTTGTGTATTTCCTGAGTGGCAGAGAGTGGCATGGGGCCCAAACCCAGCAGGGCTGAGCTGTGACTCACAGTAAATTTGATCGTTGCTTTCCCAGTCCCTTATCTTCAATAAACTGAAGTAAATTAAACTTCCTGTGTGAGGAAGGTGACAGTCAACCAGCTATGAACAAACTCACTGATCCCAATTCTTTCACACAAAGAAAAACTTTTCTTATCCCGTTTAGTTCTCAGGCAAGATGCAGTTAGTACCTCACTTGTCAGGCCTCGTGGCAGCACAAAATTAACACCTTTGTCATGAGAAATTAATTGTTTCCTTCTCTTTTTTATTCATATAAATAGAATATATTCTAAGATTTTAACCAAGAAAGAATTAGAAGAAAAGGCAATGGAATGACTGCATAAAAAAATTGGCTCTCTCTTTATAAATACCACATACACGAAAAATAAACAAAGAATTATAACATCTACATTTTCCTCATAATTTTTCCAAAAGTTAAACATGAAAAAGAAACACAAAGATGCAGTATTATTCAAGCTAAAACCTTTTTTTTAGTGACAAAGGTTTCAGAAGAGATATCCCACACAATTTTTCATCCCTAGTATGAACATTTCATTTGCTCTGATCATCACAATATCTGCATGCTTAATCCACTGCTCAAAACAGCAGACTGGTTTCTGAAAGTCGAACAGTAACGGCCTACAGAGTGAGTGCATTCAAATCCCCTGCCACTAAAAATCAATAAACTGACCAATTTTGAAGCTGAGCTGTTTTATTACACAGTAATGAAATTTAGAATTTTGTCAACCAACACATAGTGCTGAGACCTAACAAGCTGTTAAGGGCAAGGAGAGCATATATTAGAATTCCAGCATTCATTCCTGTCGGACTTTTCAGTGTTGACACCCAGCATGTCACTCAACAAACTGAGAGGTTGCTTCTTCCTCCTCCCATGAAACAGGTCTGAAGGTATATTTCTGTTGCCTATAACAAAATATCAACAAATTCATTCTATCCCATGGCCCCAGAAAAATAATTAAGGTGTGCTTCCATTTGATGGAAAATAAACATTTCTGCAGGAAGACACAGAAGACAGATGTCTAAAACTACTTAAAATTGCAGAATGAAGTCAACATCCTGTGTGTGATGGACATTCTGATGATGCTCTGAGAAACAGTAGGTTATTGATATGATCTGGGAAATTTGTTTTCTGAAACTGTACCCTTTACAGATCCATTTGTCTTGTATTTCTTCAATCACTCATTTTATCTTGGCATATAGCACTAGCAACTTACAGCTTTGTTTTGAAGTTCCATGGCTGCCTCCATGCACAGAATTACGTGTTTTCTTCAAGCCTCCATTTTCAGGTTTGTCATAGAGAAAAGAGGGAGAGCACTTAATGTTTCTGTCTCCCGTTACACTCAAGCTTTTCCCAAATTTAGTTGCTGCTGCTTGCTGCATTTACTTTCTTTGCCTCATTAATTTCTGATATCTGCTGCATGGCTTATTGCACAATAACATATGCTCTCTGATATCCCACTTTCTCCTGCAACCTTTTCAAGTACACTTGAAAAAAGAAAACTATTTTGATTGTCGGTTACCTCTGGAAGAATTACATTACACTTGGCAGGAGTGTGAATACTCACTCAAGGCTAAATGTTATTTGTGCAACAGAGTGAAATTGAGTCTCACCTGATTTGATGGTGCATTTGTAAAGGTTAGGTGTATTTTGATCACTATATATGCCATATATATATATATATATATATATACATATATATAAGTAGTATACTTCTCAATTACTATTTTTGCTTGTTCAAAGATTGCATTGACTCTCTCAGCGATCCCATGGCTTTAATTGTTTCTGATGCTCTATACTTTCACATACCCCATTTCAGTCCTTTACATGGAGATTTGTGCATTTTTGAGCTTCTGTCTCAAAAAGACTTTTAAAAAACCATGGGAGGCCCAGAGAGTTTAACAGCAATATGAAATGTTCTGAGAAACATACAGGTGTGTTATCACCTTAGGAAGGCAAAAGTGAGACTGAGACATCTGCTTGTGGGTTCAGCTGCCAAACCCCTAAACTGGAAGGTAGAATCTTCAACACCACTAAGTTTTATGCTTTGTCAGTGAAAAAGGGTTTTCTTATTTTCACATCTTGAATAAATATGTCACTAAATCAAAATAACTTTTTTTTTTTTTTTTAATAAACAGATGCACACACAGACAAGGCTTCATTGTAAGCACTTGCTGGAAAACTGAAGCTTTTATTTCAGTAACTTCAGTAACACACACAAAAGACCCTTGGTTTACTACCATCATGGAATATAAAAAAGAGTTACATATTCTTACTTTTGCCTGTGAGGGATTCTAGATACTGAACAGCATTTACAGCCCCCCAACATACAGAGAGTACTCACCTCTCACAATCAGTTTACAGTCTGCAAATAATTGCTGTGCTTCCAGAGCTTCTGCCCAAAATTTTATTCAGGGCTGAACACTTCTAAAATATTTGAATTTAATCTCAGGTTCATAATTTCAATGGTTTGCTATTGCTAGAAATGTTAAAATATTGCTCTTCTAGAAGATTAAATATATATTTTGTGCTAGATGTAAAAAAACCCAAAACTCTCACCCAAGCAAAATCCCTCTGAAACAGAAGATTTTGAGGGTTTTTTAAGTACCGTTTTGCACAACATAAGTACAGAAAAGGCGGTTGTGAATTTTTTCATCATTTTTGATCATCAGAATAATAAGAGACCATGGTCTTTTCCATGATTCTTTCTTATGTGAACTAGGTTTTGAATTCTTAGACAGCAGGTACAGAAAGCTTCACAGTACTGCCCATGCCTCACTTTAGAAGCTCTAACTAAAAATAACAACAAAACAACTTCCTCCATAGTTAAGAATCACATTCAAGCCTTAAAAACCTTCCTCAGGTAAAGTATTCTTTCCCTCTGTGAGGGGGAACCATGTCCATCCTCACATAAAGTTACCATAATACTCCAGATGAAAATGTTCTAAAGAAAATATGGTGAAACAAATTAGAATCTATTAAGGACAAGAAAAGATAACTACGTAGCATGTACAAAGGGGATGGGATGTGTTTCATATTTTGAATTTATAATCTTTGCTGGTTTAATATTTTAGCTGAACATTTTATATGAGAAGGTTCACACACCAAGATATTTTTCTGATTGAAGAAGATGGAAAAAATAGCTAGAAATATTTCTCATAGCATGAATTTTAGGTTAAAACAACTAAACAGTAACCTTGTATGCAATTAATTCCCCAAAGTTACTGTAAAATGTGTTGTGAGAGCATTCACCTTACAGTGACTGAAGGAACCAATGACAAAGCTTTTGACCCCTCCAACCCTCCAGGGCAGCCTTTTTTAGCAATCACTTCTCCCCTTGCCTCCCTGCAACACTTAAAATAAATCACAGGCTGGATCCCCATTCATATCTGTCTAAAAATCTAAAGGGAGTGTCGGAAAAGCTCTAATATATATATATATATATATATATACCACTAAAATACTACACAATCAAAGCAGTAATGATAGATGAAGGGCATTATTCAAGCAGTGTCACTATGTCACAAAAATCTAATGGTGCTACTGGACATACTGCTGGGGCAACTCCCATCAATAGTATGGAATATATTTTCACCCTTCTAAAAGCCACTGCTTCACCGTTCACATTCTCTGCTTCAGGAGTTTTAGTCAAAAGAATGAACACAGTATTTGAGGATATAGGTTTCCACTCAAGAACCACATCTTAAAAGGAGAGGTTTCACTGTAAAAATGTTTCTTTTGTGGTAGAATCATATGTTCTCCATAAACCATAAAAACACAGAGGAAAAAATGCCTCATTTAGTTCAGCACAAGCTGAAGTAGTTTCTACAAATCTGGAAAATTCTATCAACCTAAAATTCAACTTAAAACCCAATAAAATTGCAGCCGAAATACTTAGTTGGGGTTTTCATCTCATGTCATTGTTCTGTCATATAAATTCTAATTCAGGAATCCCTACTTTATTGAGACTCAATGCTGAAGAACTCCTTGTCTTTCCCAGAATAATGTCAATCAGAAAAATCAGGACTGATCCATAATTCAAGCACATTTAATAAAAAAGCAGCAGCAAACTGAATGCCTTTTTCCAATTATTTTCTAAGCAAAACTGTCTGCTACAGTAATGTTTTACTGCAAAGCATAGGGTTATAAAATAAAACAGCAACAACAAATCTTAAAAATGCCTAACTCATTAGAAAGTTCAACTTAAAAGTATTCAAAATAAGAAGTAATAAAGAACTTTTTTCTCTTGCTATTACCTGTATCTCCCCCTTGGAAATATTTTACTTCACTCTGTTGCTATTCTTTCTCCGACCTACACATAAATACCTTTGTAGCCCAGTTAACATCACACTGTAGATAGAGTAGCTATTCCATTAACTTCTTGCCATTGCTATCTCCATTATCTCAGGGAGCTTTCTCCCTGTGTACACATGATTCAGAGAAGGAAGCACGAGAAACAAGTTGTGAACTGTGAACGATGTACAGTCAAAAAGGCTTCAGAACCAGCAAACGAATGGCAACTAAAGATATTTGAACATGGATAAGAGATTTACAAAGGGCATAAGAATTACTTGGCCCCTGATGAAAAGGGCCTAAATAAAGAAACAGGTTTTTTCCCCATACTCCAGAGTTGTTTGTGTAAGCACTGGTACCGTATTTTTACTAGAAAGTAATTACATAAATTAAGGGAATAATGATCTGAGAAAAGCCTTTATTATTAACATCTTGCATGAAAGCTGGCTCAAATCTTTACACTGCTTAATATAGAAAGCTAAGAATATTTTAGGGGAAGGAGCATTCCATATTTGTTTTTTATCTCTATTATTTTCCTAATCATCCCTTCTAATCACTGCTAAAACAGAAACAAAACAGTGAGTTAGGAAGGCCTTATATCTTATATATACTGCTATGATCATTCTTCTCAGTACAGCACACATGACTTTACTTGCCATGTGACTAACCAAGCAGGATACTACTTCTATTCTGGAAGTTCGTATGTTCCAAACCATTAATTCATTATCTGTGTTTCTTCTGAGTTCACACAGACCCCACACTAGACCAATGTCAACTACTGGTATGAAAAAATATATGCAGCTTTGCCTGTGCTTTCTTGTTCCTTGTCATATTCAACTCTAAGATAAGCAAAATACTCAGCAATCAATCTACACCTAAAGAAAACCACTTATGATTTAGAAATGGTTTAAATTTAACATTTCTTACACTTTGAAGCAATGGACTTTTTAAAATTTATTTTTTACACTGAAAAACTCATGGACACCAAATACCATATATATGAAGCAAATAATTCATTGCACTAAATAAAGTCTTAATTACATCATCAAAAATATCTATTATTAGTTTCGTTACTGCAATACATAGTCTCATACAGAACCTGCCATAACTGCCAAGCACAGAAAAAGCCTCAAGTACAGGAGAAAGGCTCACAAAGGCTGGCTGCACTTCAGGCGGCTCTCTTGAAAGCTCGCTCTTGCATAGGCGAAGTTACAGCGTTTCAGGGAGTGGGTATGCAGAGCCAGCCCTACAGCTGTCAGCTACAGCTCGTAGGCATACCGGGAGCCGCTTTCTGTTCAAGTTACAAAGCATTCTATAGTTTGCTTTGCTGACTATCTTCATACACTACAAGCAGTAAACCATACACAGTGATACCTTGACATTTGCCTATAGCCTATCATAGCTACTACCATCACCATGTTATAGTCATTATTATCCAATCACAAGAGTAAGTAAGTTACAATTTAAGCTTACAGTGGAAAATTCTTAGACCTTTCTTCTTCTTGCTACATCAACATTTCTTGTTTGCCTGCCATATCTTTCTTTTTGGTAAAGACATGTTTTCTATTGACTTATGCTCTTCTTGAGACTTATTTACTTGGTGAAAAACATGTCTTTGTTTGTAATCACATACCTTTGATCTGCTCCTAAAAATCTCCTTCCAAATCTCCAACCTTTGCCTTCTCAGTTACTCAGCGATCACTGTTTCAGCAAAACATCCTTTATTCTATATCAAAACTTGCTTTCATTTCTACTTCATCCCCAGCTTCTACATTCACAGGCCTTTCTGCCAAGCCTACATACATTACCAAACTTTCATCCTCCCCAACACTCAAGAGTAATTAAGATAGTTTGTAGAGAAACACTTAATAGTACCTTGGTACCTATAGTACCTATAGTTTTCCACAGGGTTTCTCTGGCTCATCCCATGATCTCCCAGGTCATAAGGCTGACACTGACAACCTTCTCCAGGTGTAGGTAGAAGAATCACCAAAACATCTGTCTGCTGTCAGCAGGGGACAGCAGAAAAGTCCTCCTGCTCTTAGGATCTGCTGGAGTTTATCCAAATATGATTTCTTAATACAGCCTCTTTTTTTTTCACTGATTTCCAGTTAAAGCCTGAAAAAAAAGGTGGTAAGCAATTTCCACTTTTGATACAAAGCTTTATAATGAACAGATAGCTTAATCTGACTTTCCATTCCTTGACTGCAAAATGGAATTAAAACACTCTGCCGTTTAAGACAAAATAAGAGGTGGATACTCTGAAAAGAGTTATCTCCCCATAGAGTTTTAGCCCTTTCCACCAATAAGGAGAAACAAATACAGGTAGATATGAATGATATCAGTAGATCTAAGCCTCTACCTGCGCTGCCTCAGCTCTCCTGGTGACAGCGACAGGGGAAGGCAAAAGGCAAGAGAGAGAAAAAAAAACCAAGCAAAAAACCCCACCATAAAACAGAGCCTCTGCCTTAGAGCAAAAGCCACAAGGCAAGAGGGTCTGCTTGGTAAGTATCTGAGTTGTATTCAGGACACACAGTCACATCTCACAAATGCATAAAGAAATCTCTACGTAGTCTAGAAGAAAATATTAACTCAGTTGTCTGTGGGTTTATTTCCTACTTTTCAAGACATATCTTATAAACACATTTCTCTACAGAAATAAAAACCATCAAGGTAGGCTGGTTAGTTTATCAAAGAGTCAAAGACTAAGACTGTAGAAACAGAAAGCCTCAGATAAACAGCACATGAATCCGCACTTTGTAATTCATATCCAAAATTTTGACTTAGATTCTGGATTATGCAGAGACTACAAATGTGATCTTTCCAGCATGCTCTGTGCACCTGCAGGCAAGAGTGATTTTCTGATTCTTTCCACCTGAAAAGAATATATGTGATGAGCTCTGAAAGAGTTCACAATTGTCTTTGAGAAGGTGGACATAAAAAAAAAAGCAAAAGGGTGTCAGACAGATCTCTGCACAGGATATCAACTGATGCATATATGAGGTGGGAAGCTGCAGATTCTTGCTTGAAAAAATATACATTGGCAAAATTATTTGTATCACTTTGTGCATAGCTACGGAAGCATTACTGAAGCTTCTCCACAGTGTACTTGCATTCTTTTCAGTCTTGCTGGATTTTTAACAGTGGTCAGAGAACCTTCAGAATTTAACTTCAGATAATAATCTCAACATTAAGGGGCTTATGAAAAGTATCACACCCTTTGCTACCCTTCACTGTATCTTCCTTGTTTCTCCATCTGCTGTGATTGCTGTTTCAATGTCCTCCTTCCCTCCGCACTATTCTCTGCCAGAGCCAGCAGCAGCATTTCCCTAAAGAGCTGACAGTTCTCTGGTCTCCTCTCCTCTCCCACCCCCTTCCTTACACCTCCTCCTCACCCCTGCAATTTACACAACGAGATGCATAACACACTTCAGTCCCTGGTTTATTTTCCTTCCTCACAGGTCTCCAGTTTGAATTTTCAAGTATTCTGGCATCTAAGCAAGACAAATCCTTAAACATGTCAGATTAGCTTGCTTAGTTTATACAACACTGAATAGCTCGAGGGACTCCTAATGGCTAGGGAGCCTTTTGTTGACAGGCTGTGGTTTCAATACCAAATCACGTCCATGATGGCCTTGAGTCAGCTTTATCTGATGCTTGTTTCATGAGGATACATAATATGAGTTGTTGAGCTCAACATCCATTTTTATAATAGAAGATGATCACAGCCAGCACTTTTGTTGTCAGTCTCGGGGGAAAAAAAGGCTGAGTGCAGGAATGGAAAGTCAGGGAATGCTTTACAGGTGCAAATGTGCCTGAAGAAGTAAACACACACATTACTCATACTACATGCTGCAGCACACTTCAGTGCCACCAAAAATTGCCAGCTTGGTCCCAGAAGGGATACACAGCTATAAATACAGCAAACTGGATTTATTAACCCAGGCACAACATCTCCTTAACAAAGGTGTACTTCAAAACCTAATCTGAGCCCTAAGCTTCTGTATTTCCCCAGAAAGTGCAGGCACACTTGCAAGTGTGAGTCACTGCAGCTCCGGAGGGTTGTCCTTATTTTGGGAGGACAGCTGCCTTTGGATATGCTTCGATTACCCCCACAGCAGCCTGGAGCTCTGCCATCACCAGGACTCAATTCACCCAACACAAAGAGTAATATCACCTTTTCTTGAATAGCTAAAACATATGTTTCTTAATCCTTAAGACACATAAAAAAAAAAAAAAAAATTACATTCTCCTAAATATTACCTACAACTGGGTTGTTGAGATGTCCATTTGCTTGTGTAAGAATTTACTGTATCAAAACAAGGCTCTGCTAAGTTCACCATCACAACTCCAATCGTGTTGGGTGTAACACCAGGTGTTAGGAAGGAGTACAGGCCACACAAATATAGAGGGATGCTTCCCTTGCCAGTGCTCCCACCTTCAATAATCTGCCCTCCCTGAACTTCTACACCTGAAGATTGCATCTGAACACTGGACTTAACAGCCACCAATGTGGCTACAGATGTATCTGTAACATCCCTCTTTTTAAAATTTGGTTGTATAAAAAGGCACAAGTGACTATGTCAGCAGATTTCTATATGTGTATTGAACTGTATATCAAGAATGATAACTAGAAAACAACAGCCAAAAAACCCCATCCAGCATAGCTCCTTAACTTTGAAACAGAAAAAATCAAGAAACTGGCTATGTCCCACGGGCTCTTCCCAATCCAGATCCCTTCAGTTCTGAGAGACTGCCCAGCAAAAGGGGGAACTGAATTAGTGTGCTAAAGAAGTGATGGTCTTGTCACTGGGCCAGAGTCAGTTAAACACAGGGGTGGGAGAACAGTGTGTACAGCCATCAGGAATTTTTTTTAATACTTTTCCCCAGTTACAGTTAACTGGAAGAAGGCACTTTATTCAAAACAGAAAAATTTTAGATCTCTCTGAGGAGAGAGTATGAATAGCTCACAGCTGCCTAAAACCTTCCTGTGATATGCATAAACTACATTTTTATTAGAACTGGATTATACTAGCTGCTATCCAAGAGGTTCAAATGCCTAACCACTGGAGACAATCAGAAGCACAGAAAGATCTCTGCATAATGAACATAAATATCCTTTCAAACAGAAACTCATAATCTACTCTGCTGTAATCAAGTCTATATTGTTGTATAAAGAATTTTAAGCAGAAGAGCAATAAAAAGGACAAGAAAAAAGAGGAACAAAAGAAATTTGAATGTTTCTTCATGATCACTTTGTTTTAATTTTTTTCAATAAAGTAGTTATATATGATAATTTATTATTAGACAGTTTCATCTCATAAGTATAATTCCAGAACTAAAAAGGTTGTCTTTCATCTTCATATTTTAAATGAAAAGTTCTTTCAGAAGTTTCAAAGTGCGATTTCAGCCTCCATTTCTGAGACTAGTAACTGCAATCATACAGTCACTGCTTCTTGCCAGCACTATGGCAACTGCTTTAAACAAATTATAATCCTTTCAAACAAGGACAAGCCCAGTGACGAATTTCATCCCAGGTGAAGACTTGACTATCAAAGATGACTCAAGCAGTTCTGTATTTCTTCTTCCAATACTTGCTCCCCTTTTCTGTCATATAACAATTTAACTGGCAGTAGAATTTGTCAAGTGACTTTTCAACACTAGAGTAAAAATATCACCATTTTGAATTTTGTATGCCTGCTTTGCAGTGTTCAGAAAAGAGGACCATACAGGAAGTCTGGGACCAACCCAGAAAAGGCAGACAAAAATGAATTTATTGAAAAAATTTCAGTAAATTCACATCCTGAATATTCTGAGGAATGGAAAACATATTCAGTTGTATTAATACAGAACAGATACCAACTTGGTTTCTTGGCAGCAAAATAAATTTAGAGGTATTCTCCTTACTGGATCCAGTGAGTAGGAATTACATAAAATGGAATAGGATGAACAAAAACATCAACATTTGTTCCTAGAAAGGGTCCTGCTTCCAAAAGAAAGTACTGAAAGAAAGCACCTGAATGTACTGTAAAATAGTGAGAAGAGCAGCTGGTAATTTTTATTACAAAGACTTGTCTACCATCACTCTAAGTATTTTCACACAAATCAATTGTTTATTGAATGATTATCTCACGTTCACAATTTGTGCCTATGAAGAACACATCTCCAGTAAGTGCTGTTTAAGGAGCACAAATAAATTCACTTCTTTTTCCCAACATTTCTGAATAGGACCTCAGAGTATGCAAAGAATTTCTTCTACATGGCACAGCCTTTTTTAGGATAGGTAGAGATAACTATGACCAAATGCAGAAGTGACTATTCAGGCAATCTATAAAAGTAGCAGTGATCTCTTCCCACTTGTATTTAATACTACAGTTGTGGAAAGTATCAAACCTTTCACTAAGGGATAAAAATTAGTCCAATGTAGAAGCCAGAAACCTAACAGTAATCTTCATTAAGGACTTATTTCTACAGAATATGTAAAAATAAAGCCATTGTAGAAAAACAGTATGTAGAAAAAAAACCAAATACGAACAAACAGAGAAAATGAAAGCCAAAACTGAAGTTCAGGTAAGCTAGCAAGGCATGTAAGTCTATGTTACATACTAAATAAGGGAGCTGCATTGCAAACTCCTGAGCAATCCTTAGTCATCTATCCACCCTGCAAGTGTGGCAATATTTCCACTATCTTATTACTGACAAATCCAAAACCCAACTTAAAACAATGAGATGTAACCCTATACAGTTTATGGATTTTAAAAATATGCTGGAAATGCTGCTTAAAAGAAACTTTGCAGAAAAAAACTGAGAGAGAGAAAGAGAAAAGGAGAGAAAGAGAAAAGGAGAGAAATTTTGGCACAAAATAAAAATGTCCTAATACTGGGACCCACTTGGCTCTGGATAACTTTCCCAAGATAAATTCTGAAAGCCTCATCACTTGATTAGTTAAAATAAAGCACTGGGAAATATACATCATAAATATACCAAGGCAATCTTGCAGTGGATGAGATTGAACAGAATGGCATAATACATATTTTTCCAATTCTAATTTCCATGACTATGAAAATATTGCATTTAAAATGGAAATTAATGGCACATACAAAGTTTAATAATTTACTATCCATTTTTATGTTGCCTAAACAACCCAGTATATCATTTTATTAATACATGCAGATCCTGCCAAAAACTAATCAACAGGGGAGGGGAAAAATATTCTAAAAAAAAAATCACTTTGTTCTTCAATAATTTAATAGCTATTTACAGTCATAAAGCACAAGTACAGAGTAATAAGGAATAGCAGGTTCTACAGCTTGTTAGAAAAGAACAAAACTCAGCTTTCAGAAGGGGAGGAGGAGGAAAGATACATAGAACTGCTATAATATTAAAAAAAACCCAGTCTTAGATGTCAGATGACAAACTCAAGCAACATTAACTGATTCATGTCTGATGTCTTTGAAATGGGGGCTTTGGCTATATAAATGCAATAGCACAGTGCATATGCTATCTAATTTACAATCATCTAATCCACCTAGTGCTGATGTCCATATCACTGAGGGAGATCCCCTACAGACAACTCAGTATCTCACACAGACATTCAGGGGGAAAAAAAGAAAGGAAAACTGAAAAAGTAAGGAAGAGGACTCTCCTTTCTTGAACTGATACAGAAAAGAAGAAAAGCAAAGATAAATTTAGCACAGTCAAAAGTTAAAAGGGATCCTTTTAAGCTGCCTTTTACTACTGTTACCTAGAGACAAGAGGATGCAAGCACCACCCAGCTGCACCAACACCCTAAACATTAAAAAACAAAAGAAGAAAAAAAAGGAAAAGGTAATGAGATAACAGCTGGATACAACTACACAGCAGCTGGTACTAAATGCCCAGTATTTTTGGCATTAATACAAAAGAGAAAACCACTTCTTAAACAATATGCTAGTTCATTTACAGTATGTATCTGTGACAAGACTCAGTATGTTTTGAGCACTCATCACTTCTGTATCCATGTATATAAATTCTTCGATCGCGCTCCACAGTAGATTCCTTGACAGAAAGGAGTTGAGCCCACTACTTCATGTTTGCCTCCTAATCAGAAAATATTTTTCTTTAATCACTGTCTTAGAAAATTATGTGCTGTGAAGACTCCAAAATGACCTAGTTTTAACCACTTCCCTTTCATCAATAAGGAGAGATGAATGCGAGAGGATATAAGTGAAAAAATAACAGTTTATTAAAAAAACAAAACAGCAACAAACAAGATAACAGCAATATCCTCTAGATATGAAAGTGCTGAATCTCATGGACTCCCCAGAAAGAAAGAAAACAAGAGGGGGAAGAAGCCTCTCACCCAAGTTGGTGGCTGCAGTAGCAGACCACATGGTCCAGAGGAAAAAGACAATGTGATGGAAAAGCCTTCTTGGTTCAACCTTCTCCCTGAAACAAAGAAAAAGTGAAGGTAGGAGCTTACAAAGCTCTTCTGGTGGCAGATACAGGATGCTGGCCTTGTCCAGGGCAGCTCCAGGCCTGTGGTGTTAATTTCCTTCTCAGCTGGCTGGACTTGGTTGGTGTTGGCGCTTCAGTTCCATGTCGCTGCTGCATCACGGGGAGGAAGAAATGGTCCCACTGAGCACTGAAAAGCCCCCAAACCACAAAACAGACAAATAAACAAAACCAGCAAAAAAGTGAGATGTTTGCTTCTTAAAGTGACAAAGTCCAAAACAGTGGCTTAGTGGTACTCTCTATCTCTGAGACCTTCCTACAGCAGCCTTGCAGGAAGCACTGAATCTTTAATGTTGGTACATCATTTGCATTTGAACCAAAAATTGCCTTATAATTCAGTATGCCTTTCTGCATAAAGTAGTCCAGTGGGACAATTATGTAAAGGCATCCACTCTGTTTTGACACTTCTTTCTATAGAAAGAAGATACAAATATATAAAAAGAAACCAAATATTTTAAAAAATCAGCAAGGAGCATTAACCAACACCAGCATTTGTATAATTTCACTCTAAAAACATGGCACTTCTTGACTGAGTACATTTCTGTCCTCATTCAATGCAGTGGGCAGAGTTTATTATCCCATGTTTCAAAGATAAATGCTGTCAATGAAGTGAAACAATTCCAGATTGTCAAATACCTGTTTAGATAACATAAATTACACCTCCCTCCCTGCTGCTCATCAAGAGAGTATTGTGTATTCTGGGAAGGATGCATGTGATGATATTTTGCACGAATGGAGCGCATTCATGGTTCCTGCTTCACACCCCAGCAATTTGATTAACTAAAGTTACTTCAGATGTCATACTTCAATTCTCAGTTCTCATATTCGGAAGAGCCTTCTTTCAGGCTCTCCTTCTACCCTTTCCAACCTCATTTCCCTTTGCACATAGACACATGTTACTGTAGGGACTGGAGGACAAGGACAAAAGCCCTAAGCATGCATTAAATTAGCTCATTTTAAATTTAGAGTTGCATGCACACACCAAACTATATAAGACTTGGTCTCAGGGGCAACATTTTGTTCTGCCACAATGTACCATTTTCACTGTAGTGTACTTCCAAATGGCAGTTCTATCTCTAACCTGATATCATACACTTATAATTAAAGGAAAATGTCTCAAGAAGGAAGCAGAATTTTTTTTTTTTTTTTTTTTTTATGGTGAAATGGGCCTATCTTGAGATGGGTGTTATTGTGGAAGGGAACACCTATCAAAGTATTTGACAGATAAAAATGTTTTTTTCTTTTTTTAAAGTCAGGATTATACTTCAGTTAAGTGTATCCCATTGGAAGGCATGGGATGTTCCAATAGTGCTCCCCCCAAAAAGACAAGCTAGAGAATTTGAATGGTTAAATACAAATATACATAACTACCATACATAGACACCAACACTTTTTAATGCAAAGCTGATTTTTCTCCTCCAGACTTCTGTAGCCACTGAGTTGCCAGAACTGCAAATGGTTCCCAGAAAGCAAAATGTGAAGAAACCATCTGTCTCATTCAGAAAAGTTTTAAGTCTGCCATATTGTAGTTTTAAAACTGTTCCCACAGACAAAAGTAAGCTTAAAAACTGGTAATTGCAGTGTCGCAGTTGTGGCAACATTCAAGTTGGGGGTGAAGTGGTGCTTCCATTGTTTTGTGATGTTGTCAGAAAATAACATTTGGACTAAAACTTCTTATGCTTGGTCTCCTTGCAGCTATTCATACTTACAGATTTCTGTTTGTTTGAAGGAAAAGGGAGAATTTGGAATGGCAGAGGGTAAAAAGGAAAAATAAAATGAAAACAGTAAGTTGCAAATGCAGCTTTTATCCTTAGGATTAATATTCCCAGAGTTTTTAAGTGCAGACAAGGTAAAATTCATTGTCGGTCACATTCTACCCTCATTGTTAATCCTACTATGCTCCTCTGGACAGAATTCAGATTTAATTTCAAAACTGGAAAGTAACTTCTGTTTTTAATGTGACACTTTGCTTTTACCTTATTTTGATGAGAAAACCCAAACTTTGGAAAGCATCACACTACTTACAAAAGTTGATCTTAATTTAGCATCACAATTTTTGATGTAATTTTAGAAATTATCCATCAGCGCAAATCTATGACTAGAAGTAATGAATTCTCAGCTTCCAATCACATGAATTTTATGTATCTTCACTTAATTTCTTCAGTCAACCTGCTTGTGAGAGACAGGAAGGACTGCTGGCTTGAAACATGTCATGTGTGTGTTTAGGTGAAGGGGCAGGTCAGGTTTTGCTCTGGTGAGGCAGTGCACTGCCCTGTACAGCCCATCCTCTCTGGGCCTGTATCCCAGCACCTGCAGTGGCTGCCAATCACTGGCACAGCAGAGGCAATGCTTCACACTCACCTCTGGAGCCCCTAACCCAGCTCCTGAGTGGCCAAATGACCAGAAGTCCCACCTGGGAGAAGGGCTCAGGAAGGTCAAGGGGTATTTAAGGCTGAACACGAGGCAAGAACATGTCTTGACCCTACCTCCTCTTGGAATTTCTATCAGCTGAACACCACTGCAACCAGGAGTCATAGCTATGTTTCTTCTTTTCTGTATCTTTTCTGTCCTTTCTTTCTTTCTTTCTCCTTTTTCTAATTCCCTCTTGGAATTTTTGAGTAACTTAAAATCGAATGGGCTTAGATTTTGCAGAGTTGAATGGGCTAAATTAATGCTTTGAGAAGTGTTTTATGTTGACTGAATGCTGCTCTAAACCTTTTGCCAACGTTCTCAATTTTCTGGGGTTGCCATTAAAGTTTTTTTTTGTTTTGACCTCTTGAGAATGTCTTGCCAGTATTTCTCCGACGTGTCTAACTCAGAGTATGCAAGAAACAGTAAATCTCTTTTAAAAGTGTCATCGAGTGCATTTTTTGGGGTCTATACACTGCTAAAGCTACTGACAAGTTAAAATGGCAAGGTAAACTACTTGACATATAAGGATAATATTAATAGTTTATAATTATACATATATATGGTAATATCCATGATTTCTAAATACCACCAAAGTGCAATTCCTCCATACTTTCCATGAAGTCCATTGATTCAGGCGCTCCTGAACAGCAATATATGTTGCCATGCATACTTTTCAACACAAGCAACAGAGCAGTCTCTCCAATATAATAGCTACAGCAACAGGCAAAGAAAACTCGGCGTCCTATCGATACAGGGATGTTCATACTCTATTAAGTGTTTAATAGTAATTTTTGGCTTGTTTGTATCATTGTGTCTTAAGTTAAGGCAACCAGCAGAGTTACTCTGTAAATGATCTTGTAAATATAGCTCTTTATTTATTTTAATATTTATGTATTCATGTGGTGCAATTGTAAAATAAAGCCCTTCGCTGTGGTGAATACACTCCGGGGGATGAAGATAAGGTAGTAGTGGGTAATTTAACTGTGAATTTCTTGACTTGTGTAAAATAAAATATCAATTTACACTTAATTCTGTAATTGTTTTAATTGAGGAAAACAAATTACTGAGGGAGAAAGTGCCTTTTAGCACACAATAAAAACAACAGATTTAAGTACTTAATTTTGAAATGATGTCTCTGTTGGTTTTCATTGAAATTTCCACCTAGGGAGACTACTGATGTTTTCAACCTGCTTTTTGAAAACTGAAGAAGTAGTTTTCATCAATTATACCACAAAACTTGAGGAACTTTCATGGCTTTCTAATTTAAGTCAAGTTATATGTTTGCAAGAAGGTGAGAAATTCAAAAGAAACTACTGCTGATATTTTTAAGCATAAGTGACATCTGCTTGGTGCTTCATTGCTATTTCATTTAGCCTCTGGTAACTTACCGAGCAAGCTATTAGGAAAAAGCAAACTATTAGAAAGAGAGAGGTGGCACAATTATGTGAACAAGCACTTTAAAAATCTTGTCATGTAATTTTCTCTCCCATTTGTCTCTTCTTCAATGGAGAGAAAGGAAGAAGAGAAAAATCTTTCCTGAAAACTGGCACTCAGTTTTAACAGCTAAAACTATATTCTTGGCAATAATTAATATTATAACACAGGGTTACTTTCAATGTACTTTCATTTATATATGGACTTAGTCCACACACTTTCTCCCCTATTTCCTCTAATGATGTTTCTGCTGTGAACAAGTCCTCAAGTGGCAAAGCATCTATCCTAATGGAAAAATAGGGGAAAAAAGCACAACATCATTTTGAGAAATGAAGAATTACCCATCCCATAAGTTTAAGAAGACCACAAAGAAATATGCTACTAAGTGCCTAGGAAACAAGGATTAATACTAATATAGTCTTTGTCAGCATCTTCAAAATACTTTCTATCATGGATTATTTGGACTTTTTGAATAACACCATAATTTTTACATGGAAGAAGAACAAATCAAAGCAAACAAACATAAACCACCCCAAAAAACCAGCACTAAATGGAATATGCAGAAGAGCCATTTCAGTAAACACCTGCATCACAGGAATATGTGAACAGAAAAGAAAATCTTGAGGAAGACATTTGAGAGTCTAAAACCCCCAATTGCTAATTTCTGACAACTTAAAATATGTCACGATGTGCTAATTAGTAATGCCAGAAGCAGATGGATGAAACTGTGACAAGCTATCATAGCCCTCACTTCATGGCATGGGCAAATAGCCACTCATAAAACCTGTCCATTACTCTTCCCTACATCTACCAGCTTTTCACCCCTTCCTTCTAAGGCACCTTCAAAGATGAGTGCAAGCTCTTGATGACATTTATATGGAAAAAGACATTGTTTTTAACAGGAAAGTTTGTCCACAAAGAAAGATGGGCTGCCTACTTGGAAGAGGTGGCAAAGCAGACTACAAAATGCTATGTCTTTTTAAAATAAAAGTATTTTACTATTAAATGCAAGTGCTTAATGTTTTAAAATAGTGAAAAGTACCTTGTTGCACTTCACTGTGTGTCACAATTGATCTTGTATCTTAAGGTGATCACTTTGTATGAAAATTTTATTATGAGAATAAAAGGGAGACCGGCTTTTAGAGAGGTTCTTTTGCATTGGCTTGGGTTGTTTCCTTCATTTAAATATGTTTTGGCTTTTATTTAACAGAGCCTTCTATACTCCTGAAATATGACAGTCGCTGTGCAGGGTGATAGTGTGTAACTGGCAACACTGAAAAGACACCTTAAAGAATACTAATAGAGAAAAGAACATTTCTCAACCAAAAATAAATAACTTTAAAAAACAATGAAGAAAAGGATGACTCGATAATGGGATAATGATATATGCTACATCAAATCTGTTAATTGAAGGCTTGCCATGACCACTGAACAGCATTCATTGGAAATATCTTCAGACATTCAGACTGCTAAAAGTAGAAAATGATCAAGAGGATAGAAAATTATAAAGGAATGAAAATCAGTAGACTTTACATACTAAAATATAATGGTAGTGCTCACAGCCTAGAATGGCAAGCTAATTTTGCAAATTAGACTGGTTAGTTAATTGTGCACTTCAATGTGCCAAGCATTTTTGAATAATATTAAAAATGATCACAAGTTTGATAGGGAATAAAAATCATTTAAGAACTAGACTCGCTTAAAGACACACATACACAAGACAAAGATGACAGAAGCCATCTATCAAACACAGACCTGTATCGTCCATGTCACAAGTCATCTGTGGTTCAGATCTGACCACAGGTTTAAAAATAAAAATAATTTTAAGTGTTTTTATATCACATCTGACCTGTAAAAACTGAAAAGCAGAAAACATGGTTATGACATTGAATAATGAGAAAATATCAATTTGGAAAAAAAATTATAGATATATATGTATATACACACATATATATAACACCTAGCATCCAGTATTGTAAGATTTAAACCACATATATACATTTCCTTGAATTTGATTTGGGTTACTTGCAAATGTAGCCTTCACAATGAGATACAAACATGATTTTAAAGCATACTGCAAAATTTACTATCTTTGTTTTGGGACAAGTTGCCAGAGACAGAAAATATTTTAATTCTTAGTGATTGGTATTTGGAAATGCTACAAAGATAATTATATATCTAAAAGATGTTATTAAAGAGTAACATATGCACAAAACCCACAGATTTTAAGCATTTTTTAAGTTTCTTACATTTAAACAACCCTGAAATCTGCTCATTACTACAGAGAATGAAAGGCTGGTTTTCTACAATGCCCTAGAGTACATAGAAAACTGTATTTCAGAACAAAGAATGGAGGAGAGAAAAATTCTGAAAAAACCAGCATTTCGAGAAATGATGTGGCTGTGACCACTTGGGAACCTTCAAGATGGATAAACTAATCAGATTTGGATATAGAAAAATCAAAAAGGATTCCTAAGGAATGCTGAAAACCTGCTTATAATTAACCAGGCAGGAAAATAACCACTCTGTAAGTGACAGGCTCGATATGCCTGTCCATGTATGGCAGAAGACATGCAAAAGATGTGATATTAGCAAACTGCTCTCAATAAACCAATTCAGAATTTCAGACCACCAGAAGGGGGTTCCAGTGAAACTGAAAAAGAAAAATATTAAAAGAAGTATGCAAATAGCTTTTGGAAATCTTTTTCACAAGGTATAACTGAGGTCAAGAGCTTAAAAGGATTAAGAATATTAATGCAAATGCGTAGAGATAATGAAGGAATGCAGAATTACAATAGCAACTTAATTTGTTTATTTCATGCAAGGCATTTTTCATCTCCTAAAACTACAATAGTATAATTTCTACATGTATTGGAAAGCAAATTTTTTTCTTTTCCTGTGTTGAAGCAATGATAAATGCACCAAGAAAAAAAAAATGCTGAGAGTATGCTTTGCAATAAAAGGAACAAGATATGAACTGAACATGGAATAAAAGAAATACATCACATGCCTATGATCTGCTAAGATTTCCAAATAGATTCTAATGCAGAGATTCCTGGAGAAGAAGAGACTGATGCAGAGATTCCTGAACAAGATACCTGATGCCAGTAATACATGAGATCAGATTAAATTAACCAGGGGGTCCCTCTCTGTCTTTAAAACCTATCAATATAATTAATTCTAGGGCTTTATAGATGTATATTGGAGGAAGACATCAAGGATTTTGCGTTCCCTACTCTAGGAACATATGGCATACATGTGACGGAACTAGCCACAAGTTTTCCCCCAATATTCATGGGCACGAGGAATTTACAGTAGGAGTAAGTATTGGATATGATTCTGTCCTGGTCTAGCAAAAGGATATTTCAGGATAGGGATGATAAGATGATCTAGGCAGTATTACAATCATCCCAGGAACCCAAACTATGACCGAATTGCCAGTTCATGTCCACTCAAGAACTACTGAGCTTGTTCCCCTCATTCTGCTGACTTCTAGTAGTTGCAGCCTGCAGTCTAGGTTGGAGTTGGAAAGTACTGAGAGAATGACCTCAATATCAGTTAACTATCTGCTGTTAAAACACATTATATTTTATGCTGATTATTATAGAGTCATTTCCAAACTGGATATCTACACTAGGCTCTGAAGGTCAAGTTTTTCAAAGGTGAAGATTTTCAAAAGCACCTTAGTGGTTTCAAAGCACATGTACATTTTTAGGCACCTAAATAAAATACTTTAGTTTTCATACTAGAAAAGAAAGAGTACAACATTACTCTCCAGAAAATGCATGCTAGTGCATAGGAAAACAAAACAAACTAGGAAAATTACCACAGAGCACAAGATTGTGCTATTTATGAATTTTATTCAAGCTAATTACTTATGAAATCAAAAACTATCTGCAACCTACTATAGGTTAAGGTTTGGGGTGTGCTGAGGCTGGCTTGGGGGTGGCGGGGAAGAATGTTTCTTTTTTAGTCTGAAGCTTAGTTTTGGTTTTATGTTACCTGAAGTATTGTGAAGAACACAGTTTAAGATATCTGAGATTAGTAAGACATTAAATAGCACATAAATCAAGTGCATACAGTCCTTGCAGTCCCTAGTAAAAACAGTTCAACAGCAAACTAGAATAACCTGACATGATTACTGTTTGTGTAACTCGCTACATTCAGAATGGAAATACTTTGGGGAAGAAAAAGGCTTACATAAAGTACTTATATAATTAATCTAGCATCCATTAAAGACAAGTTCCCCACAGTGTACTATTCATTAGCATGTTGTCTAGCCTTGATCCTACATATATCAACTGCTCAGTTCCCAAGAATTTCCCCTATAGGGATCTTTCAGACTAACTATGAAACCATTACAAAGGTTTTCTTCATCACATTATAAGGCAGTTTCAAGTAATTGTAGTATACATTCTGATATATATTCTGATTACATTCCTTCAGTTTCATGACTCTCCTTACTCCCTGTGATTATTACCCATCAGAAATCACTTTACAAATCTATGAGTGAGGGCAGGAGGGGCAGTCTGTGAATTTTTCACATTCTTAAATCTACATTTAAGCTTACATTTAGAGAGTGGAAAATTCAGATAAATTAGCCTAGAAGGCCATCTATTGTGTTTCTCAGATATGACTGTGACTCTTCAGGGACTTCCAGATCTGAAAAAATGCAATCTTTACTAGATGGGTGGGATAAGTACAGAGACACTTTGAATTCCGGTTGTAAACTCAGTTTAAACTGGTATCTCACAGGAGAGCTTTCCTTGGAAGTTTTTCTTGTTTGTTTGTAACCATAGCAATTACCAGTGTTTTCTGGAAGATACTCATTGAATGGAAAATACTAAAAAAATACTCTTTTTTTTTTTTTTTAAATAGATCTTACTCTAAAGGGTAGGGCTATGTTCTAAAATAGACATTTCCCAGGATGTAAGGTAAAATGAAACAACCCTTCATCCATCCCTACCCATGCAACATTGCTATCTACTATTAAAAGCTTAAATCAATTAAACCCACAAACACAACATAGAGGTCTCAAGCAAATAAAAGCTACAGAAAATATCAGAAGGCAGCATGAACTGCAGTCAGTGCTGATCAGGTAAGGATTTTTCTGCCTAACAATATGCAGGTTCCTTAGCAATGCACCACGTACGAATCTTTTTTGGCTTGCTGTGGAGAATCATAAGGAACTGGTACCCTACTCTGACCTAACGTCAGCTAATACTGAGTGAACCCCTTTCCATCCTTTAACACCTGCTGATAAAATCTGATACTGTCATATATAAGGCAGAAGATGTGTCTTGCCTGAGAGGGGATGAGAGCTGAGGTATTCATCAGAAAAGGCTGAGCTCTTGGTCAGACCTCTAACAAGCAAATGCTGATGGGAAAATGTGTGTTCATTACTGGCTCGCTCATTTCTGAAGGACTAAAAGGAACAGTACTTACTGGTGATTTTTAACATTCTCAGGCAGTCACCAAGTGGACTGATCAGAAACATTTTAAGTACCACAAATCCCTGCTTCAAAAAAAGGCACATTTTGCTGATGTTGCCCTCTCTAACACATACTACTGAACTAAAACCATCATGCAATCAAAAACTTACTTGCTAAAATAATATGATGCACACGCTTGCTCTTTTGGTGTAGATGAAAAGAAATAATAGACAATCATATAGAGTGATGCACAAATGAAAGCTACCTGCATAATATAGGGATAAATGAAATACAAAGTTTAATCTTCCTATTTTAATGCCTCTCCTCCAGTATCTCTCAAAATTACCAATATTCCCCCTCAGAAGTATCAAGTGTATTAATGATGAAACATCTTTTATAATATTGCTATAGTAAAAGTACAGAGCACGGCACAGGCACTGGCTGTGGAGCTTCCCAGAGCTCCTGCAAAACAAATTTTAATATTAAAAATTTAATCTTTTGAATAAATAACTTTTTATATAGGAAAGAATCCTGTAATCTGGCAAACAACATGAAAGGAAAAAGGGAGACCTGTGTCTTTCTTTAAAAAACAAATTAAAGGATTATACATCCTGAGTCTAATTTAGTTTCTAATGTAAGAAAAAAATTCCATTTGAAAAATGTTGATCACTCAAGGGAAGCCTCTCAAGGACACACCAATTTCAACAATACTTCCACCAAGAAAGATTTACTTTGATTTACTGGTCAAAGGCAACTGGAGAGGGGCAAAGAATGGGTGTCCCCTTTTTCAATGGTAAGACTGGCAAACCCAGATGATGAAAGGCTAAGAGGGAAGATTTTCTGTCCAATTTACTAGTCTACATATTGGCCTTTGAGGTAAGTTTGCAGCCAGGCAATATTTTTTTTCACTTGAAATGACCAGTCATGCAATAATATTTAAGTATTTCAATTAAGAGTAATAAAGAAAATGCACTGGTGTTGCAGAGTAAACAGATTCCTTTTATGGTAAATAAAAAAGAAGGGCAGAGGAGTCGCGAGATCTGGAGTAGAGAGATTTGCTCTACTTTGCTTATCAATACAATTCAAATAACAAGAGTCTGACAACTTGTCTGTCCTCAAACTAAAAATATAAATAATAATAATATCAATAAAAATGAAGTCAGACACAGTTAAAAATTGAGGATTGCATGTATGGTGGAAATTAGTGTGCATCATGAACCTAGACAGAAGGTAGAACAGCTGATCTTCTTTTCCAACTAAGAATATGCTACTCTATGCCCCGAAGCACTGAAAATCAAGCTTGGAAGAACTCATTAGCTCTCAGCTTAGCTGTGTTTCCCCTGATCTGATTGCCTTCTTGTCTAACACAGCAGAGAGCTTCCAGCTATTGCCAGCCTTAAGTGCTGTTCATGAACTCTTCTTTCCCTTCCCTCCAAGACTTCTCTCTCACACATGCTTTCTCACTCTGATAAGCTAAAGCCTAGGAGTGGCGCTATAAAAAGCTCTGTGAGTTTTGTTCCTGTCTCCCAGCACCCTGCACCTCCCCAACACATTTGCCAAAGTTAATCACAGTGTTGAGCAAGCAAAAGTAGTTTATTCTTCAACAAGACCACACAGGATCTTACACAATCATACCCTCACTTCTCAGACTAAAATTAAGATGCAAACAGTACAGTAAGAATGCACTTTTCAAGAGCAGGTCATAGAAAAATCTGTCCATCTAAATATTGTGGGAACCTAAATAAGGTTCCCACAATAACCTTTGGGGTTTACAATACTGAATACTTATTCAGCTTTATTTTCAGATTTGCTTGACTGAGGTTCTGTTACCCTCCCAATCAAAGTGCTAGACTTAATTTATGTTCTTGATGCTCTAAAAACAGAAAGTAAGTTCTGTAAAATAAAAGGTGACATGTTCAAGATTTTTACCTGAAACTATATATTGGGATTGAGAAATATGTCTGTGTATACTGTTTTTTCTTTTAATTTTTTTATAGTATTTATTTAGTAACAAAATAGTCTTAATGTCTATCCCATCCATGCTTCCTCCTTGCTAGTTTAAAGCAGAAATAGGTAGTGAACTTGAAAAAACACAGCAGAACAACATTTATTCGGATAATAACTTTCTGCTAAGGTAATTTACATTAACTCTAAATGGCTAAGTACCTTACGTCAGTCTCCTGAAGAGCTATGCTGCCATCTTTTGGTGTTGAAAATACACTTCAGCTGTTTAAGAGCTTTGGAAAGCTAATGTTCTATTTGAAACCAACTTTCCTGTGTTTATGTATCATTCAAGGCTATAACTCTCCTCCCCTTTCTCGTTGTGGCTAAGTACATAAGTAATTTGGATAGAATCATTTGTACAATACATCAACAATGAAAGTGTCACAACATCTAACACTCACATGAAGATTGTCTCGGTCAGCTTCTCTACATTTACATGCGTACAGTCAAGGCATATTTTTTTCTTATAGATGTGATCATGTCCAGATACATTCAGTACTAAGGTATAATGAAAAGGTCATTGTGAAACAGGTGAATAATAACAGCAACCAGTCAAACAAATATATGCACATAAGAACAAGCATTTAATAAAAATGAGGCATCAACACAAGTTATTTCAGCAGTTGCTAACCACTCACCAAAGAAAATATGCAGCCAGGGAGCCGCTGTCTAATTTACCTTTTCATGATAACCCTGCAATGCTTGTGCATCCATCAATACTTATAAATTCTGCAAATTTCAGTAAATTCAGTAAATTCCTGATACTGGCTGCCATATTCTTCATGCTAACAATTATCTAATGGATAAAGATTCAGTGAGTTATTTGAAAATAGTAACTGCTTTAAAAAAAAAAAAAAAAAAGGAAATTAAGGTTGTTATTTCTTTTCTTGGTAGAGCAACCCATTTGCCATGTCGTTCCTTGGTCTGTTTTGGGGTTTTTTTAAATCAGACCAGATGCACTTGGAGGGAGCAAGACCAGCAGCTGGCAGGAGGGATCCCAGAATACTTAGGAAACATGGAAGCTACATGCCCAGTTCTTTTCTTTCCTAAAACCAATATGTTCTTAAAATCTTAAAACAAAATAAACATTATGCATTATACCTGAGCAACTAAGATGCCTGATTACTTGCAGTCACCTTTGCTAAAGAAAACATTGGAAAATATTTCCAACTTAATAGATTTTTGTTTTGGCTTTAGTAATGTCATTTAGAATTTGAATTCCAAAATTGACTTTACAAGGCTGTGTCATTCTATTTAAGTTATGTTTCCAATAGGAGCAAAATTTTTATCTGTATTTTCTTTTCTTACTTGTGACATGCAGTGCAAGAAGTAAATGCTGGATACACTGGAGGCTCCAGTGCTTTTTAGCTGGTGGCAATCATCCGCCACTAACTCACCACTGTCTAAACCACTGTACTTCAATTGTAGAATGTTCTGGTCCCAGTCTGCCATGGTTAGCCTAAAAAATGGTAGCTCTGAAGATTTTACTTGGAGATGAAGTTCTGGTGGGGATGAACTTCACTACCCCCCACCCAATGGGTGCATCTGCTCTTCTCCTCTTAGCTCTGACCAGGATCTACTCTCTTCTCCCTCTGTACAAAGATTCTAAAAGGAGTAGTGAAAGTTTGAAAACAAAAACCAACCTGTCTCTTTCACACAAGTGTTGAGTGATACTTGCATGCATAAACTGAACGTGAACTGGCATCCCAGAATGGAAGGTTCAGCTTTGAAAAGCCGAGCAATCAGCACAACTCAACAAGGGATGGAGGGGAAGCCTGGAAGGAAAGAAGGTGGTGAAGCCTGTATCAAAACAAGAAATGTTATAAAATGCTTTGCAGGATCCCCATGTAAGAAGATAACATTTATTTGTTTCTGCTCTCCTTACAGCTGATAACTAATGTTGTACATCAGGCATACACATTATTTCACTGATGTAGACCTGCTCAGCTGCTGTGTGCCCAACTGGTTTTAATAAGATCATGCAAGCCTGGATATAATCACTTGAAGAAAGAGGAACATGCAATCAGACACACAAAATGTAAGGGTGTTTAATGAGATTTTGGTAGCGTATTTTCTCAACCTTGGGAGGCAAAGGTTCTTTAAAGCCATTTTTCACCCTTTGAATGTACACACTGCAAGTTATTATTGCAAAGCAAGACAGGGGAATCTTATTTGATACACTTCATTGTACTTTATATTAAAATTCAGGAATTCTAAGCCTTTTTAATGCATAGAAATGTGAAAGAATTTACATCTTCTACTCAGTAATCAGCCATGTTATTGTCTGTTACCCTTAGCTGAATCTGATGTCAGAAGCAATACCCTTATCAATGAATCATTGGGGATGAAACCAGCAGTTTTTGCTCATGTAAAACTACAAGTGACTCCAATGTCTAGAAATTGCTGCACAAGAAATATGCAAAGCTACACAATTATCTAAGACCTTTGCCAAAATTATGTCCAAGAAGCATACTTACTTCTTTTTTAATATACATGATAAAAATCTCACTATTTTTAAACACAGTTAAGATACTAAATCCTTTGTTATCAACATTAAAGGGATCTTTTCTTAAATAAAATTGATCTCTTCATACTGACTTTCTAATCCTATTTAAGTACTTTCTTCAGTGAGCTTTCTATTCTTAGACTTTCATGAGATAATAATTGATACCACCACAGCACTTGGCACAGTATAGCATCATTTCCCCAAAAATCCTCATCTCGAAGGAAGGAAAGAACTGGCTTAATTTACAGCAGATTGGAACTGAAAGATACAGCCATAGCAGCACCTAAGAAATATGA
The DNA here is from genome assembly GCF_017639235.1 of Corvus kubaryi. NCBI lineage: Eukaryota > Metazoa > Chordata > Aves > Passeriformes > Corvidae > Corvus > Corvus kubaryi. The sequence goes on from NW_024582055.1 coordinate 2,935,290, forward strand.
ATAATTACTTTTTGTTTTGTGTCTCATTCTAGAAAGTGCTATTAGCTGTCCATTATTTATACTATTTAGGAGTTTTTTTAGACAAGTATTTGCCTGCAGTTAAAAAAATGGCAAATCCTGTCCACAGGAACAAGAAAGAGGCATGTAACACACAGAATTCACCAAAATAAGAAGAGCTTAGAAGGCCAAGACACATATTCCAACCCATGGAAGAAGAAAGGATGGTCACTGTTACTGATGTAGGCCTGCTTCTTTTTTAGTCAGGTCAAGGGATGTTTTATTTCCAAAAAAGCTTTTAAAAGAACAGATCAAATGGACATATTTTCAAAGCAATGTATGTGGAGGATTAAGGGAGACCATGGAGCTTTGAAAATGTTCCTAACTCACAGATTCTATTTCTGATACAATGATTTTATTTTCTTCTTTTTCATGTCTGAGCCTTCTTTCTCCCTGTTGTTCCAACCCCTTCTTTATCTGGATTCTCTTGCTGTACATTTTTCTCCCCTACTCCAATTTGGAGTTACTCATGTCCCTGTTGCCTCTTTTCTCTCTGTTTAATCTACCCACTGGCAGCCATGCTGTACTTCTTAAATTGTCTCTGTTGTTCAGCATTTAAAAGCACTTCCAAATTCATGTTTCATATGGGGGGGGGGGGGGGTCCAGTAGCTGGAGCCAAAATGAAATTCCCCTGAGAAGGTCAGATATTTCAAAACTACTTTATCTCTAGTGACTTCCATATACTCTGCATGGTGGCTTCAGCTGGCTGGCACAGTGCACAGTGCAAGTTGTTAGGACTGAACACCACTGCAACAAAGGAATACAACAGAGATCTTTTTTTTTTTTTCCTACTGTGGTAAAAAGAATACATCTCAATTGTGTTTTGGAAACTTCATAAAGCAAGTAGCAAAATTCCCACTGCCCATAATCTTTCAGGTCAGTTGGCTGCCTGGCAAGGACCAGGCTTTTGGTTTAAGTTTCTGTTGTTACCTATACATCTCACAAGGAATGTTGATGCAAGCTACTTTTTAAACTTTAAAAAGGTATTTCTAGAGTTAATTATCATGCTCAAGTGGCCAAAAACAAAGGCATCAGAATTAGAATCACAGTAAAGCTTTGTATGTGTAAATATGTTAGGCTTGAAGGTTGCTTCAAAACTGCGTGACAGAATGGCAAGGCATCCAGCATCCTAGACTGTGATCTCTCAGTTCAGAAAGTTGCTTCTCTTCCTGAGCATTTTGGGAGAGACAGTGACTCCCTCTGCACTTCAAAAAATTACATTTCCTCACAGCAGAAACCAAGGTGAAAGGATGAACGAGCTGGAGCAGGGAGAATTTAAATCAAGCAGCAACCTCTATTTCAAAAGGCTTTTAAATCAAAATAGTTTCAGTGCGAAATGGTGCTTTGCATAAACCTTTGGTGAACATCCAATCTGAATATTTCAGTATGTTGCCTACCCATAAAGAAATGGGTAAATTGAAGCTTTCACAGGAGTTTTAATTCAAATATTTCATACCACATTTTCTAAAGGCTAGACTGCTCAGCAAGGTTAGTCAGTGCACTTTTTCCTCTTCCTGCAACAGGCAAAGTACATTATGGTTAAGCTATGCAATTAACGTGTTATTGTAATCACAAGTTACCTCAAAAGCAGGGGTTCTTAAAGCACTTCAATTTATTTTGCACTCAAAAGAGTGGTTGGACTATTTCGCCTCACTGAATGCAAACACACTTGACACTTATCACTGGGGGCTTTCTCAAAGCCTGGTGGGTGGAGAGAGGAGGATTGCCTACTGTGATCTATCATGCTGTAATTAAGTACTCATGCTCCATCCACGGGGGTTTTAACCTGCCATACCAATGCTTTCTGTTTTAAAACTCTGGACAACATGTCAGAGCACTGCTTTGTCAGCACCTCAGCTGAAAGGATCATATTTTAATTGCTAAGAACAATCTCTGAGCTGCTCAGTCCTTTACCTTTCTTCTAAAAGGCTATGACTAAACAAAAGTATCATTTTTATTCTAGTCTGAGCATGTCCACTGACAGTTTCAGATTCTTCCACCTTCTCCATTAAGATCTGCTGTTCCCTTCACAGAAAAGGTGGAACCTGCACCAGATCTACACCTTTTAATTTCCACTGTTCCTCTCAATGCACTAGGAATACACAGTTTTATACAGTATTTTGATACAGAAACACTTTTGAAGCATCCTACAATTGGCAAGGCCCCGGACTGAGAATGTGGAACAGTTTCTGAGGAAACCACTGATCTCTTCCAATTAATATTCAGCAACAATTCTTTTTGGAATAACGCCAAAGACCCAAACAGATAGGTTTTATCCATCTGTAGACAGCATGAACACAACATAAATCTGTTTATTTGTGTGACCCTAGATCCCTCTTTTTAAAAAAAAAAGATTTATTTTTTTACTTGGTCCTTCCTTTCTTGCCTTCCTTTACCTTAAAATGGTGCCGTGTTATATCATCAGAGTGATGGCATGTAAGAACACACACTGTAGCTTGGAACTTACAGAAATTTAGGTTCCTTTAAAAGGAGTGAGGAATCAGGCTTCATAAAATAAAAAATTCAAGTCTTATTATAGGTCTAATTTGATCTGCAAATCACATTTAATTTCTATGTATTTAAAAATTTTTACATATTTAGACCATGTATATTTTCCCAATTATGATGCATCAGTCTGATACAGAGAGACAAGAAAAAACATTAGGTGACATCTAGATTAAAGTTGTGTAAATAATTCATTCTTAAAATTGGTGCTCGATCAACTCAAAAGCATCATTTGATCTTCTCAGGGAACTGAACAACAGAAAAGTAATTTCAACATTAAATTAGCTTAAATATTTTTGAAGTTGTAATCTTTTCAAAGAAAACTTCACAGAAAAAATAATGTCATGTATCATCTCAAATACCTCAGCATATTTAAACTTTCAAGACCGAGGAACAAAGAATTATTTTGCATACGAACTTGGAAAGCAAATGCTTGTTTAAATCAAAAGCATTTTTTTACAGAATTATTCACTAAAATAAATATTGGTTCCAGTAGGGAAATTTCACAACTCAGGATCGGTTTACAAATATACAGACAAAAATTTCAGAATTGAAAAGCAATGGGTTATGAAGAGAATTAAAATAAAAACAAAGAGCTACTGCATGATATCAGAACTATTCCTATACCATCAGTTATGTTTTTCAGGTATTTCTTTTTACATTTAAGTCATATTAATAATTGAGGGAAATTATAGACAAATACTTGATGGCAGATTAAATATAGAGAGTTCATTCAATATATCTCCACAAATAAAAAACAACATTTGTCTAATTTCCAGACCACAATTATGTATTCCTATAGCTATATCCAAAAGACATTAACTATAATAGAAACATTTATAAATAAGTTCTGAAACTCATTTCATTTACAGGAATATTTTCCAAAATACAGTTTCAGAATCCTGTCAACATGAAGATATATAATAATAAACCTTAAGTAATTAGTATTTAGCTTTAAATATTGTATTTTACAGTACAGCAGGTATGCAGTATATTAAAGCAGGTCCTCTAAATTAAACATGTTTTAATACAGTCAAAGTTATACATTTAAGTTAAAAAATGCCGACTGTTCTGTAGCAAAGAGGCTCATGTACAACTAAGGAGTGGAAAGGTCCTTTTATCTCTAAATACAGTGTCACTTGGGCCAATGCTGGAATACAACTTTTCCTGATACTTTCAAAAGTGTAATAAAAAATCAAAGGGGGTGTTAAAAAAGAAGGGAGAAGGAGCATCAAAAAATATACAAGGATTTAACAAAACATCTTAAACTGAGAGAGTGTTTAGCTTATCAAAAAAGAAGCCTGAGCACTAACTTGATTAGAGTATGTAAGAACATTCATGGGTAGAAAGCATTGGGTAATAAAGTGTTCAGATGTAGCAGAGAAAGAACCAGCATTTAAAAAAAGCCTTGACATTAAATCCAGACAAATTCAAATTAAGAATACGTCATAAATATTTAACAGTGATGGTGATTAGCCACTGGTACTACTGAAGCCATTGTCCTTTTCTCAGTAGTTTGAAAAGTTTAAACCTGGGCTTAAACCTGGTTCCATTTAGAAAATATGCTTCCATCAGACAAATCACTGGTCTCCAAGTGAAGATATCTGAGTGAAACCTATGAAATACGAGGGGACAAACTGAACTTGCTTGCCTTAAGATAAGCTCTTAGGTGTTCCTCCTAAGAGCTCCATACAGATGTTAATACACCTTTCTCAACAGCCTCTAATGGAACATGTTCATTTCAAACATTCCATTTCATTGTCAAAATAAAGTTCAGTTTTCTAATCCTGCTGGAGAACTCTATGAAACCCTTCTGTGCACTCTGTACATGGGCAGTTGTACCTAAAACCTAACCCCATTTGTTCAAACATTAAATAGACATATCTTACACAACAAGTCAACCCAAGCGTTCATACAAGCACAAAGGTAGGCTCACCTTTATAAAATTCACTTGAAATCACATGGGGTTAGGCAACAAAGGGAAGGGGGGGAAATGAACATAGAAAAGGGCAGCATTTGCCCCCTCAGCATTTCCACATTTTGCAAATAATAACACTGTTGGAAAGAATGTTTTCAGAATGAAAGTCAATGAGATCAAGAACCAGAACATAAATCACGAGAGCTACTTTTACTGGACTGTAAGTCCTTTTTATACCATGAAACTGATGTGAGCAGAGCCAATTAACATCACTTTCCCTCTCTGCATTCCACATGGTCTATCAAAGCACCAGGAGCAGCCAAGGGAGTCACGAGGGTGTGTACATGTCTGTGAAGTCACACCCAAAAACTCCCCTTCATTTTTACTGTTGAGCACAACATTATATGACATGAAATGCTCCACTGGTCAATCTAGGTCAACTGCCCAAGTTGTGTTGTGTCCAATTTTTTTGCCCACCCCAGAGTTCTCACTGAGGGGGGTGGCAGAGCAAGAGAAAGAGAAAACTTTGCTGCTCTGCAATTACTGATCAGCAACAGCCAGAACACTGGTTTAGTCACAAATCTGAAACACAGCATCATATGGGACTGCTATGAAGAAAATGAACTCCATCTCTGACAGGTGCATTTAGTCTTCAGCAGGCAAGAGCTGGAAATCACCACTCCAGCTCCTAAGAGCTCACCAAGAGACACAGCTGAACTCAACTGAACACAAGAAATAAGTCAGAACAGAAATAAAGGTTATAAAAAAAAAAATAACAGGAATTAGTTATGTATTCAGTGGAAAATTTTTTTCTTGACCTTCCCAATAACAAATCAGTCACTCTTGTTCTGCAATAGCTTTGATTTGGAAAAAAGTGCAGAAGGGAAGATGAAAGTAACTGAAATTCCATACATTTTTCATCTTTGTTATCTACACACAGCCAGTCTATCAGCAACTCCTGATTTTTTCCCACATGAAATAGACCATGAATTTTACTTTCCCTCAAACTCTTGCAACCACGTATGGCAGGTTTTAATACAAATCCGTATGGCCAAAATATGTTACTGCAGTTCATCAGATCTGTGACCGTCAAAATTATTTGCCCATAAATAAGAATAAAGACTCCCTAGACAAGACAGGAACATCATTCTTGCCTGTTCTATGTTTCTTTTGCAGACTGAGAAAGGACTTCACTTCTCCTCTAGCTGTCAATCTGGTTCCCTTCACAAGCATTAAAATTCACTTTAAAGACTTAATAATAAGGATTGCTGACCCTTCCACACTGATAAAAATAAATAAATGTCAGTCAGACACACAGTTTAGTCACACAGGTACAGTAAACTTATTTCTAACCAGACTGTACAGATTTATTCCTTAAGCTAATCAGAATTCAAACAGAACAGAAATCAAATGTCACCCTGCCACACTAACATCCATCAACCACAATGATTACGTCTACATCAATCATTTGATATAATAGCAGTAAAGTCATTATAACAGAACATTGTCAAAAGATCTGGAATCGGTCTTCTATTTAGTATTCCATCATATAACAGCTACAAGATTATTTCAAAGGCAGAAGTGTCTGCTTTGAAAATATAAGACAGTTTGCTTTAGCGTTTTCCTGGCAGCAGACTGTTATTCAATGACAACATTCTCTATGAAGAAGTAACATTACTGATTTGAGCTTTATAAAAGGGGAGGACATTGGATTTTCTGTTCCATCAGTTTTTAGGGTAGAACTAAAAATTAAACAACTGCATTACTTTTATGTATGCAACCTGCAACTTATCTGAAAGCAACCCCATCATTCGACAGAAGTGTTGGTTATATCAGATAGTTCAGTAACGTTATTCCTTTACTTTGGAAGTCCCATTGGCTTTGTCTCCTCCTGTGTCTAATTTTGCCTGAAACACCTCCCTCCTTCATTCCCAAGCAATGGTGTTCTAAAAAGGGTAGTGCTACCTGAAGATTGCATATATGAAAATAACACATGCTGGTAATTCAAAATGTGGAGTTCACCTCCTGCATGGGACCATGCCTTTTCATTTCCAGACTGGGCCAGTGTCTGATGTCTGATTGTGCTTTGCAGTGCTAAAAGACAGTCAAAAATTCTGCATACACACTGCATCTGTTATACTCCATACCGCAGACAGCCAGTGAGAAGCCAAGACCATACCAGAGAAAGAGTACAAACACAGAAAGCTCCCTTTCTGGACATCACGTATGTCACTTCTGCTTCAATCAAAGGAAGATCTTACTCAGAGTGACCTTTCTGTGCATTGATCACTGCAGTGAACATTAAATCCCTTAAGCACAGCTAAAATGATGCTTCCTTTCCATAGAGGTATTCCATGAAAATTTATAAAGGACTGAGAAACAGTCCTTTAGACCCACTACTATGAGGAATGAAGACCACAGAGACCTTATTCCACCTGGCTTGGAAAGTAGAATTATAAAGAAAACCATTTAAGGTCAAGACAAAACTAACAGTGCAAATCAGATGTGCAGAATGTGACTTTATCAGTCTAATGAAGTTTTTTTGCAAATAGACCTGCAAGCAGTAATAGTTCATAAAATCAATTAATACACTTACAAGAGATTTTGAAGGAACTTATCACTGGCTTCCTCACAGGCTATTTGTACCTTGATCCTCAGTGGTCATTGCTCATTTATTCATGACAAGAGTCATTCATGACTGAATCACTCAAGAAAACAGGATCCAATATCAGTACGTAAACTTCAAGGAGGTTCAGAACAGCCTTCATTAATAAGTTAGATTTGTTATTGTCTTCAAGAAGCTGTATCTCCAGTTACATCTTCTGCTGCTTTTACTTCTAGACAGATATCTCTGTCTTGTCAGGAACTTGATCTGGATGCCAGTTCATCCACAGAACCACTTTTTGAGTAACTACAATACAGCAACAAACTTGTCTGCAACACTTTTTGTAAGAAATAATTACTTAGATCACACTTACAGATCATGGTTTTGTAAATAAATAAAAAATACATAAATATATTCTTTCAGACAAGATACTTTAAAAGGATACTAGTCGCATTTACTATGTGCATGTTTAGCTGGCTTATAAATAAATGACAATTCCTTTAGTGTAAGTTCATATTTGCAGTAAGTACATTGCATTCCTCTCTTGGGAATAATAATAATAATAATAATAAATCCATCACAGAAAACCCCCCACTAATTTAAAATGCAAATAAAATTTTTTTTGCTACAGGCTATGATACCACTAAATAATTGATCATAATTTCCAAATTTATCAAATCACATTTTAATAGCTGTGCTTGCATTATCGAACAAAGTAAATCTTTGCAAATTCTTTTAACATATTTATTATGACAGTCATATTTTACATGTAAACAGCAATGGTAGTCTTTTATATAATTCCAGGGAATTACCAAGATTTAAATGGCAACCACTGCATATTTACTTGGCATTTCAGTGAACATTAAGGTTTATAGTTCTGAGGAAAAAATTGACTTTGGCTTTGCTTCAGTCAATATTTATTTCTCTGTTCAATAAACATTGATGTTTGCCTCAAGAGAAGTCAATATCCTGTTAATGTACATTACTTGAATAACATTTGGGAATTACTAAACAAATGACTCAAATTCAGAGGATCAAAGATAGTGGGACCAAGAAAGACTTACAGGGTGTTTGTTTAAACCTGCAGTCTTAGCAGAACTATCAGTACATGACGTGAAACAGCCCTATGAACAATCCCTCCTTTAATCTTCAGCATGCTGGTATTACAGTCAAGACCATCTTTGGTACAGTCTGCTTCAAAAAAGTTTAGTTGCAAGTATTTTATCCCCTTTCTGCCCTTCTTGAATTCTTCCTGAGCCAGCTTGTCCTTGAAACATGTTTTGCTTCAAAGATCATGCAGATTGTAAACCCATATTCTTATGCTTTCCTCATTTAACCTGGTTTTCCCAGTTTGTCATCCATGTTTTATAGCAGAATCTTCTTAAGGGAACCCTGTTTACAGTACTCAGGATTTTTACTGGAAGTTCATGCTACCAGACTTTCTAGGTAGGGCTATTTTCCCATATGGCTACAATCAATATTTGTTACTCACATGAGGTAACAGAGCCAAGATAATAATCAAATTTTAGGTGGAAAAGAGTAAAAATATTTGCAGCTTGTCTCAGATCTTGGCAAAACTGTCCTTTAATGGACAACATGAATAGTTGAATGTATGAAATTTTGTCATCATATTAAATATTAAAAGGCTGACTGCAACGATAAATCTTAGCAACTTGTCATAAAGGAAGTGATGCAAACAAGCCTATATAACAAGTTGTGATCAAACTTTAGAGACAACTTTCCAGTGTTTGTACCTTTCTTCCTGCTTGAGGACATCAGCCACATCAGTTGCATGGCAGATGACTAAATCAGTAGAGAGAAAAATCTAGCATTATCATATGGCATCAAGTTAGAAATGAAAGGCCATTTGTAATGGAAAGCTCTGAATATCTCCAAAGAATCTTACAAAGCTCAGGCTATCACTTTTTGTGAGTGCACTCACAACTCCATATGCAACATGATCATCTGCTAGTGAAAAAGTGGGACCTTAAAATGAAGACTGAAAAAAATTTGATGATAAAATTACATAACTCCAGAAATTTTGCAATTTTGGAGTATTCCAGTCCAAGAAGGGGGGAAAAATAGAATTAATATTTTTTTTGTTCATTTAAGTCCACAGAGAAACATCATATTTCTGGAGGTCCAAATTTTATGAGAAATAAATACCAGAGGCTTTAGCTACTATATTATACTTGCACATACCATGAATATAAGCTGCAGGAAATACTGTTTAAAGGTCAGGTTATTAAGAGCAAAATTATCATAAATAGGGTCAAAGATTATAATTTCCTTCCGAAAAGCATCTCTGGAAAGGAAACATATGTATGAATAAGAGGTACAGCCTTGAACAGTTAGCTGCCAACTCCTGTTTGTTAGCTTCCTTGGATGTTTTCAATCCATCCACGCTTAAGAGACTGAGAGATGGGGAAATAGATCACATATTGGGTATCAAAACATTTCAAGGACAGCATTACCACTTTTGAAGAACTTTACAAGAGTCTGAATTTGAATGCTCATCTTGATATCTGTAACAAGTTTTTACCACTCCAGAGAAAAAAAAAAAGAATCATTCTTCTGAAGGTTTAGTGCTTTCAGCCTTCTCAGAGAAAAAGTAAGGACCAGCTGGCTGCAATAGCATGGAGCATATATATGGCCTCACAAGGCAAGTTTTAGTAGGTTTGGATCTTGAAGAGAGACACAGCTGTCATTGTATTCTTGTGTTCAGTCCTCTTGCAAGTAAATTTAGCAAAAAGGACAGGATTTGAAGGAATAGATGTCTCAGAGATATAGGTGAACTCCAGATAAAAGTAGGTGCATCACTGGTAAGGGATGGAGCAGTGAGACAAAGATGGCAGCAGCACTGTCTGTGCTATTTTGGTTCTTAGTACAGCTATTGTCAGATTCTCAGAGCTGTCAATCCAGAAGTACTAAACCTTTCACAAGTCAAACCTTAACCTAATCTTTCACCTTTCAACCTTTCTCAAATACGAGATTCACATTAAGTACATTAGGAATGACAATAACCCTCTATTCTAATAATAAGAAACTGCCAATTAAACCCATAATGTATGGACATCTTCCCCTTACTTGCCCTTTTTATGCAAAATAACAATGTTGGAGGTTGCATGCAATACCAACATGTCCATCATTTTAATTATTTCTGGATATTTGTCCATACTGCATTAGAATAAGAGGCCAAAAACTGATTTATTCACTCACTTGTAAATTGCATCTTAATGCATTCACAACTTGTTAACATTCATAAATAAAAGACTTAAATTAGAGTTCTTTCCCAGTAAAAATAGGCTCTTATCTTCAGAAATTATGAAGACACACAGTTAAATACAATTTTTAAATATTTATTCCATATTTGCATGCATCTGTTCTGCAAGATTTAAAAAATGTTAGTGAAAGCTGTCCAAAACTCCTACAGTGCTGCCTTTTACACTTTCTAAATACCTACCATCCTAGTAGGATTTTGGTGCTCACTGCAAGTTGATCTCTGTAACATGCTTGTGATTAAAGACAACAACAACAAAAAAATCAAAACACCTAAAATACTTAAAGATACAGATTTAATAATTAATAATTTTATATTGCACTGAAGATGTATTTTTTGCATATGTCAACATTTTCTACCTCTCTGCCTGAAAAAAAAAGTGTCATTACAGTACAAAAAAATTTCTGAAGGAAAATAATTTTGACCTTTAAGACAGACAGCTATTGCATTTCTTCTCATTGTGGTTCCATAAATGGAACGCTATCAGGTGAAACAAATCTGCTTGAGAAACCTGCAGTAAAAATGCTTAAAACCCAAATAATTTCTCTTTTTCTGACCATGCTTAAGCCTCAGGCAAGGACTTAAATATATTTGGCTTAGGTGAAAGGAGATCAATGTCAAGTCCACTGAAACTGGGGAGTTGTATTTTAGCTTTTCATTTATGTCAAATCACAATTCCTTCTCCTTTTGGCTGTCCACTAAATAGCATCTCCATAAAAGACATGACCAGACACAGCTGAGTGAAGAGCAATATTTGTGGAAACAGACCAGTGGATTGTTGATTGATTCTTATTCACATTTGCACAAACACATTTCTCATGATATGAAGCAATTTTTCTTATTCCAGGGAACAAGGCCCATGTCTGATATCCCCAAAAAGGAGACAAAATCATCTGCTTCTCAGAATTTGTACTTGTACTTTCAGATTTCCACATTATTTAAAAGCCTAAATACTTCGGTATGTGACACAAGACCTGGATCAACATGGTATCCTCAGGTTACACCATGCATGTGTGATAAATCTTTTGTAAAAGCATCAGATCCAATTCACTCACTGCTGATTAAATATTAGACAAAATGTTTTAATTACAAAAAAATAACAAGTAATGTGATACATACATCAATTAATTTACAAACTAGCTGATCTGCTACGGAAGTGTGAAATTTGGAACTAGCTTAAAAGAAGGCTGGCAGTCACCAAACAACTCAAAAATCTTTCAATAGTTTTATATATGCTCTTCACTTAAAAATACTGTGGCTACTCTCCAGTTGCCTAAGGGCTGATGCTCTCATACAGCACCCTTATACTATCTGAACTCCTGACCTTAAGGAATAAAGGGAAGGAATCAAAGTCACAACACTGAATATTGTTATAGTCACATGTGGGTTCTCTGCTCATTCCATGGCAAGAACTATCTATACTCTTTACATAAAAATAGCAGGTTGGGAAAACAGATGCCTCAGACTTCCTTAGTTCCTGTCATGGAATGCCGTTTTCATGGCAAAAGATATCTGCACCTCAGATTATCGAGGTCAGGCATCCAGCGTTCAAATTAGGTTTCACTTGTTAATGTATCAAAACATTTTTATTTGTGTACACATGTGTGCTAGAAATTGCTTAATTCTGAGAGCTTGGCAGAACTCCATGCTAGGAAGCTGCAGTGGGAAGCTGACACTACACAGCAGGCAAAGAGATCCCTTGATGCTCTGCTCAGCTGAGTCCTGAGCTCAGGAAGGACCTGAGATTTCTTGTCACATCAGGCAGAGGCAATGTTAAACTTCAGGTTTTCAAGAAAACTGTTCTGCCCATCACTTGTGTACCTTGCCTAGCATAAGAGGATGTCAACTTCAATAAAAACTTTTAAATATCAGTCAGATTACATATCCTGAAGGAAAAGGATTATTCTGCCACCTTTATTTCCCTAAGAATCCATGCAACTGATGTTTCCACATAAATGAGGGAAATGATTCTTCAGAAATTACCTAAGCTGCACAGTTGCCATGACTTGCAAAGGATCAAACATCACAGATCCATGGGAGAAGTTCTGGTTTATGGACTACCAGGGCCAGCACTAGAACTAAGATTTCCTGTCTACTAGGAATTTTGATACTGTTTTTAACTCAATTCAAAATACCATATAAGGCTACAAGAGACTCTTAGCTAACACCACCCTCAAGAATGGAAAAAAAACCCAACCAACCCTGACTTGGAAAAACTACAAAAATGCCACAATTTGCTGATATGGAAGGGACAATAGCAGGCTATTGGAGACTGGTAAAGAATAATGCTCCTGAAAAGGAAAGGGACAAGCTGAGAAAGAGCACTTTTTCTTTGACTTGCACGCCTTTTTTTTTTCCTATGGGTAAGTGGTTAATGCAGAGTGTTTATAGCCCATCACTGTGATTCACTGACCGTTCAACTCCCAGGACTGGGCACCCAGGAGGGGTGTCTCCACCACAAAGCACAGCAAAATTCAATCTAATTGTTTTAGATTTACACATGGTATCCATAAGCCTGGACAGCAGCATTAGACTTACTTTGCCACTTATCAAAATTCAGTTTTGACAGGAAAAGCTCTCTCCCATCTCTATTCATCTGTACTTACTATAACATTATCATTTTCAGGAAAAATTAAGCAAAGAGTAGAAAAAAAAAAAAGCAAAAAGCAAAAAAAGCAAAAGCAAAAACTACTGAATAACCAGCAGTATAAATAATAATTATGTTGACTACATTTTCTATAACATATAAATAGTGTTATTTCAGTGAAGTACATTCTCCCTACTGAGAATGGAACATTTATAAAAAGCAGTAAGTCAATGAATTATTAGTTTAAGTATACAGAGAAAGATTACTCAAACATTATGTAGGGTTTTTTCCAGTCTGCTTGAATAACACAATATGCAGTATTTTCTGCATTTAACCAGAGATGTGTATTCAATTAAGGCTGTATCCTTCCCATGCTTCCAGCCTTCTGCTTAGTGGTTTAAAAGAGATTCAGTAGCTTTCACTTTCAAGGACCCATACTACCTCTTAGGAGTGAATTCTAAGATAAATACTGGTAATGAGAGTTGCACAAAGGTGTTAGTTGTATCATTAATCTTGTCAAATACCCTGCACCAACAGCCATGAGCAATAAGACAATGAAACAGAAGGCAGAATTAAATACTGGTTACAGCTTTACTTGTGGTAATAGACAGAAGATTCTCAACTGGGAATATATGGGAGGACAGAGCTAAGAAAAGCTTGCTTTTGGGGGGGGGGGGGGTGGTTTAAAGTGTGATAATATTTAGCTAGCTGATGGTATCAAAAACTTTTTTTTTAAGATAATGTGCACTCATTAAAATAAGGTAAAAGTACTATGTGGTCATAATATAATACTCAGAAACCAATCACTCACAAAATGAGAATATTCCAAACATCATAATGTCGCAGTTATCCCTTCAGAGCTTCAGTACTTCTATTTTAAGTCCATAAACAGTAACTTACTGAAGTGAATCCACATGGCTGATTGCAAACTACACAGGAGTTTGAAATGGACAATGATCAGGCCTTTACATGGCCTATTAAAACACACACTTGCTAAGGCCATCTTGGTCACTACTACCTGTCTAGCTATGAGGAATTAGTAAGAATTATAAGGTAGCTCATTATTAATCAAACTGACTACTCCCAATGATTAACACTTTAGTAGAGTGTTTGCTTTAGCAAGTATCACAATTGCCTACATTTCGTCTGTTAACATGGACATGAGCTGTGTTCCGATTCAAATCAGAATTATTTTATCAAGTGTTCTTTCATATTTCATTACAAGATGCTATTTATTTCTCCCTGGTGTTTTATATTTTTCTTTATGGCCATTGCCTTACGAAGCAAATCAGTAATACCCAGCTACCACCTCTCTTCAGAGTGCTTGGTGTCGTGGTATAATACTTGCGTGATCCATGCTACTGTCCTCAAACTCCCTGATGTGACAAAAATAAAATTTAGGTATTGTTAATATAAAATGGTTAGTAAATCAGGTCAATAAAAGGGCTCACTGATGAAATAAGCTGATTGGATCATTCCACTAAATATTCCAGTTACAGAAATACAAAATATGTGTTCATCTTTCAGTGTTGAGCAAATAATTGACAGTTATTCCATTCTGACAAGCAATGTATGCACAAACTATACTTTTTAGTAATCAGATTAATTTCCTTAACATTTATGACACTGCACAGAAGGTACCATTCTTCAGAGCCTATTCATGACCACATTTCAAGCAAGACCTGAAGGAAATGATGCCTGCTTACGGTGGAATATTAAACAGTCCATTCTACTTTGAAACTGGGTTTGATCATCTCACATAAATATTATGCATTTTTTCAGCTGAGTGTTGATTTGAAGATCCAATTTACCCAATAAACCAAAACAAAATCTGATCCCTATCTCTTACTTCAGTTCCATCTACTCACTAATAGTAAGATTTACAGTTTCTCTTTTGTGCCCATCTAATCACTGTTAATAAAAGCACTATGTTCTAATACGGATAAGTTCTAATATGATGGTGTACAAAGACTACAGTCATATATCCCTACACTTGTCTGAGCTCTGGGAATTTTAAGGGTAGCAGGGTTGGGTTATTTAGGCAACACCTTATTAATTTTCCCCTCTCTAAGACAATTTACTTGTCTTTAAATGTGAGCTAGAACTTAATGCAAGCATTCAAAAATACATAGTTGCCACATAGCAGTACGAAAGAAACTCGGCTTCTGTTTCAGAATAAACACATGCTATAATGTTTTAGAACCAACAACAGTAAATACTGGTGTCTGAGGTTGTCTGCTCCACGTACGAGTCTCCCTCCACTGCTTACAAACATATTGATGTTGAAAAACATTTCCCTCCTGTTATAGCAGCAGCCTTATTTGTATGAAAACATACCCATAAGTATGATTTCCTGTTTCAAGTCGGGGTTTTATTTCAATTTATTTCCATTCACAATACTATATTTTCCTACATATCTGAAGTTGCTCGCTGCATTGTGAATTTCTTTTAAGTAAACTGAAAGGAAGTGAAATTTGCTATGATGCCACTAGAGTATCATATATAGTGACACTTGCAGTGTTTGACTGTATTGGCCCTTTCAGCACAGAATCAAGTAGAAAGCCTTATTCCACCAATTTTTGGATGCTATTACACTTTGAAAACACAAAAACCATTGCCTGATGATTTGTTCAACTGAAAACACTCAAGAGAGCTGCATTCAGAAATACAGCATTGTGTCAGTACCTTATAAAGTCATTGTAGCTATATAGAAGAAAAGTATTTACTTAGCTACTTGAAATCAAGTTTCCTTTGCAGTACAGATGAACACTAAATGTCTGGATATTAATCAAAACCTGAAAAATAGTTTCCTGACAGACTCACCAGTCAAAATCTATGATTATTGTCAAGGAATCTAATGAAAAGAGAGAGGGGGAGAGACAGGGCTTGAAAAACATACATTTGTGTATCAAAATGTTGCATAAAAACAGAGGTCAGATTCATTCTTGGAGATAATATTTCTACATGATTTCAACGTGTGGATTTCTCTACTACTATACAAAGCATTCACCTCTTCACCTGCCTTTCTTTTGTCAGAACTACTCTTCTATTCCTGGGGAATATTTAATAAAGTAGCAAACAGAAGAAGATAAATAACCAACCAACATACTCTTACACACTGTTGCGTCCTATTACTTAAATATTTTTCTTTTAATATATAAAAATAATAAATAATAAGTAATAAAAAGCACAGTACAAAAAGTACAGTACTTTGGGCCACTTCCTTTTCAGCTTCATTTTTAATAAAATGCAAGCATTTGTCTATTGAGTAGTTTTATTAATAGTCTCTCTGGAAGCACGTATGAGTTGTTAATAAAACCTGGTTACACATTTTAAAACAAAAATAGCATCATGTTGCTCTCACCTACTGCTTTCAGGAAAACCGTAATTAGAACTATGGGGAAATAAACGCCTTCTCATGCTATTTTTAGACTTGCAGTTTTTGATTATCTAGTATTGACCTAAATTAACCCAAACCCAGGATGCAGTTGACCAAAATTTGTGGAGCTTTGCTTTTCGGAGATTCCCTGTAATAACAAATTCTATAGATTTTTTTTTGTGTAGCAATGCATATAAAAATGTGTGTTTCATATTACAATATCCACGACATGCAGTACACATAGATAAGACCTCAGATTTATGCCTTTCCTTGTTTTTCACTTCTTCACCACACTGTTCGTTTTTCTCCCCTAGCCTTGGACTCTTCTTTCCAAACCAGTATGTAAGAACTCCATTATG
This sequence comes from Corvus kubaryi, assembly GCF_017639235.1. Taxonomy (NCBI): domain Eukaryota; kingdom Metazoa; phylum Chordata; class Aves; order Passeriformes; family Corvidae; genus Corvus; species Corvus kubaryi. The sequence goes on from NW_024582055.1 coordinate 2,951,980, forward strand.
CAGATGCAGTTATCTTAACTGATAGAAAAATTACTGAAGCATAAAGGTGGACCCTGCAGAGACTGCAGTGATGTGGGACTCCTTCATCTTTCTTGCAACTACACATGCACATTGCCTTGTCCCTGCTGTGACAAAGTCTGCTTCCACATGGTAAAGTCAGGTTTCATGCTGTTAAGACAGTTAGGAAGGCAGGCTACTGAAGCTGCTCCACAGGAGAACCAGCAAGGATATTTTCATAGAAGCCAGCCACTCTCAGAACTTTTAATTTCATTCTGAACAAATTGATACTCTTCTGTCTTTTCAAATGGCAAAGAGCAAAACTAAAACAAATAAATAATGGCGTAGTAGAAATGCTACCTTCTGTTCTGCAACTTCACCCTTCTTTGGCAGAGACAAAATTAGGCAGAACCATCATCTTCCAATCCCTCTTCTTTATCCATTACTGTTACTATTGATGGTATTTATTCCATGATAAAGACCAGTTTTTGGACTTAGTTTTTCACATTGAAGATAAGACATATTACCTAAGTTGTCAAAAGAAAGATGGAAGTTGTGGCAGCTGAGAAGGGGACAGCTGAGACTTGCAGGATCTAGAGGACACATTGAAGCTGGTAGTTATTTCATGTACCCAAGAGAGAGTTAAATCACTTGTCCTTCAAGGAGGATACATTTACACTTATGAACACCAGAAATTTAGGAGACTAATTTGTGAAGACTGCATTTTTAAAGTAACTAGCCAACTACCACATCCCAACACAAATCCTTTCCACATTACCATCAGGGTGAAAACAACAGCTTCAAGGGTTTGCAGAAGTGGTCAAAGTTTATCTCAGTATCATGTTTCTTATTAGACTACAACAAAGTTGCTCTTACCGGTATCAGAGAAATCATTTTTATATTAATACACTGCTTCCACACTGCATCAAAATTTATTATTCACATGAACTTTTCTTATCTAGAGAAAACCTTTGTATCACTCAGAATTAGATAAATGGAAACCCTTGTCATGAACAAAGCACCAAACAATTCCCGAGTAGAATGGAACAGAGCAAATGTCAGCATAACTGTGAAATGAACTGGAGGTTTTCTTCCTAAGCAGAACATATGACACATTATTTGAAGGATTCCACAGAGAAGTAAGCAGGCCTTTGACCTCTGAGTTCTTTAAAAAAACTTACATTTATTATTCAGCAAACATATTTTGTCAAAAAAACATTTGCTTTGGGAGGACAAGGGTAGAACCAAAAAGAAAAAAACGCAGAAGAGAGCTCTTGCTTCTAGAATACATTGTCCATGTTAATTTTTTCCACTTGTTTACAGAGTACTCGCAGACATTACATGACTGAACTGCACAGTACAGCCTCTCAATAAGGCAGGCTCTGAGACCATGTAGAAAACCAAAAATACAGCTTGCAACTTGATCATAGTGCAAAAGCACTACATAAATATTGCCTGTGACAGGACAGGACTGCATTCCATGACCCAGAAGATCAATGCAATTGCTTCAGGTTTAGAACAAGCACTATCCATGCAAAACGCTCTACTGTATGGATGCATTTTACTCAGACATTTGGAGAATAAAACGTGGGCAAATATTTTCAATCCATGTATTCAAAAGCAATAATACATAATAAACGTTATTTACAGTGAAAAATAGTAAATTTTGACTATCAGCCTGGTCTTTTCTACTTTGATAAAAGAGACTATTTTGTTAATGACAAAGGGTTAGAGAGACTTGAAATTCTTCACTGTAGGAATTAAGACTAAACAGGTCACCTAGACAGTTTATGTTAAAACAAAACCAGGTTCTTTTAAATAAAACCAACATCAATTAAATACTGTTTTATCTTTGTTCAGCAAATACTTTACCTTTTGATTCAGACTAAGAATCTTCTAAACATATGGTTTTATTCTCAGAGAGAAAAGAAGCACTTAGAAGCACTGTATCTGGCCCTCCACATCCAATTTGCTCTCATATTCCATACTGATATATTACCAGATATACATATTTAAAATACCTAATTTAAGAAAATCAGGACCAGAGCAACTTAGACTACAATTATAATACTCTGTCTGAACATTTTTTAACAAAACTATTTAAAAAGAAATTAATGTGCGTGGTGAATTTCAAATACTAAAACATTATGCACAACTATCTCTTCCAACTATCCATATCCTCTTCTTTACCACTGTCAATGTTTTTAATGTTCATTATAAAATCATCTTTAGAGTCACTGAAAAACAATCCAATAGCAAATCCACCCTTAGTCACTAACTTCTGTAGGAAAACAGAAACTTTAACTACTGCGAAGTTCTGACTACAAATTATTAAAAGAAGCAAGAGGGTTTGCTGTGTTTTGGTAATTTTTTGTGGAAAAATATTTCCTGCAAAAGTTTAATGTTAAACTTTGTGCCCACTAGCCTCTTACATTACCAATAACCAAAGCTATTAAGCTATCACTGACACTAGAGGCATCTCAGAATACAAAAAGGTATGAAAAAAATCTCTAAATAGCATTTAAGGATCAAATGGTTTCCTCCAATGTCAGCTAGGAATGTATTCCTGTCCTTAGCACAGGTACTCCTTTCCTTCCATCTCCTTGTACTATTTTTCTGTGTTTTTTACTTTAACTGTAGGTTATGTTTTGTCAGTGGCATTAATAAACGTCACTCTAGTAAAAACATAAACTAAAAAGTCACACCACAGAAACAGGCATCCCACATTCCTCTTTTACTTGAGATCTTTTTTTTTATCATTTTACTATGTAATGATGTCAATCATTATAACTCAGTTCACAAATGAAATCAAATACCAGTCAAAAGCTACAAAATCCATCTTCAAATGTATCTGTTAAAGACTATAAACTACTAAGACATGCTTGAGAGTGAATGTCATATCCTAAAGGTTATTAATCGCCAGGAGAGGAGAAAGGCAGATGTGTGTTTTTGCCAGATTCATGAATGATGGCTGCACAGATTATAAATATTAAACTCCAAATATGCAGCACTCAAAGCCATAGTCCCCAACCTCATCAAAACCAAGAACAGTTCACAAAGGGCTAAAATAACTGTGGCTGGAACCATTTGTTTACTTTAATCTGCAGAGCATGTCTTCAGATACAATAAAATAAAGAGAAAACAGTAAAGAAAACAAGACATTTATAATACCCTGTGAAAAATCTGAAAAAGTCACTAAAACAATAACTTTTGGAAAACTTGCATCTGCAGAAAGCCTTCTGGGCCTAAATCCAATACAAACTTGTCAGAAAATATTGATGAAAAATGTGCATTTACAATTGTAAATAAGACCTGAATATGGAACCTAGTCCTAAACTCAATTATTCCAGTAGGGAAAGGTTTGGTTGGGGTTTTTTTGACCATGTTATTTAGTTAGTTGATTTAATTAGACAGTTGTTTTGGTAAACAAAATTACTTCACAATTAAACTCCTCCAATAACCATTGACAAATCAAATGGACATCAAAGACAGTCACTGTGCGTATCTGCCTCATTCATAACGGCTTACTGAAAATACCTGTATGGGTCTAGTATTATAAAAACCACCTTCCCAGAAAAGAAATGTGATCAAAGGAATTGTCAGATGGCATAAATCCTGCCTTTCATATACTGCTCAAGGGATTCTTTCAACTTTGTCTTGAAATGCCCTCTGATGCTCCATTCCAGGTTCTAATCCAGTTCTGCAAGTGAAAGGTTAATGGAGTGCACCCTTAACACACAGGCACATCTTAATATAGACTAACAAAATAAAAACATATTTTCATGAAGGGGGGTGCTCTTTTTAACATGCTAAAGTAATAACAGGCCTTCTGCTACTCCCCAAATGCACTACAATCAAGCAGCTGCTCCACATGGATAAGCCTCAAGGAAACCTTCCTGATTAAACTCACTACATCAAATGCTCAGCTGACACAGGTTAGCAAACATATTCACTTGATGTTTTGGTGCTACAATGAAGGGTCAAAAAACCCCCAAAACCCTGAAACAACCCAACACAGAAAATAAGATGCCAGAATTGCATGAGGAGGGAGAAAACACTGTAAACAGATTCCCACGGTGCTCAAGCAACGGCAAGTCAGCTCAGTCTCCTTGAAGTCTACTGCTCAACAGCAACTCAGAAGCTGGTCAGTTTTCAGCATGAAAAAGAATTTCAGCAGGAAGAGAAATTAAGTTCCAGTGCAAAACAGTTCAGAAATATGGTCTGTGTACTTCATGTAGCTGAATCAATAGTAAATCATGTTTAGCCCAGTCAGCACTAGAGGCAGTACAAGTCACTGGAATGGGTAACTGTACAAGTAAGGCTACACACACTTTTAATGAGAAAACTCTACATTGACTTGCTAGTGTATTTCTCAGTATTTAAACACCTCAGGTAGGTATAGAGGAAAGAGATCAGCAAAATGCGGAAATAAAACATGCTCAGTTTCACTTTAGGTTACAGTAACCAACATTTAAGCTACCCAAGTAGGCTGTTCTACTGCACTTTTTGGAGGGCTATTTAGGTTTGTACTAAAAAATAAGTTGTAGTAATGAGAAAAAAACCAATTATTTTAATTCCACTTACACTATCAGTAAAAAGATTATAAACCTTTCTTCATGTAAATTTGGAGAACTAAAACGCAAGTAGCCTCCAGCTTCTATCTCAATGTCTAACTTCCCATTATCACATACAAACAACTGTGAGCCTCTGCAACTTGAACTGAGACTCCAAGCTGACCCCTCGGAATTAGAACATCAAATTAAATGTGCCAAGGGCTGATCTTAAGTCTAAAATCAACAGGAATAAATTTATACATCCATCAGGACATGTAAAGATAAATTCCTGAGTAAACAAATCTCTCAGAAAGCCTACGCTTCTTAGGATTACAGGAGAGGAAAGGCCCACCAAATTCCAGTCCAGTCCCCAGCCATGAAAAGTACTGCATAATTTAATGTTTTTCACAAAGCAATCAAACTCCTTCCTGAGAGTGCTTATGATTTTGCTCTGATTGAAAAACCATTGCAGAACCTCACTGCTCTAACAATTAGGAACCTTCTTTTAATTCCCAGCTTGAATTTATTCATACCCAGCTTACACCCATTAGTTCTTGTGCCAATATTGTCCTTTAGTTTAAATAGCTCTTCTCCTTCCCTGGTGTTTGCCTCCTTTGAGAATTTAATTTCATTCAATTACATTTCTTAGGACTAATTGTTTTAAAATGAAAGGACACACTTTATAAAACTATCAATGGCACATTCCATAAGGAGAAAAATTAACTTCTCTAGCAATTAAATATCCACAGAAGTTGAAAAGTGCACAGTAAAGCAGTTATAAGCCCATTGAAAAACTTATATTATTCCAGGATGTAAGGGAGAAATGATGACAGCAAATGAAGATATTACAAGCTGTAAGATGAGAAGCTTTATAAGCATACTGAAATGAGAAAGAATTCTTACAAATAAATGAATTTATTACTCAGCACTCTTGCACACTTTAAGTTTAAAAATCCTTTTAATGCTCATTTCACTTGCCACTCTGCAAAATTAGGAAAAAAAACCCCAAACAAAGTAAAATTTACAAAACAATAAGATAAAATACTCAGGAACCATGGGAAAAGGCACAGTATTTTGTATGCTTTTTAAAGGTTAAGGGTAATTTTAATTTCACTGGGTCAATTTCTACTGTCACTTTGGTTCCTCTTGATAATTCCTAAAAACGTCAAGACAAAGTCCTTGATCAACACATGATCATGGCAAAATCATATCATCTTTTTAGAAAAGACGTATGTATTTTGCAGAGCAGTTAGACTGTGTTTAGTGATTCCTAGGCTGTGTCACGTTATTAAAGGAAACAACATTTGTGTCAGTATTTCAGAACAGTGCACCTCTTAATTTCAGGAAATTTTATGTTAGCAAATAGTTTGGCATATGTTGTAGCTTAATTGAACTAAAAAATAAAATTTCTTAATTTTATTACTCTGTGCCTACAATATGCAGTGAGACAATAGAAGAGATATAAATTCAAATGCAATTTGCATACTAATAATATGACAAAATCAAATACATAATATTAGTTTGAACTCATTAATTTATACTTGTTAAGAGGCAGAAAATATTACTAATTCAAGATATTAGGCAGAAGAATTACAGAGAAAAGTCAGAGTTCCACTTCATTATATTAATCAAGAGTTATCTATTTCCTCAAGCTAGAGGAGTAAACAGACCAATGGATTAACAAGAAGCTTCCCTACCATTTTTGTAAGATGAAAATTAGCTTTCTTCTAAGCTTTCTTCCCACTTAATGAAGCAAACCAATATCCCCTCTCTTGCATCTGAAGTGTGGCTGCCTTCAGTTGGTTCAAGATTGCACATTAAAGAAGTATTCCAGATCACCTCGCTAACTCACTGAAATCCTTAGAGCAAGTCAGTGTTTTCATATTTCTCTAACTCCAGTTCTTCAAGAGCTATTCAGGCTATACCAATCATAAACAAAACCAAAGAAATGTCAATCTAAATGTCTGAAGAAAAAAAAAATCAAAACTTGGGTTGCTTTTTGATTTTCAAATCTCAAAAAAACAACATATACTAGCAAATGTTTCACACAACAGTAAAAATGAACTTAAATCACAGTTATCACTGATGCAGATAAATACAAAAAATTGCAAATGTGATGATATCACCTCCAGAATATCACTGACACGGTCAAAATGTTTTAATATTTCACTATGATAAAGGACTTCTTCACTCAAACCAGAACATACAGTGCAGTATCAACCTATTTCTAAACAATGGACTTAGAAACATCTCCACTCACTGCACAATGAAGTGCTGGTTGCTGATTTTTATTTTGTGAGTTTCCGAGTACATTTTCAATAATCACTGCAAGGGGAAAAAAAATATAAATTCTCTTTTCTGTTAGGATATGAACCTTTAGTGGCTCACAGTTTCCAGTGAATATTCTGAACAGTTCTCAGTTCTACAAGATACAGGAAAATCATGATGATTTTGCAAAGAAATAATATAATAATTAATTATTCCCTATAGACAATGTATAAGCATTCAAACATATAAGAAAAAAATCTTTCAAATTAGTTGAAAGTTACTATTACTTTGTACAGACTATAAGATTTAAATTATTCAACTTTTTGCCTCTGAAGAAAGGATTATGAAAATATGGAAAAGAATAGATATATTTCTGCCCATATTACTGCAGAAATCCAATTCATGAAGATCAGATCCATATGGAATCCAGGTTCAAATTCATTCAACTGAACTTTATGGGCATGAAGACTTGATTTTGCCCATATCTTAACATACTTTCACATTAAAAGAAAACTTCTGTTATCAATATTCTTCTTAGCAGAAGCCATGGCTCACAATGAAACAACTGCCCTCTCTTGATTTTGGTATTAATCATTCCTTTTAGCTACTCAGTGATACTTGTTTTTTAATCAAGCAAACAAAACTCTGCTGCTTTGCCTTCTATTTTAACACATCATCTTAAAGACACTGCCAACCATTTTAATCTTAGTAGCTATCAATACTGGTTTCACATATTTCTTTAATCTGTCCAAAATGACACACTATAGAACATAAAGCTGCACCCATTCAGTCCATGTACTAGGTGATCAACATTCAGCACCAAAAGACATGGTCATAGGAAATGAACAAAAAGAAAACCATCTTCCACCTTTTTGTGCTACTACAAAAAAAAGGTGTTTACCTACCCTGAAAGAAAAGGCCTTCCTTGTTACTGAAAAAAACAATTTTTTCTGCACTACTGAGTTTCTAAAACCTCTGCACACATTTTTTTTCCTTCCCCTTATAGTTTGGGGGGAAGGGGTGGAGGGGAAAGAAAAAGGAAAGAAAAGTGAGTAAAACATTGGTAATTTGTTTAGCTAGTGATGCAGGCTGTTCTCCAATCAAATTTCGTTTCCCAAAGGAAGATATCAGTTTTAAATTACCAGCAAGAAGGCAAAAGAAAGGAAGCAAACAATCAAAACCTTCCCAGGAGGGGTAAGAATAAGGCAAGAACTCCAGAGATCCTATTTAATAAATAAACACCTTCATTTTTGTAAGTTAATTTCACCACAGGAAATAAGTTTAGTTTTAATTATATTGCCTTGTGTCATGTTTTATAAAAGGTACATGAAGCTCATTGACTTTCTCTTATTATTAAAGCCTTTTTTATGCTACAGAGACATTGCATGTAGATTAAGTCTCAGTAGAGCCCTAGCTCCGTGCAAAGTGATGTAAGATGCAATGGTTTTATTGTTATCCCACACCTGTGACAACTACTGAGATCAAAAACAAAATGTCATTGCAGATGACTTTTTTTTCCAAAAAAAAACCAACTAGACATAAAGAAAATGTTGAAAATATACCTGTATGAAACAATGACAAAATATCCATTCAAAGCCTTTCCTTACACGGGTATGGGAGACACACAGAATTTCACAAATACAGAAGCTGAAAAGGTTTTAGAGGAATTAATAAAGTCTTAAAAAATAATTTCCAAAAAGAGAAACTCCAGACAAAAATAGATTTGCTTCCAAAGTTTAGATACAGCAAGTGAGACATATTCTAAAAGCTCAGAATAGCCTTTCTTGACCTTCTGGCACCATTCAATATCTTTGTTTAAGACAATTTTAGGAGGCAGAGAGTCTAAAATAAGTTACCTCCCCTTAGTTTTCAACCTCTCCCCTTTACCAATTAAGAGAGACAAATGAGAAGGGAATATAAGTGAAAAAAATAACAATTTACTGAAAAAGAAAAGGCAATAACTACTAGATCCAAAGGTGCTGAGTCCTGTTCTCTCTGAGAACAATAAAACAAGGTGGCGGGGAAACCCCTGCTCCCAAGATGGTGGCCACTGGGTGAGCCTAGAGGACACAGACAAGATGGTGGAGAAGCCCCCTGCTCCAGACCACATGGATGAGAGAGAAAACAAAGGAAAGCAACACAGCCACCTGTGTTCCAGAAACTCTCTTCCCCCAAATAACAACGGATCAGGAAAAAACCAAAACCTAGAAAAAAACTATTTCTGTCCAGAAGGCTCCAATGCAACCGAAATGCTACAAAAATCTTCCTGGCAGTTGAGGGACCAACCCCTATCAGTGTGGCTGGAGCCTGGGGCAACGACTGGAAACTTATGGAGTGGGCTCCAGTGCTACTGAAATGCAGAAAAAAGAGAGCTTGGTGTGTGTCCATTCCCTGTTTTTAAAGGGACCCAGCACCCCCTCCCTTCCATGAATCCAGGGTAAAACACACAAGTTTTGCTTCCTGGGTTGCTGGATCTTAGAGACAGTAAAACAGACTGCAGAGATTGATGTAGAGAAAATATGGAATGCATAATTTTTGGGTCACCTAGGACAATATCCTACGGCATCGAGTCAGTGAATGCAGCAAACTGTGTGAACCTGCAAGTTCTATTTTGAATGCTTTAGGAGGCAAAAAATAAATTTCATATCACTGCCTTTTTTTTTTATTTTGGGCAAAGCAGAGTTGTGATACCAGCAAGACTTTTTTCCCTCCCCAGTCTCAGAAACTTTCACTTAAGATAGCAGTTCTCATCCTGCTCCTTCTGGTTGAGTATCACATGTTTGGAAACACTGCCAGACATTTCTAGATGCCTGCTGTGACCAACAGGTAGCTTGTTCTGCAGCCTGCTGAGGAAAAATAATATATACTAATGATGAATTCATGAAGATTTTTCTAGTTTTCTACTAATTTGCTTGGACTATTCAATAGCTGGTGCCACATAACCATGCAGCAATTTCTTTGGCTTCCAGAACAATGAGAAGATAACACAGCCCTGTGGCTAAGACTACAGAGCAGATGAGAAGTTTATGTATATTCCAGTCTGCTTTTTACTTAACCAGTGAGGGCATGAACTTCTTTTGCTGTCAGCCTAAAACCTTTCAGGAATAAACAATTATGATGGGTAGGGGTAAAGCTCTTACACAGCCCCAAAAATCCTAAATGAGATGTCAAATCCTGAAAAACCTTTTTCATACACTGCTCTTTACATTGCTGCATAAGATTTTTCACCTCAGTTCCCATCATGAACATTCACAGAATCTATGGAACAGGTTAGAAAGTTTTGAAAATGGTTTGCTAGAAGCTCTAGCAATCATTACCTAACACATCTACTCCCAGTTGTTCACCCATCTCTAATTGCCATGTGCAAAGTTTTCAACTGAAAATTAAATACATAAAGTATTTCTTTGCCAAGCTGCCTGACACTCATTCCTCAAGCTGTTTGCCCTTCATACAATTCAGAGAATTCAAGGCTTTGATTCCATTCTTAATAGAAAAACATTAAAAATTCCCTTTAAATGCTCTTTCTCATACTCATTAATAATCACTGAGTAATTCTGGTGTTGGAATGACAAGAAGCAAGGCAATATTTTAACAGAGTTTGGCATCCTCATAAGATTGGGATGAGTTAATACGTAATTACCAATAACATAATATTTTCAAAATTTCAAAGGAAGTCTTCTTTTATTAGAGGCAGATGGAAGAAGTAAAGGGACCCAGACGTTTACTAGAGCCATTCTCACTTTGATGTCAAGGAGGAAATTCCAAGATGCATTTTGGAATTTTGAATGCTACACTGTTGACAGACCTTTGAAATTTTAAAACCGCTATGTTCCTTAGGGTAAACCAGTTATCTTTCCTGATCCATGGTGGTGCTCTTAAGAAGTACAGAGTCAACCTTTTAAAAAAATAGGAATATAGCTAGAGCTGTCAAAACACAGTGAATTTTGAATCCAGAATTGACAACTTTAGGCATTCAAGCATGCTGTCTGTACCGCAACATTAATTCCAGTAAGCTGAAGAATTCAGAGGTTTTCAAAGAGTACAGAGAACAAGCCAGCTGTAGGTTGCACAGGTGGCCTAATCCAAGTTGCATCAGACAATAGAGTCCCTGTTTCTAAACCTTTTCAGTCATTATTGTGTTGCTATATTCCTCTTAAGTCAGTCATCACTAGTCAATGACTCTTTTCAATCCTATCATAAACACATCTTCACTGAATTACATGGACTCAAAAACAACAACAACAAAAAGCCAAACAAACAAAAAACCACACATTAAAACAAAAAAACCCACAAAACTCATGCACATCTCCAGGAGTACATTCAGTATAAAGTAGTTAGACAATGCCATGAGGGATTTATAATTTTACCAGAACAGCATAGCGGCAGAAAAAATACTGTTACTAAGGAACTGTGTATTAACTAGAAGTTATTCACCATCTGTACTTGTCTTGAGAACTAGTTTTCAGGTTGCAAAATTGTGATGACTTCTTTCTTTATACACTTTACAGCATCTGCCCAAAAATGATTTGGTATGTTTTTTTCTCCTATATTTTAAAACTTTATTGCTAAAGATTATATGAATAAACCCAGATAAAAATGTACAGGGAAATTCTGCATTGCTTGAGGCGGGAGACTGCGTATAAATAACTGCAAAACACTGTTTTGTGTTTGAAGAGTAAGTTGTAAGGTTTGCAAGGAACAATATTTTATTTCACCAGTGCAAGATCACCAGGTATGAAGAAATATGGAAGAGGTCTAAAGCTGAAGCTGGCTTTTTATCTTCCCTGCTTATTACTGTGGAGGAGGTTAAATAATAATATAATTAAGATTCAAGTTTCATATGTCTGTGTATCCTTACAAACAAGTGTGTCCAATCTTATTATACCTCATTAACCTTCACAGTAAATATGAGGTAGAGAGAGATAGAAATAGGAGGAGGAGAGGAAGAGAAAGAGTGCGAAAGTTCCTAAAATTCAATTGCTTATCCAATAGCACAAGATCATCAGCTGGTATTAGACAAATGTCTCTGCAATTTGTACCTATTTTCAATTAAGCCATTTAACAGGATCTAAGAGGTTAGCTCAACACATAGATCTCCTTCCCTGACTAAACAAAGGTATCACTTGAGTAATAGCTCTTCACTCAATTATATGCCAGCATACACTGGCAGAACCTCTTCCAAGATGAAGAATCTTGTTGGTAATCAGGTTGCTTTATAATCATTGAAGATTCTCACAACAGCTAGTGCAGAAAATCCCAATTTACACAGAACAATTTTCCAGGGGAAACTTTTGAATGAGGCTGTATTTTGAAAATCATGCATTTCAGTGGCTGTTCTAACTAAACGTGTGATACTTATTTTTAACAAGTGCCAGGAAAACTTAGTTTCTAAAAGAAATTAAGGAATTTTTAAAACCCCCAAATATGTTAATATTTAAAAACTAAACATGTAGTTACTGTGGAAAAGTAGCATTCAAATCTTCCTTTCCTTCTTTTAAGAAACAGGTTTTATGAAGGGCTACATCTTGAGGGAAAAACCCTAAAAGATTGGCCTAAAACAGACTAAGGCAATTAGAGGCTTTCTGGAGACAGTTACAGTTAATGAGTTAAATGCAAGTAGAAAATGTAAATATACTGTTAAAATTGCCAAGTTTCATTTAAAAACAAACAAACAACAAAACAACATATAATTCAACATTTTTCAAAACCAATCAATAAAGATGTGCTTTGTGGTTTTTTTCCTAGAGATGCAAACACTGACTGGAATAAAAAAAAACAAAACAAAAAAACCTGCTGGCTTATATGGGTGTTTCAATCTCAAAAGATACAAACTCACTCATTCATTCATTCCTTTTTTTTGTTTTGGGGGTGTGATTTTTTTTATGTTTTTGACTAAAGTTATGTTAGTATGCCTTATTCTATATCTTTACCGCATTTTAAACAGGTACACCAATGGAGTACCTACCTCATCTGTTAGATAAATAAAATATCTTTTCCTGATGTGGGCACAGAAATGAACTTTCTAAATACTGACTGTGTTAAACAGAAATCTTCATAATTAGAGATATACGGTATGTAACACATCTGAAGTACTTTCAGCTTCGTAGTAGTAAGTATTACTTAAGTCAATAGTGGCTACATTCATTAAATTCTCTTCATATCACAACAATGTTCTCCATAAAGGTATGTGGAGGGCAAGGTGTTATGCCATTAATGTGTAATATAAATAGAATTTCTTCAGTGCTCTCAGCACGATTCAACCGAACTTTAATCTAGAAGTCTCAATTATTTTTTAACCTAATCCAGTGTGTATTGTGACCTCATGTAACAAATTGTAGCTCGCTGCCAAAGGCCAGTCTTCAACACTTCCTCCGTTAGTGGGCATTACTCTTTGTGTGGAGCTTTTCTCTGAAAAGTGTTTGAAGACATTGAAACTGATACCCTGAAAATTCATCAGAAAGGAAGTGATTAGCACTCAGATACATTGGGGATGCTGCCCTAAAGCATTCTATAAAGTTTAGAGCTAAATTCACTCTTACATGTCCCCAAAAGTTAATGGGAGAAAATTCTAGATGCTACCACAAGAAGCAGCCACACAAAGAAATGTGAAGACAGTAGACTAAAAAACTCTGATAACCTTAATAAAAGCACCACAAAATAAAACCTGTTTTGTACTTTGGGATTTCATTTTTCAGCATAAATTCAATGTTTAAAATTTTTTTTAACATCTCCTCACCAGAACAGGACAACTCTCTTGCTCCGCCCAGTCACCATAGGGTTAAATCTTTTGTTGTTGTTGTTGTTGTTGTATACCCAAATGAAAATTAGAGCTTTCAAATTCATACATTAAAAAAAAAAAATACAAGAACTACTCCTGGGAATTCATTATGTTGGTGGTTAGAACACGGGAACAGAAAATTACAATGGATGCGTTAAAAAAACCAAAAATCCTTTAGATTTAAATTTCCTTGGTAATTTAGCCTCTAGGCATCCTCTACTCTGAGAAAGGTGGCTAAGCCAACCTGGTACAGGCATGTAACTGTTTATTCTCCCATCAAAGTCTCCGTCCCTCATCTGACAAATATTTATCCTGGAAACAACAAAAACTTGTAAGCTTCTACCAAACATAGAATTTCAATGGAACGGTTATTCTTCAACAGTATTCTAACTACTATATTAACACGTGGTTAATTTAATCTCTATTTTCCCTCTAAACTGACCACTGTTCCAAATAATATAAATATTTTCTGGAATCATGCTTTTTATCCATACATTCTTTAAAAATGCTCTGCATTCTGAAATTAATATCAATAAAGTTTTATGACATTTCTACACTATCCTCTGTTTTGTTATGCCACCTATTTTGGGGTTTTTTTTATTGTTATTCAAACTGCTATTGCCTCTTTTGAAGTGAATCAGTTACTATAGAAACAGTTGCACATGCAAACCTGAGTTGAATCCACTAGCATGGAATAAAAATTTATCATTTGATTGAATAGTTTGAATTGCTGGAATAACAAAATGTGAAAATTGATGTGTTGACTAAAATTCATGCCTTGCCTAGATTCAATATACGATGTAAATAGTGAAATGTTACAGGTTGATAATAAAGAAACAAATAGCCATGTTTTAAGCATGCTTAATCTCATCTAATATTATCACTGAGTTGTGTATTTCATTGAATTGCTCTTCCAGTGAAAGGATTTAAATGTAAAGATTTATTTCACAGCAAAACTCCAGGTGATTCATCATTCCAGTAATTTGTATTAATTTAAAGCTACTGTATCAATTTACTGCAATAAATTGTCTTGTGTTGATAAAAAGAACTGTATTGGGTCAAAGTTACCAGCATTAGGATGCCTAAATTTTCTTTTAGTGCTTTATATAAATTAAAGCAAGACCAGGCTGAGAGTTTACAACTGATTTTTCACCAATTCTTTCCCTGGTTAATACATTGGATTTATTTTTCTTTTTCTTTTTCTTTTTTTTTTTTTTAAACAGATAAGAGTAGTTACAAGCAAATATAAAATGTACATGCACCACAAAGAAATTTTCATACATTTGTAAAATATGCTTTATCTTTCAGGATTCTAAAAATTCTCAATTAATTGTCTTCCATATTGTTTAAACAGGAATTGTACTGACTGCCATCTTAGCTAGTTCTGCTTTAACAACTAATTACTACAACACTGAAAAAAAGGCTCTTAAAAGCTTGCTCCAGCCTAAATACCCATAGTGGTTTTTACAGGTGACAGAAGCCTTTCAAACAGCCAAAATCAGAGCTGACAGTTCACCTTCCATCAAGAACCACACTAATGAGCTTTTGACGTCATTTCTGTGTGCACTACAGACCCCAGCTCTTCCAAAAACTGCTGTACCAAGCCTCCTGTTCTGGTCTCCTCAGCTTTTGGCCAGTGCTGTTCTACCATTTAAATATCTAAGCCAAGGTGATGTTTTTTAATCATATTTGATTATTTGTTTCACTCAAGAGCTGCTCAGAGTGAGACTATTAATTACTATTATTTGTGCTGAACTCAAAGAAAAATGTTCCAGTGGTTTCAAAGAGCTTTGAATCAGGCCCAAAGGGCTTAAATTGGATCTAATTTATTCCTGGACTTTACTGAACCTCTGCACAGTGATGAATTTAACCTATCTTGAAATTACTAATTAAATAGGCCAAGAATATATTTTTAATGGCTTTTTCAATTTGAACTACACTGAAAAATGGCATCTGTAACATTGGGAAATTTTTCTGAAAGCTTTTCTGGATCTATATTATGGTATATGTATTTTTAAATAATTTTTAAATTTTTTTTTACATCAATCAGATTTCTGATGCAGTAGATGATATTGATTATTATATGCTGATTAAAGGATACACTTGCGTGACAATGATTTTAAATTTTAAGATAAGGCAAACTGATAAAAATAGAAGGGCATAATTCAGGGAACAATTATCCACCTCAGGTGAAGGAGCTCTACAGACTTAATTACAAAAATGTACAGAATGCATTACTGTCAATTAGAGCACAACCTGTGCAATTCATTAAAGCCCTCTCCCTTGTGCAGAAGTGACAAATACTTCATTATGCCCTGGAGAAATGAGGAAGAACACAAAGAGGTAATGTCAGATGAAAAAGGGACTGATCTGTTCATAACACAGAAGTATATTATATATATTATACATATATATATTAAGGAATCTGGATGAAAGGGACAAAACTAGAAAAGGAAAAACTGCCTAAGGAGAGGTCTAATTTGTTTACAGAGGAGTTAGGATGGAGATTTACTATGGTAATTAAGCTATTATTCAATGACAAAATGAAAAAAAAGAAGCAATTACTAAAGAAACCCCACTGACACTTGGCCTAAAAAGATACATACCTTGCCAATAAAGGAAAAGGTAAAATAAACAGCAACAGAATTTTTTAAAATTGGTTTTATTTAAAACCAAATGAACCAAGTTAGACCTGTCATCATGTCATTTTTCAATTTCCTGATCTTCTCCATATTATTCTCCTAGTGGACTGAAGTATCTCTCACAGTTCCCACACATAGACATAGAGACACCTTGACATAGTTTGGAAGAATCCTCCACTTTTCTTTATCACTCTTTGATTATTTAGTTTCATTTGCTAGTACTGTTTTGAAATATAAATTTTAAAATATAATATTTGAGGTAATATTCATGCTGTGCTACACAGTAGTTTTACTCTCATCAACATTTCTGTGGTTCTTGATTCAGGGACAGAAACTTCAAATTTGCAATGGAGACTTTTTCAGTATATATCTTTCATATGCCTTGGCTAAATTCCAAGTAACTAGCTGATTCCAATAAAAAGTAATCTATTAATACAAAGATGGTATTTTCCACTCCTAAAATATGTCCAAATTCACTGCAGAGTTAATCTAGGTTACACCAGCATCTTCCAAGTCAGCAAACAGCAGGCACTCATCCAGCCCAGCACTGAAGTCATATTACATCAAACAGAGGTAAGTCCCATGTGAAAGCCATGATCCAGTGTAGGAGACCCCTGATCTCAAGCTCTTCTGTTTCAAGCGTACCTTGATAGTTATAGACCTTACTGTTTGTTAAAAAATTTAAAAACTAATATTGATTGCTTATAATCATTTGCCTGTTTTGACTTAAAGCTTTAGAAGATTATTTTGCACTTTCCCTTCCTTTTGCATTTCAATTTTTTTCTCCCAAAGCTATTCTATGCTTTGCAATACCCTACTCAGACAAGTGATAATTATTTCCTATACACAGATTTACACATAACCTGCTTAATTTTAGTTATTAACCTTAATACACTGCTATGAGGATAAAGGATGAATGGAAAGTTTTCTAACCTGCTTGTTACAAGGAAACATGTTAGCTAAATTCCAATTAAAGGCTCATTTAATTAGATAGAGTATTGCATATTAGTATCTAACTGCTATGACACCACGAAGGAACTCACTCTCCTTTTACCTTTTTTCAAAATATATCAAAATGCAAATCAAAACAAATCACGTGTATGGCAGTGATTTAGATCCACTCAACTGCACTTCTGAGGAGAGGGAGGGAGATGCTGAAGCTGATCTGTTCCATTATTTTGCTAGTTCAGAAAATAGGACCTCTGCACCATGCAAAAAAGCCTCTCAATAGGTCATAAAGTCAGGGACAATGAACTGCAAATTGGCACAGGGGAGGAGAACACCTGTCCTAAAGACTTATTTTTTAATAAATAAACATAAAAACTAGCCAAGCCATGTGAAATAATACTGGAGTATTGCACAACATCCTCATGGCAAATTCCATGACAGATGAGGATAGACAGATTTATAAAAAACATTTCTAATACTGCAACATAACCAGGTCAGGTGTAAATCCTTGCTTTCTACACCACACCATTTATTTTGACCATGCCACAGGTCAGGTTTCAGCATCCCACCTTCAAAAAAATTTCTATGGCAACTGCACTGCAGCCCCACATGTGGATATTAGAAGTAACTGAAGTAGAGACCACACCTGGAAATTCTGTCCTTAGCTTGTCTCACTTACATTCCAACTGCATAGAGGAAATGGATCAGTTGAACCAGAAGCATAGGCAGTGGTATATATTTTCAGCTTTCCTGATTATAGTACAGATACACAGTCTTTGAATACTAATGAACAGATAGGAATCTAAATTTAAAAAAAAAAAAAAAAAAAAAGGGTGGGTTCACATCACTTCATTTAGGTGACTATTATGAATGCATACACCTAAGTTCAACCACATTCTTCCTCTATACTTTTTTCCTTCTGATCTAGGCGTGACTCAGATTTACCAGGAGCATTTTAAGACCACAGCTGATTCTTGCATTGTAAGAAAAGCTGAGACTAAGCTACTTAATTAGCTCATTATAAGTAAGAACTTAATAAAAATGAATGAGCACAAACGTCTGACAGAGAGGGAATACATTACTGAATTTAAAGTATATCAAGGGTATCACTTATTTTGTCACAGCACAAGTTCTGCAGTAATACTGTGGTAGATGCCATATTTCAGCGCAATCAATAAACAATTCAAAACAAGAGCAATCAGTTCCTTTATCTGCCACAGTTCAGTCATTTCATATTCTAGGGCTACATACAGTACTTCTAGCAAAAGTTGTCTCCTGTAAAATCAACACCTAGGTCTATTTTAATAGGCAACAATTTATGAACAACTTGAATTGCTTATCTCTGGTGAAACTTCACAAACCTCAGAGTTACTTAATTTTGCTACCATCTTCCAAGAACAACTGTATCACTAAAATCTCCAAATTTAAGTCTAGCTAAATCTGTTTAATTATTTATTCCAGGATTTTTTTTTTTTTTTTTACAAATTACTGTAAGAGATAAATTATTTTCATTATGTGTAAACTAACTAAGAATGATCAGAACCTATTCAGCCTCATTTATTTATATTTACTGAAATTTAAATGCATAAGGATTACAAAAATGAATGTGTTTTGTGTTAATCTGTAACTGTTGTGTTGAGACAGTGCTCCACAACAATTAGCCTGGGGGGTTAATTCTGAAAATAGTGTATATTTAGTGGTTTGATGCTAACTCAATTAATTTTTGTTTTTAATTGGAAGTTTATTTCCTTCTGGGAAACACAGACTGGGAAATTCTATGCTTTAGAAAAATCACATATACCCTTTTTTTCCCCTCTCTGTTCAGGTATATTGTTTATTCCTTTTACCAGTGATTACAGGTGCATACAAGTACGAGTCTTAAAAGACCTAGCCAAAAGGTATGAGAATTTGTAGGAGCATTTGTTGCAATACATATAACTGTGGAATTTTGGGCAGATGATCAAAGTGGTTCTTCTTTTACCTATGAGATAAATCAATCTTTGCTAGTTGAAAAAGTGATCAAATTTGTAGTAACTTAGTTTCCTAGTCAGAAAGGTTGTTCTAGCACAAGAGAAATCAGGCTCTTTACATTGTCTTAACCTTGCCAAGCCAGAGAGGAGGTTAAACAACCATTTTATTTGATTAGAACAATAATTATGTATTACTAATAAAACATACTATCTTGCTGAATCCAGTGTGAAACATACAGTATTTCCTGTACCAAGTTAAAGTCAGTCACTCATGCAAATGTTTAGAAGTATAAGCAGTTTAAAAGCTATTTTAGGCAATACCTCCTGTGATTGTTTAATTCCTGTGTTTCTCCCCTCCAGTGCTGCTCCAGCTGCCTTCTCACTCTATCCAAGAATTGAAAGACACTCTTTCCATGCTTTAGTTAAACAATTGGAATTTTAGTGTTTCATTGATTAAACTATGAGACTATTCTCAAAATAGTATGAACCAATGCAGTTAGTCATAATTTCTACACTATGATAACTGTTTGTCTCCCAGAACAATCCTCTACTTTCAAGGACAAGTAAGATTTTGCTCAACTTGGAGACTACTTGTTACTCAACATGTTTTCTTTTCTGAATAGTATTACAACACACTATGTAGTTTTAGCAGGAGATCCGATCTCACTCTGCAGAACTATTGAGGTGTCTGTTAGAGTACAAACATCTGTGGTCCCAGCATCATTAAAAAAATGTAGGCTGATTTCTGTGATTTTAATGCAGAATGAAAAGCGAAACCGGCACATGAAAATAATTTCATCACTGGAGAGAATATACATAGAAGAAAATCTGTACATGTTACCTGTGTCCCTAAGCAGAGGTAATTAAAATCTTTCTGCTGACTTATATGACATTTGAATGTAATCTTGAATAATATTGCGGAGGTAACTCTTTAAAAATCACAGAACTGTAGAATCATTTAGGTTGCTAAATATCTTTAAGATCGTCAAACTCTGCTTCAGTTGCACCAGGGTTGACAATTTGTTTATCTCTACCATTGACCTACTCAGTCTGCCCATCTCTACTTCCAGACTTCCACTGCTGACTTGTTCTTGAAGGCTAAAATGTTTCACATCTTTTCAGGAGTGTGAAGGGGAAGTGCCTCTTAAAAAAAACTAAATATAGGGACATTCTTTGGGAGTGTGATTGTCTGTCTTTCCACTCATGTCAAGCACAAGTTGATAAGTTTGAGTTAAGTATAATTTTTCAATTTATTACTTAATGCAACAATATCGGGGTGGGGGAGGGGAGGGTGGAATGGGACAGGGACACGATGATATGGGACCACACACATACACGCTTTAAAATAAAGTATACTTTAGGCCTGTACTTGATATATTCAGTACAAGTGTCTTACAGCTGACATCAAAAACATAATTTCAGGTCTGAAGGAATATTAGGAGAAAGAGGTGCAAAAATTGTGGTGTTGTGAATACAGGAACAGGAATCCTTGATCTAATGAAAGCAAAAGGGATGAAAAGTATAAAGGCATCACAATTTTCCTGCAGGTGTCTCATGTACCCACAGATAAGACCAACATTTTCAGTGAAGATTTGTAGATACAAAAATGCTGCTAGCAAGGATTTTCTTGCTATTTTCTAAGCCCGTGAGACACTTTTCTCTCTCACAGAAGAGGTAGCTGAGTATGTAAACAACCAAACACCCGCAGCCTTGAAAAGTCTTGTTTTTGGTACAGTAGAAAAATATTTTGACAATGGATGTTTTAGGATTTTAACCAATCACCCCCAAGGGGTGGCTGATCCTTTGTCCAATTAGACTATGAAGAAAAAAGTCTATAAAAGAGTTTGTAAAATAATTAAATAAATCAATCTTGCTGCACAATTCCTGCCTGCTGGATCTTCTCTCCTCCTCCTCCCTATGGCTGCGGGACACAGTGATATACCATAGGGCCCAGGCCTGCGGTAATAAAGATTTATCTTACAAGAGATGCAAAAGCAGGGGCCATCTGATAATTTTTCTGTTTATATCCAATTATTACCCATCAAAACTATTTCTGCTTTATCATGTTGCATGGCCATAGTCCACCAAAGAATCTAAGCAGAGAAGCTCAATATGCTAAATTTATACCATAATTATAGAGCTAGGAAAGCATGTAATTTTTACTCATCACAAAGAAAAGCAACCAAAGAGCTAAGATGCTATTAAATCTCTAAGGCATATTACAAATAGTCATGTCAGTAATGAATTTTTATGTTGCAAAGAACAGCACTGAGCAATAGTTATGCTGAACTATGATTTGTTCATTAAATGATGGATCATGTTCTATTAATTATATGAAACATTCTTTAGACAGACATGTTATTCAGGTTGGTTAACAGTGATTATTTTTATTAAAAAAACAATACAATTGAACTTGCAGAATGTATTTGACCAGGTTAAATTTATTCTGAAAGTAAAATATGCTTCCCTCTGTCATATGTAGTGTGACCTATTTTATATTAAACTGAGAATGTTTAGACTTCAGAAAGGATACAGAATAGAACCCTAAATCAGTACAGTATGCAAAAAAAAAAAAAAAATCACATTGAATATTTATCAGGGAAAATTATTTCTTCCCCAGATGAACACAGAATTTCTAAAGGGGATTAGGAAGTGTTATGGGAGAAATATTGCAAATGCATTAATTGAACACAAATGTGCCCTTTACTTCTTGACGCTTCATTTGGAAAACACCAAGTAGGTATTAATTAAGATAACAAGTGACCCATACTTTTAATCTTTTGCTTTAATGACTGATGAAAATTTATTAACTTTAATGCTTCTTCTTCACTGATGCAGAGCTAAGTATACAAGAAGAGAATAACACAGACCTAATTTAGCTGGTAAAAATATTCCCTTTTGATTTCAACATATACCTCAGAAACACAGGCAAAAAATCAAGTATTCCTTTATTTCTTTCCTCTGGGAAATCTCACTGGGAAGCAGAAGACAATGGTCAGTTTTACAGAAGAATTGTCAGCTCATGAGAGGTTATTGGAAAGAGCCCTGCACTGTGTGTAGGAACTAGTATGCCTAAGAACATGTGTACCAAAATGAAGTCTCTACATTTATCTGGTTAAATTTTCCATTAGAAAGCTGGGTCCTACCTCCCTTCTAATTACAAAATTTAAAAAATAAAAATGAACATGTGTTTATCATCTAAAAGGGATGTGCCAGCTATTTCTACACATAACCTTTATTCCCTTGTCATTGACATAAGCTTATTTATCTCTAGGATCAAGGGGAATAAATTACCCCTCCCGCAGTCACAGCAATTCAGTTATGCCCTTTCTTTAAAGAACATAAACAAGACTTACAGTGATAAGAGATATTCATACAGTTATTTACTTAAAACAACGAAATATCGGATAATACCAAGTATTTTTCCAGTATTTGTATTGTGGTATCAGCTACATTTCTAAGGACTAAAGTTTCTAAATTGGAATAGAACACCATGGTTATAGAGCTCTCTGAGCTTGAAGGAAGGTGAGCAAGCCATTTTTGGAGCAGATCAATATAAAATTACTCAAAAATAAGCTTTATTTCCCTGTATAGTATAGTTTAGAAGACATTTATTGAGAGTTATTGAGAGTTATCACTAGCTCTCTGGCTAACTAGTTCTCAGCGTAGGTCTCCACATCAAAACTCACTACTTTAAGTGCCCACTAACCTTGATCCCCAAAACACATCCTATTTTGTAGTTATCTTTTTTACTCAAAGCAGTGGAACAACATTTGGGTTCCACCTTAGTGCTGAAATTTTTGAGTACTATAACACTGTTCAAAGATAGATTTAACACTGTCCAACTGCATCAGAAAAGTTCTAAACTTCTGGGTTTTGATATGGATAATTTCTTTCATCTTGTATTTATTTAGGGAAGGCATAGGCAGATGGGAAATTAAAAATAAAAAAATGTGTAATATTGTTGTAAACCCCAGTAACCTAACTGTTAGTAGAAATGGTGTCTTATCATTAAGAGACTCTTAGATGCCGCTGAGCATGGAATGGCTGAAGCAAGTGAACATTAGCATTTCCCATTGCCCTTTTCATAATGTCCACTATCAGCATTAGCTCCAGGAAAACAGTCACATACCATATTAAAACATCATGGGCTACATTTGAAAGTAATTTGGCAAATGGCTGGTCCCTGTAGACCTTTGCCTGAATTTCTCTGTGATTTGCATATTGCTAATAATTATATTCAGGATGGAGATTTTCTTTGCAATTAGTTCTTTTAAGTGCATCAGAGCTGTACAAGACATATATTCATTTGACAGTTTTCTAATTGCTTTTTATGTTGTCATCTTTATACCAAAGGAGCTTTATGATCCTAAACCTCCAAAAAAGTTTAATTTTTCCAAAAACTTTATATTAAAGAGCTAAGAACTATGGTCAGATTAAAACTGTGTAACTAATTTGAAGGCACATGAAGTCTTCCCAATGCATCAGTTATGTCAGTCAGGAATTTTCAACTCTTTACATGAAACTACACAAAAATATGAAAAACCACAAGTTGTCCTATGAGAGTAAAGATTTGCTTCATACTTCATATAATTCATGCTTATTGTCTAGATCAGGCTAGCCAGATCGCTATAGGAAATTTGTTACACATACTAGCAAAACTCACTGTCAAGCAGAATGCTTCCTTCATATCCATATTAAATTACTGCGAGAGAATGAAATGTTATGGGTAATGGTTGACACGTTGTTATGAAGGACTTTTGCCCATTATGGCAAAACTCTATAAAGAGGCTGAGACCACCCAAA